>NC_138723.1:3641524-4241524 GCF_965113295.1 Leuciscus leuciscus
AGGCACCTTAGGCACATAGCCCGGCCTGGGATGCAAAATAGCCTTAATATTCCCGGTAGCAAACTCCAGGCACAGGAGCTATGAGGTAGGAGTAGACTGACCCCGCAGTAACGGACCCGCTCCAGAACCCCCGGGAGCAGAGCAATCGGGGGAAATGCTTACAAGCGCCCAAAGGGGCTGGATGCGTGAGAGAAAACCACAGTGGACAGTGTGTTGTCTCTCGAGATGCGAGCAGATCCACTTCCACTGGGCCGAACCTCTCGCATATTGACTCCACCTCCTCGGGGTGGAGTCTTCATTCCCCGGGCCTCAGCCCCTGCCTCGACAGGATGTCTGCTCCCCGATTCCGGTCCCCTGGGATGTATGTTGCTCTGAGAGACAACAGTCTCCCCTGGGACCACAGCAGTCTGCATAGAGGATCTCATACCCCCCTGATGATTTAGATAGGACACCACTGACGTGAACGACACAAGAACGTGGTGACGCTTGAGGTCTGGCAGAAAACTCCTCAGAGCTCGGAAGACCACCAGCATTTCCAGGCAATTTATGTGCCAGGAGGAATGATGGTCCTGCCATAGACCTCTGGTAAAGCGTCCGTCCATGACCGTTCCCCAGCACGTGAGGGAGGCGTCTGTCGAAACGGCTTTCCGGCGACATGATGCTCCCGGCACAGGACCTTGGGACAGGAACCAAAGTTTCTTCCTCATAGAAAGGGAACGAAGGCATCTGCGCGTAAACCTGATCATGCGGAATGGGTTCCCCCTCGGGAAAAACCCCTTGGTTTTCAACCACCACTGCATGGCCCTCATGTGCAGCAGGCCGAATCGAATGATGTTGCTGCCATGAGCCCTAACACTTTCTGAAAATGTTTCACAGTGATGGCCTGGCCTAGCTTTATCCTGGTCACCGTGGCCAGGATGGACAATTATGCCCGCATCGTCATCGAGTCCCACACAACCCCCAGGAACATAGTCCTTTGGGCAGGTGCCAAGTTGCCAACACGGTTTTCTTTGTGTTGATTCTCAACCCCCAGGCTCTGGATGTGAATATATATCAATATATATATGAAAATAAGCCAGTCGGCGATGTAATTTAACACCCGGATGCCCTGAAGCCTCAGCGGAGCTAGAGCTGCATCCATGTATTTGGAAAAGGTGCGAGGGGAGAGAGCTAGGCCAAACGGAAGAAACCGATATTGGAACGCTTCTCCCCTGAAAGCGAACCTCAGGAACCTCCTGTGAGATGGAAGGATGGAAATGTCGAAGTATGCGTCTATCAGATCTATCATGAAAAAACAATCCTCCGATTTGATCTGACTGAGACTGGTTTCGGGTATTATACGAGATTCGTTCCCGACCCCCTGAAGTGGCTCTCCGGCAGGGTTTGGTGTGCGGACATGAGCACTGCCTGGCTGCAAGCCTGTGGGGCAGACAGTAGAGCGTGCGTTCGCTGGATGTGCACCGAAGTGCACTTGACGGCAGGATACAGACATCGATTTCCTGTGGGCTCCGCCCCGTGGGGGACAGCCTGAAGAGGTCCTACAGTCGCTAGGACCTCTTTCCCGAAGCCTTTTTAGCCTGCAGAACGGCCCTCAGGTCACCCTGCTTCTGAGGAGGCTTCGGTTGAGAGCGCCATCTATGCCCCCAAGCTCATTGAGGCTGAGGAGATGGTGGATGGCTGTGGCTGCCACCTTGGGACAGACTTCTTCGACTTTGAGCAGCGAGGGAGATATTGCTTGAAGGCCGCAGACTGTTTCTTCACCTCCTGAAACCTGTTAACCCTAACGTTATCATTAACGGCGTCGCCGAACAGGCCAGAAGGCAAAATCTTTCTCCTTGATGCCCGATAGATTGAGCAAGAGGAGTCTTTAGGGTCTTTGAGGGAAAGACCGCAACGGGAAAGATAGCTAGCCAATGGCTTTTCCACCTGTGGCATCATCCCATAACCATTTTCTCTCGCCACCACGTTGTTGCTATAGTCTAAAAATGGGGGGCTGGACAAACGAGAGGTGTGTGGCTTGTTGCACGATTTACACATCGGGAATCGGGAAAAAATGGGAGACCCCGGCGATGAGGTTGCTCTCTGTGCTGCAGGAAGTGCTTGTCCAACTTTTGCGCTACCTGCCTTTCACGTGGCCAACTAATATTTAAATGGACCATGGCTCGAGACACAACCTCAACCAGCTCCTCATATGCGGGGGAATGAAGTGGCGAGTCATCTCCAAAATCCCCGCCTTCGATGCTGAGGACTTCCACTTCCTCAGAAGCAGACAGCTCCAACATCGGGTTCTCCACTAGTGAGGAAGAAGCCGCTGGGCAGGCTTCCGCATGAGGAGGGAGAACATCTTAACTGGCAGAGGAATCCTGAGAAAGTGCCTCAGCAGTCTCAGGGTCCCCTGTCAGATCAATTTGCGAACCCCATGATGTGAGCCGCTGCGTCACCTCGGTGGACACGGGACCTCCACCACGGGGAGCGCGAGCCTGACCATCGTCACTGAAGTCAAGTCAAGTCACATTTATTTATATAGCGCTTTTTACAATACAGATTGTTTCAAAGCAGCTTTACAGAGATAACAGGAAAATAATGCAACAAAGTTGAATAGCGTCACAAAATAGCGTCACAGTCCAGTTTAAGTAAGTTCAGTGATGTTTCATTTTTTTTAAATTTTTTTTTAAAGTTATTAATTCAGTTAATTTATATACATAAAGCCGCTCTGGAGAAAACTGTGATGTCATCATCCAGCTCAGTTCAGTTCTCATATAATGGTGTCAATGCAGGCAGATCAATATTATTGTTGAATATTAAATTAAATGTTAAAATGAAGCTCCCAAACAGTGTACTCAGAATTTGTCTGTGTCCCCACCTGTAATGAATATGGGGCAGGGATGCACGCACCTCTTGTACTGTTGGCTCGCTATGTTTTTTTTATTTTTACATATATATATGTGTGTGTGTGATTTAGTGGACAGACAACACCAAATATGACATAGAACGACAGAGAGCGCTTGCTGAAGAACAGAAGGGAGGGATAGATTACCCTAGTTAGGATAGTTACCCTAACCTTAACCCTTTGTAGCCCCTTGTAACATCGATCACGATTGGCTTAGTTTCATTCATGCTTCAGAGGCGCTACGCTTGGGGCCGTTCCCCCAAAGTGTCGTTACGACGCAATGCGAGTTCCCTTGAAAGGGAACTATGATTACAGTTGCTGTGATTATCTAATCGTAGAAAGTGTGGATCACACGATCATGTTCACATCTATAAAATGTCCCTTTTCACAACCTTTTTTTTTGCAGCACTAAGCATTCTAGCCAGTGCTGATCGCATGAATTCAATGCTCAAGACTCTCAGCAATGCTATCATATAACAAGTTTAGACATGATGTAGATAAGAGTTTTGGTTGGCTGTTTTATCAATGCATAAGCAGAAATAAATGATTTTGTGACAGAACAGCCAATTACATGAGTTACATATCAAAACAATAGTTTATCACTGATCAGGCTCACTTACTGTACGTGTTGTGGCATCATGTTTCGGTCCATCTTTCAGTTAAAAGTGCTAAAAGTGCATTTGCAAAGCTTGTATCCAATTGGGATTGGTTTACAAGAGAATCCACTGTCAAATTTCATATAATTCTGCCCTACTGACACGATCAGGCACTTCTAAAAGGAAGCAACACCCTGTTCTTCCACAGCCAAAATCTGTTTGTATGCCAAGTGACCATGTTTTAGTATCTCTCGCTTCTCTTCTCACCTCACTGACATGAGCCAAAGAGGCGATGCTGAAGAAGCAGGTGTTAATCTACGTAATGAAGAGGAAGTAGAAATCTACAAGCCATTGCAAAATGGGGATCTAAAATGTAAAGATTATTATGTATCGATGAGTTGACCCCAATATTAAATGAGGTATATTCAGAGGTACTTGTGAATGATAAGTTTCCTGACAGTTTTAATGAAGTTAATATCACTCATACCAAAACCCGAAAGAGATACGGTGGATCCTGCTAATTACCGTCCAATAAGTTTATTAAATGTAGATTGTAAAGTGTTAACAAAATTATTAGCCTCACAATTAGAAGGTATTTTACCTAAAATTATACACAGAGATCAGGTAGGCTTTATTAAAAATAGATCCTCGTCTGACAATATGAGAATACTATTACATCTCATGTGGATGAATCATTATAATCTAGATCCCATTGCTGCAATATCGCTTGATGCGGAAAAGGCCTTGGATAGGGTGGAGTGGGGGTTTCTTTTCGCGGCCTTAGGAAAATATGGTTTTGGTTCAGGTTTTGTGAAGTGGGTTAAAATTCTTTACTCCAATCCTAAAGCAGCTGTAATAACTAATGGAATAACATCATCCTTTTTTAATCTATCTAGGTCTACCCGCCAAGGCTGTCTTCTTAGTCCACTACTTTTTACATTAGTTTTGGAACCGCTTGCTTCAATGATTAGAGAGGAACCAAGAATTAAAGGTGTATTTGCAGGGGAAAGAGAACATAAATTAGATTCCCTGATCAGTGCGCTGACTCCTGAACTAGGGAGCTGACTGAGACTGAGACTCCCTGATCAGTGCGCTGACTCCAGAACTAGGGAGCTGATTGAGACTGAGATTCCCTGATCAGTGTGCTGACTCCTGATCTAGGGAGCTGATCGAGACTGAGACTCCCTGAGCAGTGCGCTGACTCCAGAACTAGGGAGCTGATTGAGACTGAGACTCCCTGATCAGTGCGCTGACTCCTGATCTAGGGAGCTGATCGAGACTGAGACTCCCTGATCAGTGCGCTGACTCCAGAACTAGGGAGCTGATTGTGACTGAGACTCCCTGATCAGTGCGCTGACTCCTGAACTAGGGAGCTGATTGAGACTGAGACTCCCTGATCAGTGCGCTGACTCCTGAACTAGGGAGCTGATCGTGACTGAGACTCCCTGATCAGTGCGCTGACTCCAGAACTAGGGAGCTGATTGAGACTGAGATTCCCTGATCAGTGCGCTGACTCCTGAACTAGGGAGCTGATCGAGACTAAGATTCCCTGATCAGTGCGCTGACTCCTGAACTAGGGAGCTGACTGAGACTGAGATTCCCTGATCAGTGCGCTGACTCCTGAACTAGGGAGCTGATCGAGACTGAGATTCCCTGATCAGTGCGCTGACTCCTGAACTAGGGAGCAGATCGAGACTGAGATTCCCTGATCAGTGCGCTGACTCCTGAACTAGGGAGCTGACTGAGACTGAGATTCCCTGATCAGTGCGCTGACTCCTGAACTATGGAGCTGACTGAGACTGAGATTCCCTGATCAGTGCACTGACTCCTGAACTAGGGAGCTGATTGAGACGCACCCATGTTTGCTGGAGAATGACCTGGGCATGTTGTCATGTGCAGAAAGACCATCAGCAGTCCTAAGCTTCAACTCTTCTTATTGTGTCTGGGTCTCAGTGTCCCTCAGGACCTGGATCAGTTAACCACTGCTGGGCTTTATTACAGTGACACATGAAGAAGGATTTGGCAGCATGGTTGCAGTCAGCTGTGAGATGACTTTAATTCCATCTGAAGACTCATTGTATGTGGCCTTTCCGGGCCACAAGACGCCAACAAAACACTGCCCTGAATTGAGTCTGAAGGAAAAAAGGCCTTTCTTCAAGAGCAAAGAGCAAAACAAAGAGAAGGCAGTGATTGGCCAGAATCACAGGAAATGACCTCAGGGCTGAGCTCATGTGATGTCAGATGTAGGCCGGGGTGCACAAAAACCCAACACACTCCAAATATATGCCCTTTGCCTCAAATCCTTCATTCGGATTAAAAAAGCGACTTTATAATAACTTTCATGAATGAATCAATAACAAACATTATATAATGCTTAACAGAACATTAGTTCATATAATATTCACATAGCTAGAAATATCAGATATGCTTGTTATTAAGTAAACACTAATGAGGATCATTAATTAATGTAAAGAGAAATGCTTACAAATGTCATTAAACCATCAATTCATATGAAACACGCATTTCTTTAAAATACTACAAATGATTTTTATTTACATCTTAATACATATATACTGTATATCAATATGAATCGATACTGAATGGAATCGAGATCGGAGTTGAGTCGAATCGCAAGCTTGTGAACTGAAATCGCATCGAATGGTGAAATTTGTGTCTATCCCAAGCCTTACTGCTTTGAAACATCTGTACCTCTGCAGTTGTTCTTTAGCAGAAATATGGACCACACTGATCATACTGAAACGATTTATTGTGCTATATAAATAAATGTGACCCAGTTTCTTTGTGAGAGGGGAACTGATGTGTTGAGGCTGGTGTTCAGAGCAGCTGCTGTGGTGGCTTGAGTTTCAATCTCTGATGAAGCCGACGGTAGCGTCACTGGTGGAGATGTGCTGTGTTTCACTGGTGGAGATGTGCTGTGTTTCACTGGAGGAGATGAGCTGTGTTTCACTGGTGGAGATGTCCTGTGTTTCACTGGTGGAGATGTGCCAGTCTCACTGGAGAAGATGTGCTGTGTTTCACTGGAGGAGATGTGCTGTGTTTCACTGGTGGAGATGTGCTGTGTTTCACTGGTGGAGATGTGCTGTGATTCATTGGAGGAGATGTGCTGTGTTTCGCTGGACGAGATGTGCTGTGTTTCACTGGACGAAATGTGCTGTGTTTCACTGGTGGAGATGTGCTGTGTTTCACTGGTGGAGATGTGCTGTGTTTCACTGGTGGAGATGTGCTGTGTTTCACTGGTGGTGTTGTGCTGTGTTTCACTGGAGGAGATGTTCTGTGTTTCACTGGAGGAGATGTGCTGTGTTTCACTGGTGGAGATGTGCTGTGTTTCACTGGAGGAGATGTGTTTCACTGGAGGAGATGTGCTGTGTTTCACTTTAATCGTCAGTTAGCTAAAGCAGTGCTGGTCTCCTGGACGCATGGTTGAAACACTTTGTGAGTGAAGCTTTGACACAAAAGGGTTTGTAATATTGTGACATGTTCAGTTCATGCATTGAAGTTTTTCATTTGAGCAAATGAAAGGAATGTCTCTTGGACATTTGACTGGTGTGCAGCGCGAGTTTGTAATGGATGAGAGGATGTTGAATAGAGTCGATGTGGGCAACCTTGATGTTGAACTGGGTCACGGTTCACTAAAGCACTCTAGTAAGATTTGCCTGAAGAAACAGAATAGAGGTTTCAATGAGGTCATGTGGAAGACATCACAGGCCTGACATACAGAAGATAAAACACTAATATTAAAGATGTGGAGATGTGCTGTGTTTCACTGGAGGAGATGTGCTGTGTTTCACTGGAAGAGATGTGCTGTGTTTCACTGGAGGAGATGTGCTGTGTTTCACTGGTGGAGATGTGCTGTGTTTCACTGGTGGAGATGTGCTGTGATTCACTGGTGGAGATGTGCTGTGTTTCACTGGAGGAGATGTGCTGTGTTTCACTGGTGGAGATGTGCTGTGTTTCACTGGAGGAGATGTGCTGTGTTTCACTGGAGGAGATGTCAAGTCAAGTCAAGTCAAGTTTATTTGTATAGCGCTTTTCACTATACAGATTGTATCAAAGCAGCTTCACAGTATTAAATTAAAATAATACAACAAAGTTTGTTTCAAGAGGAATTTATTGATTGATCAAATTAAATTAAATATCCCCAAAATATCCCCAACTGAGCAAGCCAAAGGCAACACAGATGTGCTGTGTTTCACTGGAGGAGATGTGCTGTGTTTCAGTGGTGGAGATGTGCTGTGTTTCACTGGAGGAGATGTGCTGTGTTTCAGTGGTGGAGATGTGCTGTGTTTCAGTGGTGGAGATGTGCTGTGTTTCAGTGGTGGAGATGTGCTGTGTTTCACTGGTGGAGATGTGGAGATATGCTGTGTTTCACTGGTGGAGATGTGCTGTGTTTCACTGGTGGAGATGTGCTGTGTTTCACTGGAGGAGATGTGCTGTGTTTCACTGGTGGAGATGTCCTGTGTTTCACTGGTGGAGATGTGCTGTGTTTCACTGGAGGAGATGTGCTGTGTTTCACTGGAGGAGATGTGGAGATGTGCTGTGTTTCACTGGAGGAGATGTGCTGTGTTTCACTGGTGGAGATGTGGAGATGTGCTGTGTTTCACTGGAGGAGATGTGCTGTGTTTCACTGGTGGAGATGTGCTGTGTTTCACTGGTGGAGATGTGCTGTGTTTCACTGGTGGGGATGTGCTGTGTTTCACTGGAGGAGATGTGCTGTGTTTCACTGGTGGAGATGTGCTGTGTTTCACTGGAGGAGATGTGCTGTGTTTCACTGGTGGAGATGTGCTGTGTTTCACTGGTGGAGATGTGCTGTGATTCATTGGAGGAGATGTGCTGTGTTTCGCTGGACGAGATGTGCTGTGTTTCACTGGTGGAGATGTGCTGTGTTTCACTGGTGGAGATGTGCTGTGTTTCACTGGTGGAGATGTGCTGTGTTTCACTGGAGGAGATGTTCTGTGTTTCACTGGAGGAGATGTGCTGTGTTTCACTGGTGGAGATGTGCTGTGTTTCACTGGACGAGATGTGCTGTGTTTCACCGGAGGAGATGTGCTGTGTTTCACTGGAGGAGATGTGCTGTGTTTCACTTTAATCGTCAGTTAGCTAAAGCAGTGCTGGTCTCCTGGACGCATGGTTGAAACACTTTGTGAGTGAAGCTTTGACACAAAAGGGTTTGTAATATTGTGACATGTTCAGTTCATGCATTGAAGTTTTTCATTTGAGCAAATGAAAGGAATGTCTCTTGGACATTTGACTGGTGTGCAGCGCGAGTTTGTAATGGATGAGAGGATGTTGAATAGAGTCGATGTGGGCAACCTTGATGTTGAACTGGGTCACGGTTCACTAAAGCACTCTAGTAAGATTTGCCTGAAGAAACAGAATAGAGGTTTCAATGAGGTCATGTGGAAGACATCACAGGCCTGACATACAGAAGATAAAACACTAATATTAAAGATGTGGAGATGTGCTGTGTTTCACTGGTGGAGATGTGCTGTGTTTCACTGGAGGAGATGTGCTGTGTTTCACTGGAAGAGATGTGCTGTGTTTCACTGGAAGAGATGTGCTGTGTTTCACTGGTGGAGATGTGCTGTGTTTCACTGGAGGAGATGTGCTGTGTTTCACTGGAGGAGATGTCAAGTCAAGTCAAGTTTATTTGTATAGCGCTTTTCACAATACAGATTGTATCAAAGCAGCTTCACAGTATTAAATTAAAATAATACAACAAAGTTTGTTTCAAGAGGAATTTATTGATTGATAACATTTAATTAAATATCCCCAAAATATCCCCAACTGAGCAAGCCAAAGGCAACACAGATGTGCTGTGTTTCACTGGAGGAGATGTGCTGTGTTTCAATGGAGGAGATGTGCTGTGTTTTACTGGAGGAGATGTGCTGTGTTTCAGTGGTGGAGATGTGCTGTGTTTCACTGGAGGAGATGTGCTGTGTTTCACTGGAGGAGATGTGCTGTGTTTTACTGGAGGAGATGTGCTGTGTTTCACTGGTGGAGATGTGCTGTGTTTCAGTGGTGGAGATGTGCTGTGTTTCAGTGGAGGAGATGTGCTGTGTTTCAGTGGTGGAGATGTGCTCTGTTTCACTGGTGGAGATGTCCTGTGTTTCAGTGGTGGAGATGTGCTGTGTTTCAGTGGTGGAGATGTGCTGTGTTTCACTGGTGGAGATGTGGAGATATGCTGTGTTTCACTGGTGGAGATGTGCTGTGTTTCACTGGTGGAGATGTGCTGTGTTTCACTGGAGGAGATGTACTGTGTTTCACTTGAGGAGATGAGCTGTGTTTCACTGGTGGAGATGTTCTGTGTTTCACTGGAGGAGATGTGCTGTGTTTCACTGGTGGAGATGTGCTGTGTTTCACTGGAGGAGATGTGCTGTGTTTCACTGGTGGAGATGTGCTGTGTTTCACTGGTGGAGATGTGCTGTGTTTCACTGGAGGAGATGTGCTGTGTTTCACTGGAGGAGATGTGCTGTGTTTCACTGGAGGAGATGTGCTGTGTTTCACTGGTGGAGATGTGCTGTGTTTCACTGGTGGAGATGTGCTGTGTTTCACTGGTGGAGATGTGCTGTGTTTCACTGGTGGAGATGTGCTGTGTTTCACTGGTGGAGATGTGCTGTGTTTCACTGGGGGAGATGTGCTGTGTTTCACTGGTGGTGTTGTGCTGTGTTTCACTGCTGCATTACAGTATATCTATGCAGTGGTTTGAGCGTTTTAGTGATCGGTGTTGTGAAGTGAGTCTGTGCGAGAGACACACAGTTTCATGCTTCCAGATCTAGATTGCAATGTTCTCATTTACTCATCGTCAGTTAGCTAAAGCAGTGCTGGTCTCCTGGACGCATGGTTGAAACACTTTGTGAGTGAAGCTTTGACACAAAAGGGTTTGTAATATTGTGACATGTTCAGTTCATGCATTGAAGTTTTTCATTTGAGCAAATGAAAGGAATGTCTCTTGGACATTTGACTGGTGTGCAGAGCGAGTTTGTAATGGATGAGAGGATGTTGAATAGAGTCGATGTGGGCAACCTTGATGTTGAACTGGGTCATGGTTCACTAAAGCACTCTAGTAAGATTTGCCTGAAGAAACAGAATAGAGGTTTCAATGAGGTCATGTGGAAGACATCACAGGCCTGACATACAGAAGATAAAACACTAATATTTTCATTTGAAAGTCAGATTTGAACTCAAGCGGGGGAATTAGGGTAATCTGGGACACCTAAACTCTGAGCACAGTAAATGCTAAAAGTCTCGAATTACCCTCAGAATATTAAAGGGATTCTCCACTTTAAAATGAAAATTCTGTCATCATATACTCACCCTCATGTTGTTTCAAACCTTTATGAATTTCTTTCTTCTGCTGAACAGAAAGGAAGATATTTAGAAGAATATCTGAAGAGTTCAGATGCAAAAGCCTCTAAATGCCATCTGAAATTTTCTTATAGAATGATCATTTTTATCAAGCTCGTACATTTAAATTAAATAATTTCACTCAAATGGCAATGAAGATGACCTATTAATTGTCATTTAAGTGAAATTACTGAACTTAAATATACAAGCGTGATAAAAATGATCATTCTATAAGAAAATTTCAGATGGCATTTAGAGGCTTTTGCATCTGAACTCTTCATCTGTAACCAGACAGTTTCTGGTCTCATTGACTTCCATAGTATATTTCTTTCTACTATGGAAGTCAATGAGACCAGAAATTGTCTGGTTACTGGAAGTAGCCTGGAAGTAGCAGGGATTTCCCCCGGTCTGTGGATAAATACAATCTTAAAGGTCTTAGTAATAGTGAGTTCATAGCTTTTTGCTTTCAGAGCAGTGATGTATGAAGTCATATATCCCATCATACACCTGACACAATGTGTGTACAAACAAGCTCAAATGAGCCTAATGCAACTTTTCAGCAAGAAAAAGAAGATCTTAGAAAAAGAGACTCCAGTGTTGTTGTTGTCATTCTCAAATGACTAGCATCTCTTATTCTAAAATAACATTGTTCGGTCTTTTTGACACATTTGCAAAAGCCAAACATGCATGAGTCGGATTATTCATTCCTATATCCAGGAGTGGACAGCTGTGTCATGCTTAAACTAACTCAGCGAACACATGAACGGTCATCTGTCTCTTAAGTGTCTGTCAGTGAGTTCAGTTTGTGTGAACAGTGGAAGCCCATTACATCATCACATGTTATTCTTGTGTATATGAGTTGGTTCATTTGATGTGGATTGTGTGTTTGTTTCTCTGAGCATTAATACACAGCTGTTTGATAATGAACTTCCTGCCTCATATTTTCCTAACGCTGTGGCCGGAGCGAGAGGGCCGCCGGACTGCAGATGATGATGTGCCGTGTCTCAGTGTTTAATGATGGAACTGAAACTGTCAGTCTAATCATCATACAGAGTGATGTCATTTAGATTTGATTTTAGCTGGTTTATGATTGGACACATTCAGGGAGTGGGTTGTTTGGGATTTGTTAATTTTATATCCCTGGAAGGAATTTGTTTCAACTTCTGTTCAGATGCATTAGACATTTCTGACAGCATATTATAATAGCTCAGGTTACGACTGGAGCACTGCACCACTGTCGCTTTGGGGAACGCCTAATTTTATCTATTGCTGTCCTACCTATATAGGCGATATTATCTATATCAGCACAATGCACTGTCGCTGCCACCACCACTTCTTTCATGAGACCAAAAGAGATTTTCATTGTTATAGATTTTATGCCCAGCGTTCCAAGCAGTAAAATGTCTGTGACACTACGACTTTTCCTGGAATAACCTGCCAGAACACCACACCTTTTTCAATAATATGTTTTGCTAACATAATGTAAAATTCTGAAACATAACATTTAAAAAACATTAGACAAATGTCCAACAAAAACATTTAAAAAAACATTCCATGAACAATGTATAAATAAAGTTTTTTATGCTAAAATTTAGAGAACATTATTAAAGACCAGATAGCTCTGAACAAATGTTCTATTAACGTTACTGGAAATTCGTTTGATCATAACTTTGAGAGAACCTTGCAGAACGTGCTGAAAATATTTCCTGTTAGCTTGGATAATAAAAACGTGTGGGGAAAGATGGCTGAAATGTTTGACAGCTTATGTACCTCAGGGGGCCTGTAAACTGTACAAATACATTTATAGTCCGGAAGTTATTAGTTTATTTTTAATTTAGTTAATTCAATAACACTTTATTTCTACATTTCTTTAATTTCTAGATTAAATAACCAGAGGATGTGATATATGTGAAATATATGATTTTGTGCTGTATATTGGTGTCATACACTGCATTAGCTTTAGGATTTTATAAAATAGATGACTCCAGATTCTGCATGATTGACTCAAACATCTACAGTCACACTAATGATCTGCATTACTTGACAGATGAACTGATTATTAAAATGAACAGATTTACTGAACACTGATGTCTTGTCACAGTGCTTGTCCTCTTTCTGTATGCATATGTATAGCGGCTGTTACAGTGTAAAGACAGTGCTGTGTCGTGTGCTGAACTAAAGCAGCTCTGATGCAGGATTTCATTCACTAACAACCCAAGACTGATGTTGAACTTCCCTCAGAAAACTATGCTGCTGATCTTTCCTTCAGCGACTGCACATATCACATATATTATTGATCAAATCTCTGCTGGCCGATGCTGTATTTTCCACATGTCTAGATGTTTTCTGTGTCAGAAGTGCAGCTGTGTGTGTGTGTGCAGCGTGTGATGGCGAGCACTGGGGTCCGCACTGCCGGAGCCGCTGTCAGTGCCAGAACGAGGCGCTGTGTAACCCCATCAGCGGAGCCTGCCTCTGTGCGCCGGGACACCGCGGCTGGCGCTGCGAGGACCTCTGTGAGCGCCACACCTACGGCAACGGCTGCCAGCAGAAGTGCCTGTGCCAGAACAACGCCACATGCAACCACATCACAGGAGAGTGTGTGTGCAGCCCTGGGTACACCGGAGCATTGTGAGTTCACCTGCGACAGCCGTCAAGTGTTTGCACTCCTGTAGCTCAGACAGATGACGGTGGCACTAGCAACACCAAGCTCATGGGTTCGAATCCCAGGGAATGCAAGAACTTGGACAAAAGTGTCTCTTGAATGCATGAATGTAAATGTGTTTGGTATGTGTGTGTGTGTGTGCAGCTGCGAGGACTTGTGCCCTCCAGGGAAGCATGGGCGGCAGTGTGAGGAGCGTTGCCCCTGTCAGAACGGTGGCGTGTGTCATCATGTGACCGGAGAGTGTTCCTGCCCGGCCGGCTGGATGGTACGCCTGCAACACTCAATATTAACTGACATCTAGAAGTAAAGATAAATATTTGTGATTCATCAGGCCCTATTTTAACCCTCTGAGGTCTGAGCTGTTTTCTGGGCTCTGGAGGTGGTCTGACATGCTCTGACATTTGTGTTTTTTTCTGTTACTTGTGACATTTTCATGGCTAAAGTCTAATTACACTGTATTCAGCACAAACTCTGCTACAATAATATATCAGCAGCATGTATGTAAAAGTTTGTAGTTTTGAGATAATGACATTTATGCGTGGTTTGTGAAAATACAAAAAAAAATTCTCACTGAAATAAGGCCATGAAACCCGTACTGATTATTTCTTCACAAGACTTTTGAAAATTGTATGACATAGCCTAGAATATTTGCTCCAAAACTATGTGAAAATCACCCTGACTGCTCATTCAGATAAGACAATATATTGATTTAAAATTTCTAAGACGTGTTTTGTGTGACAAAGCCATATGCGAAGAGGCGTGATCATCTCATTAATATGTAAGGTTTTAACACCTGAGAAAGACAAAGACACTCCCCTAACTGCCCTATTAGGAGCGATCAGGCCCTGTCATTCAGAGCAACCTTGCACAAAGAATGAGGAGATTTAAAAAAGAATGGCTTTTAGATTGTTTGGATTTATTTACAACACAACACAATCCAAAAATACAAATGACAAAAGAGCACATTGAAAACAATGATCCAAAGACAGAGACCTTTGTGCCATTCCTAAAAACATTGTACATACCTTTCATTTCCAAGGTGTTTGATTTTCACTTTACCATGTTCATATACAGAGACTCATGTGAATGTTGAAGTCAGCAGGACTCAGTTGCATCTGGTCCCTGAAAGAAAAGAAAAAAAGAAAAAACTGTGAACATACTGATATCAAGAGAAACTATAGGGCTGCACGATTTTGGGAATAGATTTTAGATTTTTCTGGTTAAAATTTATTTTTAAAATTCACAGAATACACACACACACACACGTTTCCAACAATATATAATGAACACCAGGTTTGTTGTGCCTTGTAGGCATAGGCTACGCAGTGCTGCATAAAATAATAATAACAATAAATTAAATCTTCCTAAAGATTTCAAGAACAACTACGCTAGAGAAAAATATATTGATTATCATATGTTACTTCAAATGTTTCCATTCGTTATGATGATATGAAATGAGATAATAGTAAAAACATAAAGCCTAATGTTTGGTGCATTTTTCCTTTCAAACGCAATCGCGCTCCAAAATATGATACATTAAAACCCACAGCGCGCTCCAAAATATGATACATTCAAACGCCATCGCGCTCCAAAATATTAAACATTATGGTTATACATATCTATGTTTGAGCAGATATCCACAAACAGTATTTAACAGGAAACACGGGTCTAAATAGTATAATATTCACCATACACCACAGATTATTTTTTTATATTTCTTTTTTCTGTATAACCATAAATGACGGAGTCATTTAAGTTTATGTTGCTGCTATGTGAAAAAAATCCAGCAAAACGCGTCGGCGCGTTTCTCGAGAGGGTTAAGGATCGGCACATCCGGCGCATGGTCTAAAAGGGTTGTCGCTATTCTCTTAATGAGTAATGGGTGAGTTTTGGGTGTAATGTACAATAAACCAATCAGAGTCTCATTTCCCATTCCCTTTAAAAGCCAGTTGCGCTCGCGCCATGGCGGATTCGCTATTTAGATGGTGGACTTTGCAAGCGGAAAAACTGAACGCTTCTCTAGCGAGGAAACGGATCTGCTCGTGCACGAGGTTAAAGCGCACAAGCAGACCTTCTACAGGACAAAGTGTACGCCTGTGGACCCGTCTATAGGTGCATATTACTAACCCGCTCTTTAAATAACCAAAAAAATACAGCGCCATTGACTTTAGACCAGGTTTCAGTTGGTCAATGTCTCAGTCTATTTCAGTTCCTCAAAATAGCAACGCTTCAACAATGCGCCAGAACACACACCTGGTTCTCAGACCAGAAGCCCATGGGCGTACAGATGGGCACAAATGCATTTACTATGTAAACAAGCAGGACGTGAAAATGAAAACTGCGTCAGGCTGTAACTAGCAAAAAACATGTATGATAAGGCTCATTATATTTGGATTTTGTCAGAATTATTATATTATTCGTTCAATTAAATTATGTTCTCTGTTTTAGTGTCATTTGAAATTAGTTTTAAAGCTTCCTGTCTACTGTAATTGTTGCACTGTTTGTCTCGGCACACTGTGTTGGAAGTGATGTGTTGATGTCGTTTTCAGGGAGCAGTGTGTGGACAGCCATGTCCGGCAGGACGCTTCGGGAAGAACTGCTCGCAGGAGTGTCAGTGTCATAACGGAGGAAGTTGTGTTCCGTCCACGGGACAGTGTGTGTGTAGTGCGGGATACACAGGAGAGAGGTCAGTACATGCACCGCAACATCAAGCTTTACCGCTGGAGAGGAGAGCAACACCTTCTGAAAAGAGCCCACAGACCTTAAATGATTGAATTTCACAAGGATGAAAACAAGGATAAACTTACAGCCTATACAATGACACTATTGCATTACAAGCAATTTTCAAAACTCACAACTTTCAAAAGTTTTGCTGAACAATTGCCAGTACAGTCCACTGAACACATGATTCTCCTGTCCCTTACAGCCTCGGTCTCACTCCTGACTAAGGTCTGAGTGACTCTTGCGCTAGATTCAGTCCTTCTGAAGTCACATGACAGCGTAGTGTGAGGAACAGAGCCAATCAATAGAGATTATGCTAAATGGTTTATATCATGGCATGTAAGTGTATCCATGCAGTGCAGGACCGCTTGAAGTTATTGATGATATTGTGCTTGAATGGTCAAATGCACACACTTGTGTGTCAAAATGCCAGTCTTGGTGAGTATTCACGTAAACACAGTCGATTGAGAGAAAAAGTGAATGTGAAACTGTGTGTTGGATCCGTGCAGTATCTCGTTAAAGTGACAGCAGCCTAATAACCCCGCTGCTGTCTGTCAATAATGATAAACAACAAAAAACTCAATAACATGTGTAGGTGTTCATACCATGAAGACTGCTGCTTTTATATTATATTTGATGACTTCATACAATTTCTGAAGTATTTATTATTAGGGCCCGAGCACCGATGGTGTGAGGACCCTCTTGGAATTGCTCTGTTTATTATTATTATTCTTCTCCGCATTTAATTGCATTTTTGAGGGCCTAAACATGCTCGAAAACTCACGAAACTTTGCACACGCGTCAGAACTGGCGAAAATTTACATCTGATATAGGTTTCAGAATTGGGCGGGGCAAAATGGCTCGATAGCGCCACCTATAAAAGTTCAACAGAGTGCGCCTCCCGCTGTGTTCCACGTACGTGTACGAAATTCGGTACATATGTGTAATGACCTAATACCTACAAAAAAGTCTCTTGGAGCATAGCTCTAAACACAACAGGAAGTCAGCCATTTTCAACTTCCTCTCTGATTTTTGTGCACTTTTTGCCATTTTCAGGCCTCGTACTTTAACGAACTCCTCCTACAGTTTTAATCTGATCATCTTCAAATTTGGTGAGTGTAATCTTAAGGCCTTTGCGACGTTAAATTGCGAAGATCTTGAGTTTTCGTCGAAGGGCGGGCCCTCGGCGGCCTGACAAATTTTGATGTTTCGCCATGAAACAGGAAGTTGCTGTAACTCAGGCATGGAATGTCCAATCTGCCCCAAACTTCACACTTTTGATAAGCGTTCTGTCCTGAACACATGACCATGCTCATATTCAGTTACAGTCATAGCGCCACCTGCTGGCAACAGGAAGTGACATGTTTAACACTCTTGTGGACTCCTGATAACATATAAAAAAGTGCCAGCAAGTGCTAAACATGCTAACAACTTACTAGAAACATGCTAAAACATGCTAGCAAACACTTAGCTAAGTGCTAAAGCATGCTGTTACTGCAATTAAATAGGAATTTGCTGTAACTCAGGCACGGAATGTCCAATCTGCCCCAAACTTCACACGTTTGATAAGAGTCATGGCCTGAACACATCTACATGAGAATATTCAGTTATAGTAATAGCGCCACCTACTGGTAACAGGAAGTGTCATGTTTAACACGTTGATGCCGTTCTAGCAACATGTTAAAAATGCCATTGACTTCTAAAAATGCTAGAAACATGTTAAAACATGCTAGCAATACTTAGCTAAGTGCTAAAGCATGCTAATTCAATGAAACAGGATGTTGTTGTTACTCAAGAAGGCAATGTCCAATCTGCGCCAAACTTCACACTTTTGATAAGCGTTCTGTCCTGAACACATGACCATGCTCATATTCAGTTACAGTCATAGCGCCACCTGCTGGCAACAGGAAGTGACATGTTAAACACTGTTGTGGACTCCTGATAACATATAAAAAAGTGCCAGCAAGAGCTAAACATGCTAACAACATACTAGAAACATGTTAGCAAACACTTAGCTAAGTGCTAAAGCATGCTATTGCTGCAAATAAATAGGAAGTTGCTGTAACTAAGGCATGGAATGTCCAATCTGCCCCAAACTTCACACTTTTGATAAGCGTTCTGTCCTGAACACATGACCATGCTCATATTCAGTTATAGTCATAGCGCCACCTGCTGGCAACAGGAAGTGACATGTTTAACACTCTTGTGGACTCCTGATAACATATAAAAAAGTGCCAGCAAGTGCTAAACATGCTAACAACATACTAGAAACATGCTAAAACATGCTAGCAAACACCTAGCTAAGTGCTAAAGCATGCTATTACTGCAATTAAATAGAAATTTGTTGTAACTCAGGCACAGAATGTCCAATCTGCCCCAGACTTCACACGTTTGATAAGAGTCATGGCCTGAACACATCTACATGAGAATATTCAGTTATAGTAATAGCGCCACCTACTGGTAACAGGAAGTGTCATGTTTAACACGTTGATGCCGTTCTAGCAACATGTTAAAAATGCCACTGACTTCTAAAAATGCTAGAAACATGTTAAAACATGCTAGCAATACTTAGCTAATTCAATGAAACAGGATGTTGTTGTTACTCAAGAAGGCAATGTCCAATCTGCGCCAAACTTCACACTTTTGATAAGCGTTCTGTCCTGAACACATGACCATGCTCATTCAGTTACAGTCATAGCACCGCCTGCTGGCAACAGGAAGTGACATGTTAAACACTGTTGTGGACTCCTGATAACATATAAAAAAGTGCCAGCAAGTGCTAAACATGCTAACAACATACTAGAAACATATTAGCAAACACTTAGCTAAGTGCTAAAGCATGCTATTGCTGCAATTAAATATGAATTTGCTGTAACACAGGCATGGAATGTCCAATCTGCCCCAAACTTAATATGTAACATGCAATAAACATGCTAGCAACACATAGCTAAGTTCTAAAGCATGCTAGAAATGCTAAAGGAAGTTGTTGTAACTTAGGCATACAATGTCCAATCTACCCCAAACTTCACACGTTTGATAATAGTTATCTCCTGAACACAAGTCCATGCTCATATTCAGATATAGTCATAGCGCCGCCTGCTGGCAACAGGAAGTGACGTTTAACACTATTCTGGACTCCTAATAACATATAAAAAAGTGTCACCAACTGCTAAACATGTTAGCAACATACTAGAAACATGCAATCAAATACTTAGCTAAGTGTTAAAGCATCCTATTACTGCAATTAAATATGAATTTGCTGTAACTCAGGCATTCAATGTCCAATCTACCCCAAAATTAAAGGGTTAGTTCACCCAAAAATGAAAATTCTGTCAGTAATTACTCACCCTCATGTTGTTCCAACCATGTAAGTCTTTCGTTCATCTTCGGAACACAAATTAAGATATTTTTGATGAAATCTGACAGAATTTTGACTCCTCCATAGGCTTCCAGTGTGACCGAAACTCACCGGCCCAGAATAGTTATTAAAACATCGTTAAAATAGTCCAAGTAACTACAGTGGCACTACATTAAGTTTATCATGCGACGAGAATACTTTTTGTGCGCAAAAACAAACAAAAATAACGACTTTATTCCACTTTTCATTTCCTTCTCTCTGGGCCTCGTAGTGTGTTTGCGCTGCGCGTCTGTGTTGCACGTCATCACGCAACACACACATGACCGGCGTCGGCCAATAGTGAGCCTACGTGGTGACGTGTGACACAGACGCGCTGCGCAAAAACACTACGCAAACCAACTAGACATCCAGAGAGAAGGAAATGAATAGTGGAATAAAGTCGTTATTTTTGTTTGTTTTTGCGCACAAAAAGTATTCTCGTCGCTTGATATACTTAAGATTGAGCCACTGGAGTCACTTGGACTATATTAACGATCTCTTTAATAACTTTTCTGGGCCAGCAAGTTTCGGTCACACTGGAAGCCTATGGAGGAGTGAAACATGGCTCAGATTTCATCAAAAATATCTTAATTTGTGTTCCGAAGATGAACGAAGGTCTTACGCGGTTGGAACAACATGAGGGTGAGTAATTACTGACAGAATTTAAATTTTTGGGTGAACTAACCCTTTAATATGTAATATGCTAGAAACATCATAAAACATGCTAGAAATGCTAAAGGAAGTTGTTGTAACTCAAGCATACAATGTCCAATCTGCCCCAAACTCCACATGTTTGATAAAAGTCCTGCACTGAACACATCTACATAGCGATATTCAGATATAGACATAGCCCCACCTACTGGCAACAGAAACTGACATGGTTAACACAGTAATGCAGTACTAACCACATAACTATTGTGTACTAAGCATGCTAAAAACATACTAAACCTGCTAGCAACTACTATATATACCTCCTTAAATGCACATTGTCCAACCATGCTCTGTCTTCCTAAAGCCACCGGGTGGCGGCGGCACGGGTGCGAGGGCCCTTTCATCGCTGCTTGCAGCTTTAATTTGAATTGATCTCCCTGAAAAACTTTGTTTTATTTGTGTTTTTGTTCTGTGTTTATTAGTCCTATTGGTTGTAAATTGCTTCTTCTTACTTCATTACAGATTGTTTCCTTGTGTAACACACATTCTGTCATTGTTGTCTTAGTTTTTCTTTCATGGACTTTCGTTTGTTTCTGTTCAGTATCCTTTGTTTCTAGTTCCCGCCAGTCTTTAGTGATATGATTAATCATCCTGATCGGCTGTTTGTCATTAATTAACCTCGTCTGCCTGAGTATTGAGTTCCTGTGTTTTCAGTTCTGTTCGTCGGTTGTCGTTAACGCATGGTCTGGTTTGGTTATGGTTATCTTTCTTTTAAGTCTTCGTGAAACCTTGTTTACTCCAGTAGTTGCATTTTATATTTCTCTGTTTTCTGTGATATGAAAATTCAGGGGTTGATTTTACTGATCAAGTGTTGTGATTATGCATGAAGATGATCAGAGGTGGATGAACATCTCACAGGAGAGAGTGTTTATTTCCGTCAGTGTCAGAACAGCAGTTACACACACGCGTGTAGAGTCAGGTTCTGCTGGCGTCTCGTCCAGCGGCAGCAGTTGCAGCAGTGGCAGTGCCGCTGTAATTACAGCATCAGTGAGCGTACAGCATGTGTTTAAACAGCAGAAATAGAAACGCAAGTGAATTTTTATGACTTAATAAGAGCTTTGGCTTCACCAGATGTCACTGTTACCTCCGGTTTACCCTGATTTCACCACACCCTACCGGCTGCAGAGTAATCGCTTAACAGCCACAGGGAGGAGCCCGCCAGTGAGGGTGTGTGTGAGAGGGTGAGGGTGTGTGTGTGTGTGTGTGAGGGTGTGTGTGTGTGTGTGTGTGTGTGTGTGTGTGTGTGTGTGTGTGTGTGTGTGTGTGTGTGTGTGTGTGTGTGTGTGTGAGGGTGTGTGTGTGTGTGTGTGTGTGTGTGTGTGTGTGTGTGTGTGTGTGTGTGTGTGTGTGTGTGTGTGTGTGTGTGTGAGAGTGTGTGTGTGTGTGAGGGTGTGTGTGTGAGTGTGTGCGTGCGTGTGTGTGTGTGTGTGTGTGTGTGTGTGTGTGTGTGTGAGTGTGAGTGTGTGTGTGTGTGTGTGTGTGTGTGTGAGTGTGTGTGTGTGTGTGTGTGTGTGTGTGTGTGTGTGTGTGTGTGTGTGTGTGTGTGTGTGAGGGTGTGTGTGTGTCAGTGCGTGAGTGAGTGAGTGTGTGTGTGTGAGTGTGCGTGTGCGTGCTTATTTGTGTGTATGGAGAAGGTTCTATGTGTGTATGGAGAAGGTTATATGTGTGTGTATGGAGAAGGTTATATGTGTGTATGGAGAAGGTTATATGTTATATGTGTGTATGGAGAAGGTTACATGTGTGTATGGAGAAGGTTATATGTGTGTGTATGGAGAAGGTTATATGTGTGTGTATGGAGAAGGTTATATGTGTGTATGGAGAAGGTTATATGTGTGTATGGAGAAGGTTATATGTGTGTGTATGGAGAAGGTTATATGTGTGTGTATGGAGAAGGTTATATGTGTGTATGGAGAAGGTTATATGTGTGTATGGAGAAGGTTCTATGTGTGTATGGAGAAGGTTCTATGTGTGTATGGAGAAGGTTATATGTGTGTGTATGGAGAAGGTTATATGTGTGTATGGAGAAGGTTATATGTGTGTGTATGGAGAAGGTTATATGTGTGTGTATGGAGAAGGTTATATGTGTGTATGGAGAAGGTTATATGGGGGCGCTGAGCAGAAAGATAGTCTGGCTGTTTTCAGATTGTCAGAATGGTTGAGATAAGCGTGTCCTCATCCCTCTATCACTAGATTCTGCTCTATAGGGACTGATAGAAGCTTAATTACGAGCAAAGACCAGATGATAAAGACACAAACAACACAAAACAGCTGTTACATTCTTTGCATAGTTTTTATATAGTTATATAGTTTTTAACTTCTCTAATCACATTTGTGAAGTGAAAGTAGGATGTAGCTGCAAGTGAGTTGCATTTCTACAAGAATAGATCAATAGAAATGTTTGGTAACACTTAATAAAATATAATAATTATAGTGTAATAAAGTACTTACAAATCATTTGCAAACTATTAGTTTATTGTAAATAATAAATTATAAACTGTAGTTAATACATGAATAGACTATATACAAATAGTGAGATCTTTCATTGTCACTGTAGTAAACGAAGTGTTATTGTTTAATGAGCTCATATGTAAAGAGTTAAATTTTAACTTTGTTAACTTATTAAAGGGATAGTTCACTCAAAAATGAAAATTGTGTCATCACTTACTCAACCTCATGTTGTTCTAAACCTGTATGGGTTTCTCTGTTCTGTTGAACACAAAAGAAGATATTTTGAAGAATGTCGGTAACCAAACAGTTGATGGACCCCATTGACTTCCATAGTACTTTTTTTTCCCACTATGGAAGTCAATGGGGTCCATCAACTGTTTGGTTACCGACATTCTTCAAAATATCTTCTTTTGTGTTCAACAGAACAGAGAAACCCATACAGGTTTAGAACAACATGAGGTTGAGTAAGTGATGACACAATTTTCATTTTTGAGTGAACTATCCCTTAAACTGTTAATAGTTCTCACTTTAGATTAGATCAATGAAATTGGATTGTTTCAAAGCAGCTTTACAAAGATAATAGGAAATTACAGTAACAGAGATTGTTTAGGCTTTACAGCAGCTCTATGATAAAGTTATTGTCCAGCTAAAGTTAGTTTTGATTGATTGATTCACTTCCGTTGCGAAGATCATTAGTTATTAACTCAGGGGGCGCTAACACGACACCGTTCTAACAGGAAACCCTCCACGCGCTCCGGCCGCCCATCCACACAAAACAGTGCCTGGTGTCTCGAGAACACACTCCCTGAAATAGGTTTGAAGGTGCAAATGATTATCCGTTATCTCTGAGCAAACCTCAAAAACGCAAACCCGCGGAAACGCAGACATGCGCATTACGTGTTCAGTTCAAAGGTGTGCGCGTTTGAATATATATGTGCGCAGGCGTGTAGTCCTTCTTTACAAACCAACCCTCAATAAACTACTTGTCTGGCCTATAAATATATATATTTTTTTTCATTTTAAATTTATAATACAGAATTTTTTTGTCGCGTCTGCGTAGCCACGCGAACCGTAATTATCCCGACAACATTTTATCTGTACAGAGGTAAAGGGAAGGGAAGGAGGCCTTCACAGGGGAGAGACTAGTTGACACTTCAGGACTGCGTTGTCGTCGTGTCCAGGCGCAGGTCCTTCATCAGATCTGGATACGGCCTGGATCCGGCGGACTGCGGTAAACCTCGGGATAAACAGAGAGACTAATATTAGCGTAGACGCCATTCTTCTTATGATGTAACGAGTACATCAGGATTTATGGGAAGTGTTCCCGGTTCCAGCTGACCTGATCTATGCAGCCTAACACTGAATTATAGAAGTCTATAATGTGTTATGTGTATGCTAGGCCAAAGAGATGTGTTTTTAGTCTAGATTTAAACTGACAGAATGTGTCTGCTTCCCGGACAAAGTTAGGAAGATTGTTCCAGAATTTTGGTGCTAAATAGGAGAAGGATCTACCACCAGCAGTCGATTTTGATATTCTAGGTATTATGAACTGGCCGGAATTTTGAGATCGCAATAGA
The DNA here is from genome assembly GCF_965113295.1 of Leuciscus leuciscus. Classification (NCBI taxonomy): domain Eukaryota; kingdom Metazoa; phylum Chordata; class Actinopteri; order Cypriniformes; family Leuciscidae; genus Leuciscus; species Leuciscus leuciscus. Next base: position 3,665,892 of record NC_138723.1, read on the forward strand.
CATGAAGGACTATAATACACACACACACACACACACACTGGGTTTCCATGCTTTATAGGGACTTTGCATAGAAATAAGGGACCGTTCGGTATTTATGGAAGGGGCCACCGGAGGAAAATAGGGGAGGGTCATGTCTTTTTATTCTTTGTTGAGGGGAGGGTCATCCAACTTTTTTTAGTCTCGAGGGAGGGTCACCCAACTTTTATATTCATGAAAACAGCAACATTTCAAAGTGGCTTGTTTGGTGCTATTTTTTTCCATTTAGCTCCATGGTGATCTCGCGTTATCAGCCCCCCTTCGATATCAGATGGGTCTGACCCAACAAAAATCCAGTTTGGCGCTGTTTGACAGTGCGCGCGTGCATCATGTCAGAACAGAATGCCAAAGAAATGTTTACCCGGCAAAGCTTTAAAGCACGAGCAAATAATGAACTTTTGTGATTGCGAATAAGTGCACAGTGTCCTGTGAGTGATGTGAACGTACGTCGAGTTTTACAGTATTGCGACTGAGGCGCCAGAACTGCAGCTGATAGAATGTGCGCTGTAGCGCGATACTACCATATTTTAGTTTCCATTCTTATTTTGTTTCCACGATGTGTAAAATGTAGGGCTACCACATCTTTAAATTACTATTAGTATTATTTAAGTTAACATAATAAAATACGTAGACCTACACCACAAAAACTAGTTGAGGATAAATTCGTTAAAATTGGGCGATTCCAGTGTTATGGACGTGACATTTGCAGTCAAAACTTGAAATATAAATTCTCAGAAAATGCATTTAATACCAATATTTTGAAACGTCTGAAAGGAGTCAAGACATTAGAAAAATATCAGTCTACACATGCGTTTTATATTTAATATGAGGGAAATACACATGTGATGTGACACAAAAAATCTTTAACTTTTAGGTGGCAAAATATTTTTTAGTAATTCTATCAATTACACTGTGCAAACCAAAAGATATATACCCACCGGATGAATAAAGATCGGCCTACACAGAACATAAAATATTATTTTTATTTTATTTTTCGTGTTCGCATTAAATGTAAAAAAATTTTTTTTTAAAAATGTTACGGGCGTGACAGTTCTCCATTACGGACATGACTGCTCTGAAAGCGACTTTAAAAATTTCACAGAGACCTCAAACACAAAGCCTTTCTTTAAAGTGAATTTCGTTTTTTTATTAATTGTATCTTAATTTTAATCAATGTTTCATCTGGATTTTAAGAAGTAAATATAGTAGAAAAACGATAATGACAGGAGGCGCGGGCGAGTGAACTGGACTTGTCTCATAAATGAACCGAAACTCAGCGTATGTAGGCTATATGCTACTTGCCTCACAGACCTGAGAAATATATAGAAAGCTTGAAATGTCTACTTTTAAACAGAACAATTCAAAACGAAGGAAAACAGACTGCTTTCTGCTTATGAAATGTGCATTTCTCTCTGGCACGTTCTGAGAAGATCGCGACGCATCGACAACTTCATCTTTGCAGTCGACACAGAAAACACTTGTTTGTTTTATTAATACAGTATATACTTTTTTTCTTGATATACCCCGAAAGAATGGAAGTGAAATGCGACAACATGCCCCATAGGTGGGGTACATTGTAACATGTGTGGGGCACATTGTAACATGACAGCTTAAAATGTTATCTGATCTAATAAAAAATATATACAAAACAAACTAAAAAAAATTCTGAATAAAATACAATTAAAAAACTTTTTCATATAAAATAATGGCAATTTTTAATAATTAAATATAAACTCATTTTGAGTTTTGACTACGAACACATGAAAACACAGCTATACAACATAGTTCAAAACAAATAATTTGTAATTTCTGAACATTGACTCTCAGTCTTTATAAACCTTTTTCTCATGTTTTCTCAATAAAATTATTAAAAGTATAGAATATAATAGCATATTTCTAATAGGGGCACATTGTAACGCAGTGTTACAACATGCCCCCGCCTGCACAACTGGGATTCAAACCCGGCGAGTGTCTTCTGCTAGTTAGCGAAGCATTAAATAACTATCTCAACTGTTAAATAACATCTTGGAGATTAAAATAATTATAAATATATTTTGGCGGAATTTTTTTTTCTATATAGTGTTGATATGGCAACTAGTAAATACACAAAGTTTCGTCATCCAAGCATGTGCGGAAGTATTTAAAACAAGCGTGTTACAACTAGCCCCGCGTACGGTTGTGCCCCGCGCTCCCCTATCATTAGCCTAATTTTGCCGGTTCTTTGTGACAGCTTTTAGATGCTTTGTTGGCAGCGCCACCCACATGTTGAACAAGTCACACCGCATCAGCACCGAAAACATGATTTTTTTTTTTCAAATCTAAAATCCAAAAATCATGATACGAAACGAATCGTAGGTTTGGTCTATCGTTACAGCCCTAGTAAGATGAGAAAGCAAGAGTTTATGGTTTAAAAACAAACAAACAATGGCTATCATCTTTGCCAAGCGCAAACCAGTACAGAAGCAGGCTAATCAATAAATTATCGGGGAGGGTCGTGCCTTTTTTCACAATCATTTTGGAGGGTCATAGAAAAATTTATTGCTGGCGAAGGGAGGGTCATGTCTTTTTTGACAACAGATCTCAAAACTCCTCCGGTGGCCCCTTAAATAAAAAACGAACAGTCCCTAATGAGTTTTACACAGTACAAACTGTATATTTTGTCTCTAAACCTACCCCTGATTCTTACTGATGTATTTTAACTTGATCTTATGAGTGTTTGTATGTAATTCATATTGACAGCATTATTTATTGAATTATTTTAGGTGGTTATGTTTTGCTTTAGGGATAGGCTTAATGTATTAACATAAAGTTTGGTTTAAAGCACTTAATTAATGTAATTTTCTGTGATCTAATCTAAAGTGAGAACTATTTGCAGTTAATAAGTTGTTAACAAAGTATTATTTAACTCTTTACAAATGACCTCATTAAACAATAACACTTTGTTATTTATGCTGACAATGAAAGAAGAACTCGCTATTTGTATATAGTCTGTTACTGAAGTGTGTGTGTGTGTGTGTTGGCAGGTGTCAGGACGAGTGCCCGGTCGGCTCGTATGGCGTGGGCTGCAGTCAGACGTGTGTGTGTGTGAATGGTGCGCAGTGCTATCACGTGAGCGGAGCCTGTGTGTGTGAGCAGGGATACACCGGTGAGAGATGTGAGGAGCGAGTCTGTGCCAACGGTCTCTATGGCCTCAGGTGTGACAGGAAGTGCCCCTGTCACGCCAATAACACACGCAGGTGAGACACACACCCTGTCACGCCAATAACACACGCAGGTGAGACACACACCCTGTCACGCCAATAACACACACAGGTGAGACACACACCCTGTCACGCCAATAACACACACAGGTGAGACACACACCCTGTCATGCCAATAACACACAGGTGAGACACACACCCTGTCACGCCAATAACACACGCAGGTGAGACACACACCCTGACACGCCAATAACACACACAGGTGAGACACACACCCTGTCACGCCAATAACACACACAGGTGAGACACACACCCTGTCACGCCAATAACACACGCAGGTGAGACACACACCCTGTCACCCCAATAACACACACAGGTGAGACACACACCCTGTCACGCCAATAACACACGCAGGTGAGACACACACCCTGACACGCCAATAACACACACAGGTGAGACACACACCCTGTCACGCCAATAACACACACAGGTGAGACACACACCCTGTCACGCCAATAACACACGCAGGTGAGACACACACCCTGTCACCCCAATAACACACGCAGGTGAGACACACACCCTATCACACCAATAACACACACAGGTGAGACACACACCCTGTCACGACAGTAACACACATAGGTGAGACACACACTCTGTCACGCCAATAACACACGCAGGTGAGACACACACCCTGTCACGCCAATAACACACACAGGTGAGACACACACTCTGTCACGCCAGTAACACACACAGGTGAGACACACACCCTGTCACGCCAATAACACACACAGGTGAGACACACACCCTGTCACGCCAATAACACACGCAGGTGAGACACACACCCTGTCACGCCAGTAACACACACAGGTGAGACACACACCCTGTTACACCAGTGAGACACACAGGTGAGACACACACCCTGTCACGCCAGTAACACACACAGGTGAGACACACACCCTGTCACGCCAGTAACACACACAGGTGAGACACACAGGTGAGACACACACTCTATCATCACAGTCTCATTATTACAGTCTCATTATTGAGCCTAAGGCACACCTGTGCAATAATCATGCTGTCTAATCAGCATCTTGATATGCCACACCTGTGAGGTGGATAGATTATCTCGGCAAAGGAGAAGTGCTCATTAACACAGATTTAGACAGATCTGTGAACAATATTTGAGAGAAATAGGCCTTTTGTGTACATAGAAAAAGTCTTAGATCTTTGAGTTCATGAAAAATGGGGGCAAAAACAAAAGTGTTGCGTTTATAATTTTGTTCAGTGTAATTGTAGAAACCAATAGTTATGAGTACTCTGAAATTATATCAGTTGAGTTCACTAAAAGAAGATATACATTGCAGTCAAGAAATGAAGTGATTAATTAAGTGATGATTGAGCATTAGTGATGAACACCTGCTGTTAACAAGCAGAATCACTGAAGGAAAGATGAACAACAAGAACAGAAAAAAGAGAAACACAAGAACTACAACTGACTTCAGCCACAGCCTTAGATGAAATCAACAGAAGATAAAACATTACATCTCTCAAGATCTCAGCAGAGGAGGATTAAACAACTCCACAAACAGCCAGAGGTGTCAAAAGAATTCACAGTCATTACTCAGGTAGAAGTATAGATACTAGGGTTTAAAAAGACTTCTGTAGAAGTTGAAGTATCAACTCAAGCTTTTTACTCAAGTAAAAGTGTAAAAGTACTGGTTTCAAAACTACTTAAAGTATAAAAGTAAAAGTAATCTAAGGAAAAAAATGCCATTAAGGGCAAAATCTTAGGCAGCGCCACGGGGCCTATAGCACTTCTGTAGATGTCTGACAGAAATAAAGTAAACGGGTTGGTAATAAGTGAAGCTGGTAATGCTGTTTGTGAGTTTTTTAATCCTCCTCTGCTGAGATCTTGAGATATTTAGTCTTTTATCTTCAGCTGATTTCATCTAAGGCTGTGGCTGGAAGTCAGTTGTAGTTCTCGTCTTTCCTCCAGTGATTCTGCTTGTTAACAGCAGGTGTTCATCACTAACGCTCATTCAGAACAATTATTATCCAGTTATCATGCTGGGAACTAGACATTTTCTGTAACTCATTCAGTTTGAGTTCTGTTTCAGTCATTGTGTCCACATAACTTTCGGTCAAATTTGAGTGCAGTTACCTCATTTTTATTTAGTACATATAACTGTTAGGTTTTACAATGCATTATTTGACGTCAAAACAGTTTGGGAATCATTGCACTAGGATAAGTTCACAGACCCAAAACTACAGTTTGGTGGCCTGTAGGGTATATGCGCTTCAGACTCGATGGTCACTGAATGTGTCGTCTCTCTCAGCTGTCACCCCATGTCGGGTGAGTGTTCGTGCCGGTCGGGGTGGTCGGGGTTGTACTGTAACGAGACGTGCGCTCCTGGTTTCTTTGGGGAGGCGTGTCAGGAGGTCTGTCACTGTCAGAACGGAGCAGACTGCCACAGCGTGAGCGGAGAATGTGTCTGTGCACCGGGATATAAGGTACTTCATCTTATCTTAAACAGACTGAGTGTGTGTATGCTGGAACCGGTCACTGATGTGTGGTCATGATTACAGGGCTCAGATTGCTCCTCGGTCTGCCCCGCGGGCACATACGGCATCAACTGCTCCTCTCTCTGCTCCTGTAAGAACGCAGCCATCTGCTCTCCCATCGATGGATCCTGTTCCTGTCAAGCAGGTGATTCTCTTCAACTCACTGTCCTGCAGAGTTCAACTCCAACCCTGATCAACTTTCTAGTAATCCTGAAGAACTCAGTAGGCTTGTTCAGTTGTCTTTGGTGTGAAGTTGCTTATCTACCCTGACAAGGTGTGTTTCCATGAGGCCTCAGGAATGGAGGTGTATTTGATTCAGCATCTTCAAGCAGCAAAATGGTTTGAGTTTCAGGGCTGAGAAAGAATATTAAATGTAACATTGCTAATATTGTTCTACTTTACAGAGAAATACTAAACCATAATAATGAGCCTTTATAATATATAATAGTGCATTAAACACTCAAGTGAACACAAAGCTTGCGGGAGAGCACTAAACCATAATAATGAGCCTTTATAATATATAATAATGCATTAAACACTCAAGTGAACACAAAGCTTGCGGGAGAGCACTGGAAAAAGTAATGATTATGAATGTGTCAAAAAAAAAACACCACAGAGATTGTGTGAACATTTTAATAATTCATTAATAGACCAGTGTAGAGTCAGTGTCGACTGCAACAATGTCGACTCTGCAAGTTCAGTGATGAGAACCTATAGAGAGAAACGCATATGTTAAAGGGATACTTCACAATTTTTTTCATATTACAGTTTTTTACGATTGCTAAACGACAGTGAGCACAACTGGTGCAAAACTCTAACTACAGTCTGCACTACCAACAGTCACCTGAGCTAAACAGTTCACATCACCTGCAAAACTCATTCCAAGCAACACAACTCTTAACACACGGCTCAAAACAGGCTCAGTGCAGCCAAACACTATACACAACCCTCACTGAGATAACACACACTATCACTCAGAACACACTGAGAGGAAAAACACTAGCATCAAACACCAATACAGAAAATACTAACTTTTCATCTTTACAGTTTGAACAATTTCAGTGACTTCATACAAAGTAATATTTTCTTCAAAGAAAAGAGTGACATTCTTTCACATGATTTATTAAAATTTTTAGAACATAACAATTCTTTAAGGTAAATGAAAATTAGCAGTTTGCTTCAATAGTCTGTAGTAATTTACGGAATTACAGTAATGAGAGAAAAAGGTAGAAACTAAAAGTACATACTGTAATTCGAACAAATAATTGAGGGGCTAATCCTGCCTCTCTCAAGCATCAGGCCACAAGACAATTAGTCTTTCTGAGCTCTACCTAAATATATATATACAGTATATCTATCTATCTATCTATCTATCTATCTATCTATCTATCTATCTATCTATCTATCTATCTATCTATCTATCTATCTATCTATCTATCTATCATCTATCTATCTATCTATCTATCTATCTATATATATATATGTGTGTGTGTGTGTGTGTGTGTGTGTGTGTGTGTGTGTGTGTGTGTGTGTGTGTTCACTAACAAGTCTAAAACAAGACCCCTGCTTAGCCTTTCAGCTGAAATTGCAATCAGCAGTGTTTGAAAGGCACAAGGCTGAAATCTATTCTGTTTTGAATGTGTGGTTCACAGTTTTGACAGCAGTGTGTTAGCATTTGAACAAAGTGCTGTAAATCCACAGTGTTGTGCAGGTTGTGGTTAAAGTCATGGGATAAGTGTGTGGAGTTTTGAAAACTGTGTTCAAGCAATGAAAAACGAACTAGAGTTTGGTCCACATGAACTGCTGCTGTGCAGACTGTAGTTAGAGTTTTGCACATGTGACTCCAGTTGTGCCCACTATCGTTTAGCAATCGAAAAAAACTGTAAACTATCTTTTTCCCTTAACTAAGATGAGTTGATGCATACCTCTCTCGTCTCAGTGCGTGCACTCAATCGCTCTAGCGCGCGGCGACACTTTGATAGCACTTAGCTTAGCCTAGTTCATTCATTAGGGACCAAACAGAGATGAAGCTAGAAGCGACCGAACACCTCCACGTTTTCCCTATTTAAATACAGTTACACGAGTAGTTACACAACCAAGTATGGTGACACAAAATAAAACGTGGCGCTTTTCTAAGCGGGTAAAAAGGATAACTATAATGTATGGCGGAATAGCACTTGGAAGCACTTCGACTCGGCGCAGTAAAAAGTCACATTGGTTCTAATGACAGAAGTGAGAGGGAGAGGGGGAGAGGATTTTTCAGGAGTGATGATATTACTGCGCAGAGTCGAAGTGCTCCCGAGTGCTATTCCGCCACTAATAGGGAAAACGTAAAAAAATAGGGTCCACTGGAACAGCAACTACACAGTCTCTGCCTGTTAAATAAAGCAACATGCAGCATATCATCAATGTTTGTAGATCTTCTGCTAGACTGAAGCACAGGCTCTACTCTTCAGCACAATGGTAACCCCAAAAAACTACATTTTACAGTAGTAAAATACTGCCAACAGTATTGGTCCTAGTATATACCTGTTTTTAACTTACAGTTTATTACTGTTAAAATACATTTCATGGGTGTGTCTTTTTATCTTACACTAGCTATGTTTCCATCCACACGTTTTTATCCGAATTAAGTGATATCGAATGAAAAATGCCTTATGGAAACAGTAAAATTCGATTGAATTTCATGAATATCGACTCAAATGAAATACGTTCGGTCTCATCGGATTTTATCTTGATCGATATACGGCTTATGCGATAAACGCTGATGGAAACGTTATTTGCCGAATAAATAATTATTGCGATTAAGTTTTAGGTCATTTTATGGTTGCAACCCGCCACAAAACATAGAAGAAGTTTTAGCGTGATAGCGTCGTTGTTTTCTTATTATAGCTTGATATGTCGCTATCAGCTGGCACATAAGCACTATTACAACTTGTGCAATATTGATCATTTGTTGGTAGATGGCGCGATCCATTTTGTCTAGCAAAACTTTGTTTGCAAATGTTTGCTTGTATGTTGTGCGATTCAGTGCGAAAATGAATGGACACACCTTAAAATGTCTCAAATCAATTCGATATACCAATTTGATCGCAAAACCGCATGTGACGTCATTACGCACAGGTTTTTATTCGCTTTAAAGCCGTTGGATGGAAACACACTTTCACCAGCTTTATTCGCATGAGTTTTTTTTACCAAACTTCAGATAATTCGATTGACAAGTGGATGGAAACTTAGCTACTGTTAACCCTTTCAACCCCACAGGAAAATCCACACCACAGAGAGTAAATGTATCATTGACGCAGTGTTGCCGTGAGATAATTATGTGAATATGTATGTGATTGTTGAGCATTAGTGATGAACACCTGCTGTTAACCCTCTGGGGTCTGAGGTGTTTTCTGGCCCTGGAGGTGTTCTGACATGCTCTGACATTTGTGCATATTTCTGTTACTTGTGACATTTTCATGGCTAAAGTCTGATTACACTGTAATTAGCACAAACTCTGCTACAATAATATTTTAGCAGCATGTATATAAAAGTTTGTAGTTTTGAGATAATGACATTTATGGGTGGTTTGTGATTAAAAAAGTCACTGAAATAAGGCCATGAAACCCATATTGATTATTTATTCACAAGACTTTTGAAAATTGTATCACGTAGCCTAGAATATTTGCTCCAAAACTATGTGAAAATCATCCTGCATACTCATTCAGATAAAACAATATATTGATTTAAAAATTGTTTGACATGTTTTGTGTAAGAAAGCTTTATGCGAGGAGGCGTGAACACATCATGAATATTAATGTCTTTCACACCTGAGAAAGACAAAGACCCTCCCCTAATGACCCTATCAGGTGCTATCAGGCCCTATCATTATGAGCAACCTTGCACAAAGAATGAGGAGATTTAAAAAAGAATGGCTTTTTGATTGTTTGGATTTATTTACAACACAACCTAATCCAAAGATACACAACAAATGACAAAAAAGCACATTATTGAAAACAATGATCTAAAGACTTGAACAGTCACACACCTTTGTGCCATTCCTGAAACATAGTACAACCTGTCATTTCCAAGGTGTTTGATTTTTCACTTTACCATGTTCATGTACAGAGACTCATGTGAATGTTGAAGTCAGCAGGACTCATCAGTGGGGCATCTGGTCCCTGTAAAAACAAAAAACAAACACACACACAGCTTTGACCATGCTGATATCAAGAGAAACTATAGGGCTGCACGATTTTGAGAATACATTTTTCTGGTTAAAATTGCGATTTAAAATGTACAAAATACACACACACACACACACACACACACACACATACACGTCTATATTACTAACAGGGGACTATCGCTCTACACTGGCCAAGAGGGGACTAGTGTTTCTGGTCATTTTGAAGGAACAAAAATGACATACAAAATTTTCTTTTAAGCTCTTTTTTCATAATATAACTTCAAATATGCATTTTTTTATTTAAAAAAAAACATGCCAAGTGGGGACCTGAAACTCTGAACGATCTCTATCTATACTAGTGGGGACTTGATAGCCTACAATGGAGCTGTGTGTGTGTGAACAGTGAAGTGAACTGGCAGTGAAGTCTGCCTTCATTATGTAACTCTCTCTCTCTCTCTCTCTCTCTCTCTCTCTCTCTCTCTCTCTCTCTCTCTCTCTCTCTATATATATATATATATATATATATATATATATATATATATAACCTATCAGTTATCAAAAAAAATTAAATACGATTTGTTTTAGGAAAGACCATTTAAATCTACAACGGGGTAAAAAATACAGACGGCCCGACGGCAACAGTTCAAAAGCAGAGGCGAGAATATCCTCTTATCATTCATAATATTATTTTTCTTATTTAACGCTCTCTCTTCATAGATACTTTCTATGCTTGGTTATGCAGTCCCTAACAATTTACTTGTTACTACTTTTCTTAATAATTTCTTCTGTACCTCAGTAGCAGTTCCATACCAACAAATAATACAGAATATCATAACACTTTCAATGAAAGCACTATAAAACATCAGAAGCTTTATGTTGTGGACATTACAGCAAAGTTATTGCTTTAAGAAATTCATTCTCTGTTGTGGCCTATTAATTAAAACATAATTTCTACTCTAATAAAATCAATAGACATGTCCTTATTTTTCTGTTTCCTTTGTTTCTAGGATGTTGATGTACAGAGATATTCAGTGTTTGAAATATTGCTCAATTTAAATGCAACCAAACATATGTCGTTCGTTACCATCCAACAGTGGACCTTTCTTTAAGATCTAATTCAAAACTTTTGAGTTGACTTGCTGCATCTGGTCATTTTGAAGAAACAAAAATGAAATCATTTTTTTCATAATATAACTTTAAAAAAAATAAAAATAAAAAAAATAAAAAAAATAAACATGCCAAGATTGAATCTCAACTCTGAACGATCTCTACCTATACAACAGTGGACTCACAATAGCCTGCAATGGAACTGTGTGTGTGTGTGTGTGTGTGTGTGTGTGTGAATAGTTAAGTATGTCTTTATTTTGTAACTATAAGTTATATATATTTACATATAGGCCTTCATAGATACTTTCTATGCTTGGTTATGCAGTCCCTAACAATTTACTTGCCATTGTTATGTGCCATTGCACTCACACATACATGTCTATATTACTAACAGACCAATGTCACTCTACACTGGCCAAGTGAGGACTCAATGAACGATGTCTATCTATACAAGAGAGGACTTGAACAGTGTGTGTGTGTGTGTGTGAACAGTGAAGTGAACTGGCAGTGAAGTCTGTCTTCATTATGTATATATAGTATATTATATATTATGCCTTTTATCAGTCATAATATTTGTTTATTTTATTTAACACTTATTTTCTCTCTTCATAGATACTTTCTATGTTTGGTTATGCAGTCCCTTTAGGGTTTATAGGATTAATCAAACAGAAATAGCTCTTTAAGGTAACGATTTCAGGTCACTATAGTGACCTATATTTAGTATAGCGTAAAGCATACTTTATACAGTGAATAATGATTTTATTCATCAAAATGAACTTCGCGTCCCCAGTTGGATGGTAAAGAACGATACGTGTTTGGCTGCTTTGTACATTTCTTGCCATCACAAACACACTGTAAAGATTTTGGAGGTCAATCTCAAAATGTTATGTCGAAAAACTAAAGTGCAATAAATAATACACGCTTTAGGGTCTGTTTACACGACATCATTTTCAACTGAAAACTGAAAACGTTTTGGCCGTTCATTTCAACGAAAATGCCATTTTGGGGGCCTGACAATGAAAGCTTTTGAAAACGAGTTTTTGTGAGCTCATCTAAAGTGAGGACTAGTTATGCCTTGTAAAGCTTTTATAAAGGAGATTTAAAGGCTGTTAATATTTCTATGTTCTCTATCGTGTTGTGTTTGTTTCCTTTTTCTGTTTAGAATATAAATGAGTCTTTAAATCTCCTTTATAAATTATTTACAAAGCATAACTAGTCCTCACTTTAGATGAGCTCGCAAAATAGTGAACTGACCACTACTAAATGCTTTATAACTGCCTGAATCTACTACATTTACTCACACTTTCTAAGTGATCTTATTAATCACTGTAAACACCTAAATAACTGATTTGTAAATAATGCTATACTTCATTTAGAAATGATAAATTGATTTAATAAAGTATGAAAAAGCAATTATTAAACACATTATAGATATGCTTCTAACTCAATAATACAGCGTTTAAAGGTGTATTTATAAACTGCTTACTAATGTCTGCTTTATGAATTATGATTTGCTTAACTAATGATTAATAGGATGCAGTTTTTATAAAGGGTTACCATATATATTATATTATATTTCTCAAAATATAACTTCAAATTTGCATTTTTTTTTATTAAAAAAAAAGCATGCCAAGAGGGGATCTGCAACTAAATGTTATAATTATAATGTAATTATTATTATATTAAGATATTAATAATGCGACTGATAGTATTGGCTGCCTATTAATTAAAACATAATTTCTACTCTTAAAAAAAATCAATAGACATGTCCTTATTTTTCTGTTTCCTTTGTTTCTAGGATGTTGATGTACAGAGAAAGTCAGTGTTTGAAATATTGCTCAATTTAAATGCAACCAAACATATGTCGTTCGTTACCATCCAACAGTGGACCTTTCTTTAAGATCTAATTCAAAACTTTTGAGTTGACTTGCTGCATCTGGTCATTTTGAAGAAACAAAAATTAAATCATTTTTTTCATAATATAACTTTAAAAAAATCAAAATTAAAAAAATTAAAAAAATTAAACATGCCAAGATTGAATCTCAACTCTGAATGATCTCTACCTATACAACAGTGGACTCACAATAGCCTGCAATGGAACTGTGTGTGTGTGTGTGTGTGAACAGTTAAGTATGTCTTTATTTTGTAACTATAAGTTATATATATTATATATAGGCCTTCATAGATACTTTCTATGCTTGGTTATGCAGTCCCTAACAATTTACTTGCCATTGTTATGTGCCATTGCACTCACACATACATGTCTATATTACTAACAGACCAATGTCGCTCTACACTGGCCAAGTGAGGACTCAATGAACGATGTCTATCTATACAAGTGAGGACTTGAACAGTGTGTGTGTGTGTGTGTGTGTGAACAGTGAAGTGAACTGGCAGTGAAGTCTGTCTTCATTATGTATATATAGTATATTATATAGTATATTATATATTATGCCTTTTTTCACTCGTTTTGAAAACGATGCCTTTACCATCTGCATGTAAACAACATAAACGTGAATTTGTGAAATTGTTACGTCATTCCAACCCGGTCACACTAAATGCGTCTCTATAGCACACATTGTGTTTATTGTGCAATTTATACGTGCATATGATAGGCATGGGTGGGTTTAGGGTAGGTTTAGTAGTGGTGTGTAATATGTAATATGTATTATATGTTTGGTTAGGATTAGTTTTGTAGGATGTGTGTGTATTACACTCAATAAAGTGCGTATTATATGCAAGTAAAAAAATATATTTTCGCGTAAAAATTGCACGATAAACACAATGCGTGCCATAGAGATGCATTTTCATGAGATCAGGCAGGTCATGCACAAGTATATAACATGGTCACATGCGTACTTATCATCACGTGTTCACATGTTCATGAGTATATGAGTTTTTTTTTTTTTTTTTTGACAAAGTAAGAAAGGTTTGGGGTGTGCTTTTAGATGGGCCTTTAAAATTTGACAAACAAATATCTTCAGTAACTGGATCTAGTTTCTATCAACTCCGTCTTTTGTCTAAAATTAAACACTTCCTAACTGACAAAACACTAGAGATGGCTGTTCATGCTTTTATTACTTCCCATTTAGACTACAGCAACTCATTGTATTGCGGTATTTCCAAGTCACAAATCGCTCGCCTTCAACTGGTCCAAAATGCTGCAGCAAGATTTATTCACAAAAGTAGTAAATATAATCACATGATGATGATGATACATTTTATTTATATTGCGCTTTTCTGCTTTACATATAGCCTCACATTCAAGCTGGGGGCAAGCTGGGGCCAGTTGTACTGTTAGAGGGGCCAGTTTAGACCTTATTGTTGTCATATCATTTTCTGCACTGCACTATAGGCATTAACAGGCAAAATACCATGATTACCAATCATTCAACAATGTATTTGCATTGCCATTATATTTTTTAAATTTGCATTACATATTCAGAATCAGTCACATTAACTGCATTCTACGATTTTTGTGATTTTTTTGCAAAAAGATCAGCAAATTCATCTAGATTTAAGGCCTTTGCCCTCCTTGACTCAATACTTAGAACACCTAAATTGCTTAATCTGTCATCTGACATTGTGGACCTGAGATAGGTTTTCACCAGCTTTAGTGCATACAATATAATATACAATTAAATTATGCTTATTTTAAATGTATTGTGCAGGCTAGGTATAAAAAATATAGGAAAAACCATGATAATATGAAACGCTTCAAAACAGAGCGCACAAAGCGCGTATGCGCATCGCGGGTGCAGAATGATGTGCTCAAAGCAACATGGAGTCACAGTGTTCAGCGCTGCACAAGTGCGCATTTAAAAGTTCACGGCACAAAGCGAAGAAATTTCGAGCGCACAAATCCTAGTGTAGCCTATATCTGTCCAACAGTTTATTGATCATTTGTTTCTTCACATAGTGAAGTTTTAAATTCCAGTTATTGTGCGTTTGATGCCGATTCATAGTCCTTGTGGTGTGAACAGGCACACGGTAGCGAGTCGTTTTAAAACAGCAACAAACATAAAATACAAATACACAAAATAAAGTCATTTTATGCAAATCCACAGCCTTTTATCTACAGATCAAGCATTATAATGTGTATATATCATATTGGAGAGAGTTTTACCGTGCATATATATAACATAATATAAATTAACATTACAAAAGTTAATGATAGCACATTTCAAATACCTAAAAATTGACAATTAAGTGATTTTGTTCGAGTCAAAAATATTACTTAACATTAATGAACCAACGGTACACATTTTTTACTTTAGCAATCTTATGGGTTGTGGTCTCTCAGACATTGGCAGTAATAAAAATACAATAAAAACATAGTTTCCCTTTGGACTTAAATTACATATCTTTGTGGTATACGGTAGAAATATTGCACATTTCAGTCTAGCTTAGGTTTTTAAAATAAATAACACAGTCTTGGAAATAATATGTAAGCATGTGCAAATAAGCCTGTATAGTAAATCAAGTTCTGTTGGTCTTTGTGTTTAAGTGAGAAATTAATTCATTTAAATTGAAAGATCTCAATGTTTATAAGATCTTTCAATTATGTTTAACAGTTTTGAGCGTATAAAAGAGTGTATAAAAATGGGCTCTGAGTTTTGGCAGTGGTTGTGTCTAAGTGAAATATGTAGTTTGGAAGATGTAGTCACTGAATGCATTAATACAACATTGAATGACACAGACATTTGCAACACTTCTACAGTAATACCGTAGTAAAATATTTTCAGAATCTAAAAAATTAAATACTATCAAAACAATTAGATGTAGCTGAACACATACAGGTATTAATCTTTCAGTTTCATCACCATCTATAAAAAGGGGAAACTTGGGGGAAATGTGTACTGTACTGTAAACAATGACCATGTGACATAAAATGCTGTGAATTCTGAACAACAGAAAACAGCAGAAATATGTTAGAATTCTACCCGTTATTTGTGTGTTTTTTTATTTAACGTGTGTTTTTGGGGGGTAAAACCTTTTCTAGTGTTCTGGAAGAATGAGTTGATCTGAGAATGAAGTTTCAGTGCATTTTGAATGTGAAATGAACTGCTGTCAAGCTGTAAGTTGGTTTGGAGAAGATATCATGGTCTTTTAACCTGATATCATTTAAGATATCATTTAAGACTGTGGTATAAATGATTGAATGATTTAACCATAACTCATTACTATCCTTGATATTCTAAAATAGGTATTTTTCATGTGTATGTAGACTAGGGTGTGTGATATTGAGTTGTTGCACTTCCCCCCCACACGCAATTTACATATCAATGCAGGAAGGCCTTAAAGGCCAGTGTTTGTCTCAGGTGAGAAAACTGGCCAACAACCCCCAGAGTCCTGTTACCAATATCTGTGCAACTTCTCAAATACACTAGAATAAACTAGAGAAAACGATGGGATTTACCCTGCCAAATTTATTTTGTAAAGTTTTCTTTTGTAAAAATGTATTTAAAAAATAAATAAAACAAGAATTACACTATCTACTGTTCACTGCAGTTAATGTTACATTATCCACGTTTACAATACTGTACAAAAATATGAAACTGAGATTAACACTTGTATAGGTGTTTAGTTAAATATATATTTTTTTGTTTTTGTTTTTTTTAGATTCAGAATTTAAATATTAGGTTTTGAACATCAGTTTTGATTAGAGAATGTAAACATCTGCAAATTGGCCTGTTAAGTGTTAAGTTAGAAATATTTTTTTTTTTTGCCAAAGCAATAATAAATGATCCACAGTTTGGCTCACATAAGCTCCGTTCACACAGAGATTCCGGAAAATTCACCTTGCACAATTCTGAAATCAGTATTATATAATATAATATAATATTTAAATATAAAATCTTGTTTACTTGTTTAGCACTATGTTTACAATGAAACTAAATTAATGATTATTCCAAACACAAATAAAATGTAAGTTTCCCAATTCTAAAGTCACTTTTTCAAAACTCTCTTCACACAGTGATCACACCTTCCGTCTATGTGAGCTAAACTGTGGATCACTGCTTTGAAAGATGTCATTGAATGCATTTTGTTCCATTTACATTAATTATTCTTAAACACAAACACCAACAGAACTTTATGTTCTATACAGGCTAATTTGCACGTTTACATACTCTTTTTAAAACTGTTAATAATAATAGTACTGTTAAACTGTTAAAAATTAATTTCAGTAATATCACATTGAAATAGATATTCTGATTCTAAAATATAATAATATCAAAATAATTAGATGTAAGTGTTAGTCTTTCATTTTCATCACCATCTATACAAAAGGGGAAACTTAGGAATATTTTAGTACAGTAATGTTAAAAAGTTAGTTTGTTAGTATACTTTACTTTATTGTCCTTTTTCAGGAAATTTGTCTTGGACTCAAAGCTGCATTAGTACACAACATATACAGACACACACAAACCAAAAAGAGTTTAAAACTACATATATGTATAACTACATCTTGCTATTTAACATATTAATAGATACTCTAACGGTTCCTCTTACTCAGTGGGACTCTATACCGTCTCCCTGATGGCAGAAGCTGATACATTGGAAATAAAACATGGCTTGAATCACTCACTATTGTCTGTGCATTTTTTTAAAAATCCACGATTCGTAAATTGATTGAAGTGATGAGTACTCTCTTACACCCATAACTTACATTGCAGTTTTCACAAGACATGCAAGCTGTGATTTTAATTGGACCGAAAGATTGCCATATGAAGTTTGCATCCTATAATTTAAAAGACTACCTAAAACGGCATAATGAAATAATTGCATAATTCTCTGATTTACACCGAACAGCCTAAGTCTTCTTAAAAAAATACAATCGTTGCCGGAATTTTGAACAAAGATAATCAATGTGGGCTTTCCAAGTAAATCAACGATCAATGACCACACCTAGATACTTATAGGTATCCACCTGCTCAATATTATCATAGATGATAACTGGGCTGTAATCAAAAAGGATCATGTAACATCAACTGCAGTGAATTATAAACAGTAGATAGTGTCATTCTTGTTTTATGAAAGCATTTTACAAAAGAAAACATTGTGTAATGCTCCTGTTGTTTGTGTTTTTTTGTTTTATGTGTGACAAAGTGTATCACTAAGTGTATGGGTGAAACCTTTTCTAATGTTCTGGAAGAATGAGTTGATCTGAGACATGAAGTTTCAGTGCATTTTGAATGTGAAATGAACTGCTGTCAAGCTGTAAGTTGGTTACTGGTTGTTGGCCAGTTTTCTCACCTAAGAAAAACACTGGCCTTTAAGGCCTTCCTGCATTGATATGTAAATTGCGTGTGGGGGGGAAGTGCAACAACTCAATATCACACACCCTAGTCTACATACACATGAAAAATACCTATTTTAGAATATCAAGGATAGTAATGAGTTATGGTTAAATCATTCAATCATTTATACCACAGTCTTAAATGATGTCTTAAATGATATCAGGTTAAAAGACCATGATATCTTCTCCAAACCAACTTACAGCTTGACAGCAGTTCATTTCACATTCAAAATGCACTGAAACTTCATTCTCAGATCAACTCATTCTTCCAGAACACTAGAAAAGGTTTTACCCCCCAAAAACACACGCAGAAAAACATATTTCTGCTGTTTTCTGTTGTTCAGAATTCACAGCATTTTATGTCACATGGTCATTGTTTACAGTACAGTACACATTTCCCCCAAGTTTCCCCTTTTTATAGATGGTGATGAAACTGAAAGATTAATACCTGTATGTGTTCAGCTACATCTAATTGTTTTGATAGTATTTAATTTTTTAGATTCTGAAAATATTTTACTACGGTATTACTGTAGAAGTGTTGCAAATGTCTGTGTCATTCAATGTTGTATTAATGCATTCAGTGACTACATCTTCCAAACTACATATTTCACTTAGACACAACCACTGCCAAAACTCAGAGCCCATTTTTATACACTCTTTTATACGCTCAAAACTGTTAAACATAATTGAAAGATCTTATAAACATTGAGATCTTTCAATTTAAATGAATTAATTTCTCACTTAAACACAAAGACCAACAGAACTTGATTTACTATACAGGCTTATTTGCACATGCTTACATATTATTTCCAAGACTGTGTTATTTATTTTAAAAACCTAAGCTAGACTGAAATGTGCAATATTTCTACCGTATACCACAAAGATATGTAATTTAAGTCCAAAGGGAAACTATGTTTTTATTGTATTTTTATTACTGCCAATGTCTGAGAGACCACAACCCATAAGATTGCTAAAGTAAAAAATGTGTACCGTTGGTTCATTAATGTTAAGTAATATTTTTGACTCGAACAAAATCACTTAATTGTCAATTTTTAGGTATTTGAAATGTACTATCATTAACTTTTGTAATGTTAATTTATATTATGTTATATATATGCACGGTAAAACTCTCTCCAATATGATATATACACATTATAATGCTTGATCTGTAGATAAAAGGCTGTGGATTTGCATAAAATGACTTTATTTTGTGTATTTGTATTTTATGTTTGTTGCTGTTTTAAAACGACTCGCTACCGTGTGCCTGTTCACACCACAAGGACTATGAATCGGCATCAAACGCACAATAACTGGAATTTAAAACTTCACTATGTGAAGAAACAAATGATCAATAAACTGTTGGACAGATATAGGCTACACTAGGATTTGTGCGCTCGAAATTTCTTCGCTTTGTGCCGTGAACTTTTAAATGCGCACTTGTGCAGCGCTGAACACTGTGACTCCATGTTGCTTTGAGCACATCATTCTGCACCCGCGATGCGCATACGCGCTTTGTGCGCTCTGTTTTGAAGCGTTTCATATTATCATGGTTTTTCCTATATTTTTTATACCTAGCCTGCACAATACATTTAAAATAAGCATAATTTAATTGTATATTATATTGTATGCACTAAAGCTGGTGAAAACCTATCTCAGGTCCACAATGTCAGATGACAGATTAAGCAATTTAGGTGTTCTAAGTATTGAGTCAAGGAGGGCAAAGGCCTTAAATCTAGATGAATTTGCTGATCTTTTTGCAAAAAAAACACAAAAATCGTAGAATGCAGTTAATGTGACTGATTCTGAATATGTAATGCAAATTTAAAAAATATAATGGCAATGCAAATACATTGTTGAATGATTGGTAATCATGGTATTTTGCCTGTTAATGCCTATAGTGCAGTGCAGAAAATGATATGCCAACAATAAGGTCTAAACTGGCCCCTCTAACAGTACAACTGGCCCCAGCTTGCCCCCAGCTTGAATGTGAGGCTATATGTAAAGCAGAAAAGCGCAATATAAATAAAATGTATCATCATCATCATGTGATTATATTTACTACTTTTGTGAATAAATCTTGCTGCAACATTTTGGACCAGTTGAAGGCGAGCGATTTGTGACTTGGAAATACCGCAATACAATGAGTTGCTGTAGTCTAAATGGGAAGTAATAAAAGCATGAACAGCCATCTCTAGTGTTTTGTCAGTTAGGAAGTGTTTAATTTTAGACAAAAGACGGAGTTGATAGAAACTAGATCCAGTTACTGAAGATATTTGTTTGTCAAATTTTAAAGGCCCATCTAAAAGCACACCCCAAACCTTTCTTACTTTGTCAAAAAAAAAAAAAAAAAACTCAAATACTCATGAACATGTGAACACGTGATGATAAGTACGCATGTGACCATGTTATATACTTGTGCATGACCTGCCTGATCTCATGAAAATGCATCTCTATGGCACGCATTGTGTTTATCGTGCAATTTTTACGCGAAAATATATTTTTTTACTTGCATATAATACGCACTTTATTGAGTGTAATACACACACATCCTACAAAACTAATCCTAACCAAACATATAATACATATTACATATTACACACCACTACTAAACCTACCCTAAACCCACCCATGCCTATCATATGCACGTATAAATTGCACAATAAACACAATGTGTGCTATAGAGACGCATTTAGTGTGACCGGGTTGGAATGACGTAACAATTTCACAAATTCACGTTTATGTTGTTTACATGCAGATGGTAAAGGCATCGTTTTCAAAACGAGTGATAAAAGGCATAATATATAATATACTATATAATATACTATATATACATAATGAAGACAGACTTCACTGCCAGTTCACTTCACTGTTCACACACACACACACACACACACTGTTCAAGTCCTCACTTGTATAGATAGACATCGTTCATTGAGTCCTCACTTGGCCAGTGTAGAGCGACATTGGTCTGTTAGTAATATAGACATGTATGTGTGAGTGCAATGGCACATAACAATGGCAAGTAAATTGTTAGGGACTGCATAACCAAGCATAGAAAGTATCTATGAAGGCCTATATATAATATATATAACTTATAGTTACAAAATAAAGACATACTTAACTGTTCACACACACACACACACACACAGTTCCATTGCAGGCTATTGTGAGTCCACTGTTGTATAGGTAGAGATCATTCAGAGTTGAGATTCAATCTTGGCATGTTTAATTTTTTTAATTTTGATTTTTTTAAAGTTATATTATGAAAAAAATTATTTAATTTTTGTTTCTTCAAAATGACCAGATGCAGCAAGTCAACTCAAAAGTTTTGAATTAGATCTTAAAGAAAGGTCCACTGTTGGATGGTAACGAACGACATATGTTTGGTTGCATTTAAATTGAGCAATATTTCAAACACTGACTTTCTCTGTACATCAACATCCTAGAAACAAAGGAAACAGAAAAATAAGGACATGTCTATTGATTTTTTTTAAGAGTAGAAATTATGTTTTAATTAATAGGCAGCCAATACTATCAGTCGCATTATTAATATCTTAATATAATAATAATTACATTATAATTATAACATTTAGTTGCAGATCCCCTCTTGGCATGCTTTTTTTTTAATAAAAAAAAATGCAAATTTGAAGTTATATTTTGAGAAATATAATATAATATATATGGTAACCCTTTATAAAAACTGCATCCTATTAATCATTAGTTAAGCAAATCATAATTCATAAAGCAGACATTAGTAAGCAGTTTATAAATACACCTTTAAACGCTGTATTATTGAGTTAGAAGCATATCTATAATGTGTTTAATAATTGCTTTTTCATACTTTATTAAATCAATTTATCATTTCTAAATGAAGTATAGCATTATTTACAAATCAGTTATTTAGGTGTTTACAGTGATTAATAAGATCACTTAGAAAGTGTGAGTAAATGTAGTAGATTCAGGCAGTTATAAAGCATTTAGTAGTGGTCAGTTCACTATTTTGCGAGCTCATCTAAAGTGAGGACTAGTTATGCTTTGTAAATAATTTATAAAGGAGATTTAAAGACTCATTTATATTCTAAACAGAAAAAGGAAACAAACACAACACGATAGAGAACATAGAAATATTAACAGCCTTTAAATCTCCTTTATAAAAGCTTTACAAGGCATAACTAGTCCTCACTTTAGATGAGCTCACAAAAACTCGTTTTCAAAAGCTTTCATTGTCAGGCCCCCAAAATGGCATTTTCGTTGAAATGAACGGCCAAAACGTTTTCAGTTTTCAGTTGAAAATGATGTCGTGTAAACAGACCCTAAAGCGTGTATTATTTATTGCACTTTAGTTTTTCGACATAACATTTTGAGATTGACCTCCAAAATCTTTACAGTGTGTTTGTGATGGCAAGAAATGTACAAAGCAGCCAAACACGTATCGTTCTTTACCATCCAACTGGGGACGCGAAGTTCATTTTGATGAATAAAATCATTATTCACTGTATAAAGTATGCTTTACGCTATACTAAATATAGGTCACTATAGTGACCTGAAATCGTTACCTTAAAGAGCTATTTCTGTTTGATTAATCCTATAAACCCTAAAGGGACTGCATAACCAAACATAGAAAGTATCTATGAAGAGAGAAAATAAGTGTTAAATAAAATAAACAAATATTATGACTGATAAAAGGCATAATATATAATATACTATATAATATACTATATATACATAATGAAGACAGACTTCACTGCCAGTTCACTTCACTGTTCACACACACACACACACACACACTGTTCAAGTCCTCTCTTGTATAGATAGACATCGTTCATTGAGTCCTCACTTGGCCAGTGTAGAGCGACATTGGTCTGTTAGTAATATAGACATGTATGTGTGAGTGCAATGGCACATAACAATGGCAAGTAAATTGTTAGGGACTGCATAACCAAGCATAGAAAGTATCTATGAAGGCCTATATGTAAATATATATAACTTATAGTTACAAAATAAAGACATACTTAACTATTCACACACACACACACACACACACACACAGTTCCATTGCAGGCTATTGTGAGTCCACTGTTGTATAGGTAGAGATCGTTCAGAGTTGAGATTCAATCTTGGCATGTTTATTTTTTTTATTTTTTTTATTTTTATTTTTTTTAAAGTTATATTATGAAAAAAATGATTTCATTTTTGTTTCTTCAAAATGACCAGATGCAGCAAGTCAACTCAAAAGTTTTGAATTAGATCTTAAAGAAAGGTCCACTGTTGGATGGTAACGAACGACATATGTTTGGTTGCATTTAAATTGAGCAATATTTCAAACACTGAATATCTCTGTACATCAACATCCTAGAAACAAAGGAAACAGAAAAATAAGGACATGTCTATTGATTTTTTTTTTTGATTTTTTTTTTTTTGTAGAAATGATGTTTTAATTAATAGGCAGCCAATACTATCTGTCGCATTATTAATACCTTTATAATATAATAATAATTACATTATAATTATAACATTGAGTTGTAGATCCCCTCTTGGCATGTTTTTTTTATTTTATTTTTTATAAAAAAAATGCATATTTGAAGTTATATTCTGAAAAATATTATATAATATATATATGGTAACCCTTTATAATAACTGCATTTAATTAATCATTAGTTAAGCATTAGTAAACAGTTAAATCATAATTCATAAAGCAGACATTAATAAGCCGTTTATAAATACAGCTTTAAATGCTGTATTATTGATTTATAAGGATATCTATAATGTGTTTAATAATTGTATTTTCATACTTTATTAATTATCAATTTATAATTTCTAAATGAAGTATAGCATTATTTACAAAGCAGTTATTTAGGAGTTGTCAGTGATTAATAAGATCACTTAGAAAGTGTGAGTAAATGTAGTAGATTCAGGCAGTTATAAAGCATTTAGTAGTGGTCAGTTCACTATTTTGTGAGCAAAAGTGAGGACTAGTTATGCCTAGTAAAGCATTTATAAAGGAGATTTAAAGACTCAGTTATCTTCTAAACAGAAAAAGGAAACAAACACAACACAACACAATGATAGAGAACATAGAAATATTAACAGCCTTTAAATCTCCTACATAACTAGCATAACTAGTCCTCACTTTAGATGAGCTCACAAAAAATTGTGAACTGACCTCTACTAAATGCTTTATAACTACCTGAACTACAGTAGAAATACATGTTAATAAAGCATTTATTAACACACTAAGTAACTATTACTATATGTCTGAATAATAAGTGTATGATGTATGAATGTACATTGAATTAGTTTAATCATTTACTCACACTTTCTAAGGGATCTTATGAACCACTGACAACTCCTAAATAACTGCTTTGTAAATGATGCTATACTTCATTTAGAAATGATAAATTGATCATTAATAAAGTATGAAAATACAATTATTAAACACATTATAGATATGCTTTTAAAACAGGAATAAAGCATTTATAACTGCATTTATATACTGCTTATTAGTGTATATTAATTCTTTATAAATGAATTAACTCTTTACTAATGCTTAACTAATGATTAATAGCGTGCAGTTATTATAAAGTGTTACTGAAGCAGTTAAACAGCAGCTCTACAGTCTCAGAGCCTCTCTAGGACAGCAGCCATTCAGACAATAGAGAAGTGTGAACGACGTGTGTTAATGGGCCACTGCAGTTCCTGCTCCAGCCTACAGGAGCGCTGCTGAGTATGGACTTAAACACACACACACATGTAAGTCCCCACTTGGTCAAAAATGTACAAAATTAACCAGAGCGTGTTTTGGCTGATTTTAACATGTTTTAAAGCATGACCAACAGGGGACTTGAAAAATGTCCCCACTTGGCTCGACGGTCCCCTGTTAGTGAGTGTGTAACGACACCAAGGTCCCCAGTTAGATAGATAGACGAGTACACACACACACACACACACACACACACACACACACACACACACACTCACACACACACATATATATATATATATAAAATGAACACCAGGTTTGTTGTGCCTTGTAGGCATACGTGTAGGGCTGCATAAAATAATAATAACAATAGCCTATAGCAGGCGGCCTATAACACTTCAGTAACACTACACTAGAGAAAAATATATGGATTTTCATATGTTACTTCAAATGTTTCCATTTGTTATGACGTTATGAAATGAGATTGGAGTAAAAACATGACGCCTAATGTTTGGCGCGTTTTGCTTTTCAAACGCACAGCGGGACTGACTCAAACTCACAGCGCGTGCAGAGAACATTTACTGAAGCGATCGAACCGCTCTAAACTATGAAACATTATTGTTACCATATTATACATATCTACGTTTGAGCAGATATCCACAAACACAGTATTTAACAGTAAACACGGGTCTAAACATTATAATATTCACCATATTAGAATAAACACTCATACTAGCCTACTTTTATATCATGCTGTGTTTTATTATTGAACATAAAAACCTCCTCGTGTCGTACATGTATATACATTTAGCATTAGGCTTCATGTTTTTACTCCAATCTCATTTCATAACGTACATTTTAGTCTGGCACCAGTTTAACTAGTAGCTACAATGTAAAGTTTATGCAACAATAACATGCTTACTATAATGAGTGTCTTATCTTAAAAATCTTCATCATAATCAAATCGTGTTCTTCTAATTCTTCTGAGGTAAATCCAAGGTAAACAGCACAGCACAAACACAGTCTTCCAAACTCGAGGAAAAGCAGTACGTCACTGGAGTCTCTGATTCTTTGTTTTAGAGGTAATGGGCGTTTACAGGTCTGCGTTCCTTCACGTGGACTATTTGCATGTCAGTCGCTCGTGCGCTCATGGGTGTGGTCACATTAGAGTTAATGAGGACCCGTTTGAGAAACTGTACATGTTGTTGCTTTCATACGGATTACTTAAACAGAGAATATTTGTTTTTGATATGATTTACATCATTCATTTATGGAGACTTCAAGCTTTGTCATGGCCGTCATGGTTAGGGAGTTGAACTGGTAACCCAAAGGTTGCTGGTTCGATTCCAGAACCGGTGGGAAATGACTGAGGTGCCCTTGAGCAAGGCACCTAACCCCTAATCGCTCCCCGGGCGCCACACAAAGGCTGCCCGCTGCTCTGGGTGTGTGTATCCACGTTTGCAGTGTGTGTGTGTTAACTACTCACTACTCTGCTCCTAATGTGTGTGCATTAACTTGGATGGGTTAAATGCAGAGGTCAAATTCCAAGTATGGGTTACCATACTTGGCCGTCACGTGTCACTTTCACTTTCACTTTCACTTTCACTTTCACTTTGTAAAGACATATGCTTCATTTCACAGTGACAAGCATTCGCTGAGTTACAGAACATTTTCTGTCGCGTTTCAGAATGAACTTCACATTGAGAGAGACGGCCGACCCCAGGGGGTTAACAAGCAGAATCACTGAAGGAAAGAGGGACACAAGAACAGAGAATAGAGAAACACAAGAACTACAACAGAAGTTGTTATTGAGATGTTTAATTGAAAATGTTTGGTTTGGTTTAACATTATGGAGATCAGTGTTTGCTTTAGTTGGGCTCCTGACCTTTGACTTTTTAACATTATGTTTTCTCATTCTGCTTGAACTGTTCTTGTAAGCCGCACTTGTATACACACATGGTTTTTGAATGCAGTTTGTTATATTGACGATGACAACAAAATTGTCATATACCCTGTTCCTTCACTAATCTCATTCAGAGTTTAATACTGTATCAAAAGAGTTACATTACCACCACTGTGAAGCTTCAAGCTTCACTTCACTTCACTTCACTTCAATGAATTACAATGACAATTTTTTTTAAACACATCATGCACATAAAAAAACAGAGCTATGCTGTCTTGTAGAAACATAGAGATATCAAAAATATTCACATGAATCTCAACAATGGTAGAAAAAAAAAAAAAGATTCATGCTGCAGTGCATGCTGTGAGTTTTATACTATCCTGCATTGCGACATGAATCTTTTGATTGTCACCATTGTTGAGATTCATGTGCTGATTGTTGATCTCTGTCTGTGTAGCTGTGTTACGATCTGTCCTTCACAGACTGCACAACTCTTTTTTTCTTTTCTGTGTCCAACTGGCTACAGGCTTCTCATAGACTAGCCTTTGGTTGACTATTAGAGGGCAGCCCTAGTAACAATAATCAAAATAAACTCACACACTTCTTAGGAAATAAACACATTAAACAGTACAAACATTGAAATAATGATGAGATCTGACAAAGAGCACCTGGAAATGAGGGCTATGTATACATAGAGAAGCCCTAGGAACTAGTTTACCTTACTTTCAGGTAATCTGATCATATGTTAATCACTGTTAATCACATGTTAATCACTGTTTCGGGTCCGACTGTGAGTAGCGTATGTGTGTGTTTCGTTCACGTGTCTTAGCTCTTGCAGTGTTTTTAGTGCTTTTATGATTTTCAACGCTGTTGTTTCAGGGTGGCACGGGGTGGACTGCTCCATTAACTGCCCCAGTGGCTTGTGGGGTCTGGGCTGTAACCTGACATGTGCCTGCAGTAACGGAGGCGCGTGCGACGCTCTGGACGGGAGGTGCACCTGTACTCCGGGCTGGAGAGGAGACCGCTGTGATCAGCACTGTCAGGTCTGCGATTCACAGAGAAATATCAAACCCTGTACTGGCTTAATGTTCAGTTACACATGCCTTTTATGTCACCTTCTTATATTCTGCTGCATTCATTTTAATAATACTGAACCGCTGTTATATATTACCTCTCAATTATTTTCCATATTTTTGGCCTTCACCCATAAGGCATCATTCCTTCAGTCTGATGAACAGTTATTTTAAAGTGCATTCTCATATACAATTTATTAAAAATGTTATCGTCAGATTCATGTGCAAAATCACTATTTTAGTTGAAAGAAGTGTCCCTCAATGACCTGATGGTGTGTGCAGGACGGGACGTATGGATTGGACTGTCGTGAGCGCTGTGACTGCAGTCATGCGGACGGGTGTCAGCCCTCAACGGGACACTGCCGCTGTCTGGCCGGCTGGACAGGTGATGAATGTGTGCTAGACTTTCAGGATAACTTATATTTTTATCATTTGCTTTTTAAAAGATTACTGCTTTAAAAAATTATTCCCACGTCTGGCCCAAAGTCCCTGGGGCTGGATTCACAGAAATCTTCTTAAGAAAGAAAATTCTTAAGATAAGTTCTTCAGAAGTACATCTTAATTTTTTTCTTGAGAAGGTTTTGGTCTGTTTGATTGTAAGGCTGAGGACTGATGCACAGGCACATGAAGGTGGAGACCCCCTCTCCCACACATTCCTCTGGGTTGATCCCGACACCGACGGCATACTGATGATGTCAGCAGTGTTTCCTCAGGCCTGCTGCACTAGAATGATCTCCAGCGTCCTCTCATCGCCTAGCAACACACACTCACTCTCAAAGAGCTTTTGTCCGTGTTTTGTCATGACTCTCTCCCACAGAGCTGCTTCACCCACTGAGCTTCAGACACACAGGACGACATGTTTAATCATTTGTCTTTGACAGCAGAGCTTGTTAAACACCGCCTTCCGGTCAGTGGGCTCAGGGCTGTTCACAACAAGAAAGATAACTGTAACCATAACTATATTAGCATCCACTCCAACGTTCTGTTTATTATTAGCATGCCCTGCGGTTTGGTCGTTTGTCGCTTTAAAAGTTTGAGCTCTTTAATGCAGGACGGATTCTGATTGGCTGTCAATGTTTTTATCGGTTAAGAGGAAAAATTCTGAAAGTCATTCCAACAATATTGTTCCTCTGTGTCATTATCGTTATTGTTGTGATGAAGACTTCTCTATTTTCATAAATTAGAATGATTGTTAAAACTTTATAGTTATCATCCTTGGTGTGAACATGCCTTTAGAGTAGACTGAAGTCATGTGACACTTCACAAACACTGAGCCTGCACATTGGTAACTAGGTTCCTAAATCCTAAAACACGATGTAACATTAGAGTTCCATTTAAAGAGTTTTTACTGTTATAAAAAAAACTGATTTGTGAGCACCAGCTGAGCTGAATGAATAAACGTCTCAGGTTACGGATGTAACCATGGTTCCCTGAGAATAGGGAACTTGCGCTGTGTCCCATTGGGGTCGTTATTGGGAAATGCCTTTGGCGTGACCGGTGTCTGAAGTGGAAATCTAAACACGACAATGAACTTGCCATAGACCGATCGATACTGTTTGGTGGGCGCGGAGAACCAAATCTACAGTGCGGCGCAGCTCCTCCACCACCTCAGGCTCTGGTCCAGGTCCTTATGGTTTCCAAGGCAGATCTAAACCGCAGGGCATAGGTGGCTGTCCCGTTTCCCTCAAGAAAAGGGACAGACGAGAGCGAAGTTTCCTAAGAGGAAATGCATGCTCCTCACCCATACACATAACGCACATATCGTGTCTGTCATCAGGTG
The DNA here is from genome assembly GCF_965113295.1 of Leuciscus leuciscus. Classification (NCBI taxonomy): domain Eukaryota; kingdom Metazoa; phylum Chordata; class Actinopteri; order Cypriniformes; family Leuciscidae; genus Leuciscus; species Leuciscus leuciscus. Next base: position 3,695,730 of record NC_138723.1, read on the forward strand.
TCAGAAAACGCTGACACGGATAAACACACATTCTAAAATTCGCAGCGCTAGTGCTGGACATATTATAAACTTGCATTTTCAGAACGCACGTTCAAACACACGGTATCCTGAGGACAATAAGAGGATGACGTATTGCACAGGTGCCCTTTTATACTCTCCGTCTCACCTGTAGTGACTTCCATGTCGTGTTTAAATTTCCACTTCAGACACCGGTCACGCCAAAGGCATTCCCCCCTAGCGACTCCAATGGGACGCAACTCGAGTTCCCTTTCGAAAGGGAACAAGAAAAGCATGTGATCGTTGTCTTCGGTGAATCTGAACAATCGTGAAACTACAGCATCTGATCCAGGCGGCTGGTCTTGTCTAGCTCTCGCAGTACTTCGGGAGCCGGACAAACTTTCTAACCAGAATGCATTGCTTTTGTCAGGCACAGATTGCGTTAAGTCAAACTCACATAATCATTTAACAAAGCTATTGGTTCAACTGATTCAGAGCTTCAAAAAGTTATGATTCTCCCATCACTACCTGTCAGTCATTATCATGAGCGTATATAAGCAGGAGTTTCTTTTCTGTCAATGCCTCCATTACCTTCCTCTATTCCAACTACCTCTTTCTATTCAATCCCGTAGTCCGGGCCCTTAATTAGCTCAGAGCTCGAGACCAGGACAGCAAGCCAAACTGTTTACCATCTTTCATTAGGACTGGATGGGCAGGTGAACTCGTGAACATCTCATAGTTCTCAGGACAAAATCACAGCCTTGAATGCTGTAAAAAAAGTTTTCTAAATGGTTATCTGGGATTATAAAAGTAATGTTGTGTTTTTGTGAGTGTGTGTTGTGGGATCATCCAAGTCAGCGTGTGTGTGTTTCTCACAGGCATTCACTGTGACAGCATGTGTGCTGAGGGCCGCTGGGGGCCGAACTGCTCCCTGTCCTGTAACTGTAAGAACGGGGCGTCCTGCTCCCCGGACGAGGGCACGTGCGAGTGCGCGCCTGGATTCAGAGGAACCACCTGCCAGCGCAGTGAGTGCTACCACCTGTGTCTGTCCCATGACAACATGTCTGTTTTCTCATCCGCTCTGTTCTCCTGGTGTTTCCCAGTCTGTTCTCCGGGCTTCTTCGGCCACCGCTGTAGCCAGGCCTGTCCACACTGCGTCCGCAGCAAGGGCCCCTGTCACCATGTGACCGGCCAGTGTGACTGTCAGCCTGGCTTTAAAGGGGCACTCTGCAACGAAGGCAAGAAAACCCCCTCTCACTCACTGCTACAGTGCAGCTGTCGGTCCCACTTCATATTAAGTGGCTTTAAGTTCTATGTACTTACATCTAAAAATAAGTACAATGTACTTATTGTGTTCATGCTGTGTGTCTTCTGCACGACATTTATTCTTTCAGTTCTTTTTGTTTTTCATTCCCATTTTCCAGTGTGTGTCCTTATAGTCCTCTCACTGGGCCGTGGTACTGATGTCCTGCTCTGTCTGTCTGTCTGTCTGTCTGCAGTGTGTCCCAGTGGCCGGTTTGGCAAGAACTGCGCGTGGAGCTGCACCTGCACTCATAACGGCACCTGTAACCCCTTCGACGGCTCGTGTCAGTGTTACCCCGGCTGGATCGGCAGTGACTGCTCACAGCGTAAGTATTCTGTGCAATCTCACTAAATGCTCTTGATCAACTCTTCAAGCTCTTGCTCTATCAGATTGAGGCCCTGTTTACACGTGAACGCTCGCGGGTGAAAACGTAAAAATATTTTATCAGATGTGCCTTTCGTTTAGACTGCGACAGCGTTTTTGGGGCTTAAAACCACCCTCCAGAGTGGAAATCTTAAAAACGCTCCACCGTCGCGTTCCCGTCTAAACGGTAAAAACGCTAAAGTCTGCTAGACAGTGAAGGCACCGATCAGTGCTTCACATTGCCACCTAGCCACCTGGAGTGCATACTACATTGAATTTCACACACTTTTGCGTCACCATATGCACGCAGATTTCCCCCCCATAACGCTCGTCTAAACGCAGAATAAAAAGTGACCACTTTTGCGTTTTCTCTTTAGATCGTTTCCGTGTAAACGTAGCCTGAGGCTCATGGTAGAATATAGAATCACTTCTTTAAAGGATTAGTTCACTAACGGAATTAAAATTTCCTGATAATTTACTCACCCCCATGTCATCCAAGATATCCATGTCTTTCTTTCTTCAGTAGAAAGGTTTTTGAGGAAAACATTCCAGGATTTTTCTCCATATAGTGACCTCAATGGGGTCCAACGGGTTGAAGGCCCAAATGTCAGTTTCAGTGCAGCTTCAAACTGCACATCCGTTGCAGACACGATCCCAGCCGAGGAATAAGAGTCTTGTCTAGCCAAACCATCAGTCATTTTCTAAAAAAATTAACATTTATATACTTTTAACCACAAATGCTCACAATATTTTCCTCAAAAACCTTAATTTCTTTTCGACTGAAGAAAGAAAGTCATGAACATCATGGGTCATGGGTGAGTAATTTATCAGAAAAATGTAATTCTGAAGTGAACTAATCCTTTAAGGCCATGACGCCGAAGAACTAGTGGCAATGAAAGCCGACTGTGTTGTCGCCTTGTGTTGTGTGCTTCTGGGCTTAAAAGTTGCGCTTGAACTCACCGTAAAGACTTAGCCAATGGCCAGCTAGAGAAAATAACTCTCTATACCTGCAGGTGGCAGTAGTCTATATTCATCTTTAACAATGGGAAACCGACACTAGGACTATGGCAGTGGGGATTTCTTTAAGACCGCAAGGGAAGCTCGGCTTCCCCTATAATGTCAAAAGATTAATGGTCAAATATATACTATTGTGTTAACATTTTATTGACAAAAAATGCGTTAGAACACGTTCATCTCGAAGACGAGTTCGTTCAGAATCAGCTCCATATTGCAGGTCGGCTGACTCGATTTCCTTCTCAGACATTCTCGTAGCGTCACAGTGCATTTCCCTGTTGAAGCCCAGCGTCCATTGACTTCACTGGGGCTGCTCTGAACAGTTTTTTTCAGTACTTCAAAACTAGACGGTCATTGGATAAATGCTGCGATTATGCCCTGCCCGTGGACGCTCAGCATCTCTGGGGTGACTGAGGAGTGGGCTGGCCTGGACTCCGGGCTTCTGCGTGATGATTGGAGGGTCTGTCCGGGCTTCTGCGTGATGATTGGAGGGTCTGTCGAAAAGCTGCATCTCCTTTTGATTGACAGCGATTTTGTACTATAAAAAGTCGCTGCCGCTGAAGCTATTCGAGCTCAGTCCCATCGCGGATTTTGCAAGTGTAGTCAAAAGACAAACTGCTGCAACCTATTTCTTGGTATTTGCTTGGCGAAACTGCTTGCCAATTTCTTGAAAAGGAACGTAGGGCAGAACTTATGTGTAAATAAATGGACAATTTTTATGATGTAGGCCGAAAATGAGCTTCCCCTCTTTGAAAGACCAGCAGCCACCACTGGACTGTGGATATTCAACCTGAAACATGCAAAAGCTGAGCTGTCAGATGGTCGACGACAGCCTGATGGTGGGTGATGTCCGACTGTCAGCTTGGTGTGTCTCGCCATTTATAGTTTTTGCTGTGTTTTCGGGGAATCTCCCAAAAAACATCCTGCCTGACTAACCGTGGTTCTTCAGAGGTCAGCGTAGTGATGCTGCTTCATCACGTCTGATCAACAGCTTCAGCTCAACTGATCAGACCACTAAACTATTTCTTTAAGTCCCCTGCTGATCAGAAAGCTTATGTCGGCCTGTAATAAATGGAGGAGAGTGTGGATGTCTAGGCACTTTCTCTCATGTTAGCACAGTTCTGCAGCTGTCAGGCTTGAGGCTCGGGGTCAGGTGGGCTTGATGTCTGGGTTGTTTCCCCTCTTCAAACAACTTCATTTGGGATTTGTAGCAGCTGTTGTGTCTCCAGCACTGATCTGATCTGATTTTGACCCTGAAGCAGGTGTGTTTTTTTCAAGTTTTTTTTTTTTTTGCAATGTAAAAAACTTTCCACATCTAGACAGAATAATTACATTCAGTTCCTTTTAATTTGCTCATCTGAAGTAGCTGAACACTTAACTCTCATCTGTCGGTGGATCGTCCAGATAAAGACCATCTGCTCAGTGACACTAGACACTAGTTTGGCTGATTCATCACTCAGGAGCATCAGAAACAGAGCTTTTCCAGTGCTTTGACCTCATTGAGGGTCTGTGGTCTCTTGCGCCCCCTGCTGATCATACAGAGAAGCAGTAATGAAATACACATGATCTGATGATGTTAGATACACTATTCAAAAGCTTGAATAGTGTCAAAGGTCAATAGGTCAAAGGTTTTTAGACCAATTCAGATATTTAAATGCTCATCAAGGACACATTTATTTGATAAAAATATAGTAAAAACAGTAATATTTTGTAATCTATTAAAAGAGCTGTCTTCTATTTGAATGTATTTTAATATTTATTCCTGTGATCAAAGCTGAATATTCAACATCATTACTCCAGTCTTCAGTGTCACATGATCCTTCACAAATCATTCTAATATGATGATTTAAAGCCCATTTTTTCAGGATTCTTTGATAAATAGAAAGTTAAATGAACAGCATTTATTTAAGATGGAAATCTTTTGTAACAATATCTTCACTGTCACTCTTGATTAATTGAATGTGCCCTTGCTAAATAAATGTATTCATTTCTTTTTCTTTTCTTTTTTTTTATCTTAACTCAAGAATTTGAATAGTAGTGCATTACGGTTTCTACAGAAATATGGAGCAGCACAAATGTTTTCAACATCGATAATAATCAGAAATGTTTCTTGATCATCAAATCATCATATTAGAATGATTTCTGATGGAACAAGACTGGAGTAATGATGCTGAAAATTCAGATTTGATATTCACATAGAAAACAGCTGATTTAAATTGTAATAATATTTCACAATATCACTGATTTTACTGTATTTTTTATCAAATAAATGCAGCAACTTTTGACTGATAGTGTAGAATCAAGCTTATTTCCCCAAAGTGATGAGTGCAAGAAAACATTTGAAGTGGCAGTACATCTGCTCTCATCTCACAGTTTCATTCATCAACAGATCAAATCTCTCACAAACACAATCCATGGTCACACTTTACATTAGGTGTCCTTAACATCAAATGTACTTTATTGTGTTCATATCGTATTGCATTGGATAAGGTTAGGACAGGTTTAGAGGCGTGGGTCGGTTTAAGGTTGGATTACGGGGGAAGGGAAGAGTCAACACTGTACTTACAGAAATGAATTACAGCTGTAGTTACATACAGGTATTTTAAATACACACTATCAGTCAACAGTTTTGGATTGGTACGATTTTTTATGTTTTTAAAAGAGTTTCTTCTGCTCACCAAGGCTGCATTTATTTGATTAAAAATACAAAAAGAACAGTAATATTGTTGTTACATATTATGACAATTTAAAATAACTGTTTGGAATTTTAATATATTTAAAAATTTAATTTATTCCTGTGATCAGGATTCTTTGATGAATAAAAAGTTCAAAAGAACAGCATTTATTTGAAATAATCTTTTGTAACATTATAAATGTCTTTACTGTAACTTTTGATCAGTTTAACTCATCCTTGATGAACAAAAGTATTGATTTCTTTTATTTCTTTCCCCCAAAAATAAAATGAAAATTCTTACTGACCCCAAACTTTTGAACGGTAGTGTTTAATGTTACAAAAGCCTTAGATTTCAGATAAATGCTGTTCTCTTGAACTTTTTATTCATCAAAGAATCCTGAAATAAAAATGTAAATAACTGTTTTCAACACTGATAATAATGAGAAATGTTTCTTGAGCATCAAATCATCATATTAGATATTGTGACACTGAAGACTGGAGTAATGATGCTGAAGATTCAAAATTGATCACAGGAATAAATTACACTTTACTATATATTCACATTGAAAACATAGTTTATATAGTAATAATATTTCACAGTATTACTGGTTTGTTGTATTTTTAATTAAATAAACGCAGCCTTGGTGAGCAGAAGAGACTTCTTTTAAAAACATAAAAAATCTTACCGATCCAAAACTTTTGACTGGTAGTGTAGTACAATGTAAAAACATGTACACAATAAGGGCATCAAATGATTAATGGTTTTAATAATGGTAATGAATAATTCACGAATCCTGACGCAGGGATGTGATGTGTGTGTGTTTGCCCGTAGCCTGTCCTCCGGGTCAGTGGGGTCCTAACTGCATCCACACCTGTAACTGCCACAACGGGGCGTTCTGCAGCGCTTACGACGGCGAGTGCAAGTGTACGGCCGGCTGGACGGGGCTCTACTGCACACAGCGTGAGTTCACCTCTCTCTCTCTCTCTCTCTCTCTCTCTCTCTCTCTCTCTCTGCAACCTGTGCGCTCACACGTCCCTCTCCTGCAGGCTGTCCGCTGGGCTTCTACGGGAAGGACTGTGTGCTGGTGTGTCAGTGTGAGAACGGCGCGGACTGTGATCATATCTCTGGTCACTGCACCTGCCGCACGGGCTTCATGGGACGCCACTGTCAACAGAGTGAGTAAAGACGTCCATATTCATAAGCACACTTTGATAAGCTCTCGCACGAGTCTACATCTGATCCAGCGTTGTCCCACTGGCTTCCAGAGTGTCCCGCAGGAACGTATGGATACGGCTGCCGGCAGGTGTGTGACTGCCTCAATAACTCCACCTGTGATCACATGACTGGCACCTGCTACTGTAATCCCGGCTGGAAGGGCACTCGCTGTGACCAGGGTAACCTTACATTAGCACTCACGACCGCTGCCTTTTACACTTCACAAAGCTCACTAATAATCAGCAAACCATCAGTTGGGTAAATCTCATTGTTTCCTAGTTTTTAGAATAGCAAAATAAGTTAAACATAGATACAGATCAGTGGAGTGCTGAAATGATGAGGAAAAGGTTTTTTTGGTAACACTTTAGGTAACACTTTATTTTACAGTCTCCTTGTTACATATGTTACATGTACTTACCATAGTAATAACAGTAAATGATGCATAATTACATGCAACTAACCCTCAACCAAACCCTAATCCTACCCTAACCCTATAGTAAGTTCATGTAGTTGCTTAATATTACTCAGTACTTAAATATATAATTACACTGTAACAATGACACCTTAAAATAAAGTGTAACCACTCTTTATTTTACAGTGTCATTGTTACACGTTACATGTAGTTACTGTAGTAATAACTATTATATTATATACTAATAACTATTATGTACTAATAACTATTATGTACACTAATAACTATTATGCATAATTACATACAATCAACCCCAAACCAAACCCTCATTCTACTCTATGTAGTTAATTATTATTACTCTGTGCTTAAATGTATAATTACAGTGTAATACTGACACCTCAAAATAAAGTGTAACCTTGTAATACAAATGTAAATTCATGTCTCAGTTACAATTAATGTTGTCACATTTACAATTCTGTTCTGTGTTTCTGCATTAACTATGTAATGTTATATTTATTAAAACCAAGTATAAATCTCATTATGTTAGTGTTTTAATCATTTTTACATTTATTCCAAAATAATAACTAAAGGCAGTAACACAATATTCAATATAACTCAATTATTTGTAAAGCGCTTTTCACAATACACATCGTTTCAAAGCAGCTTTACAGAAAATGCATGAGTCCACATTACAATTTAGAGTGATCTGATATCAGAGGAAACTGTCCAATATATCTCAGAATTGTACATTTACAAATCACACAGTTAGCTAATAATGTATTTATTGAAGGCAGAAACAATAAGCCCATTTAAGTAATGAATACTTGTTTGTTAACAAACGAATATGACATATAGAAAATATAATTTGTGAGCTGATGTTCAGCTATTCTTTTTATTAGTCAACTTATTTTCATCAGTGATCAAGCTGGGTAAACACTGTTCACAGACACGAAGATGTACTTTAACTTCACCAGGCTGATCGCTCACTAAAAAACCCTCAGTCATCATGTTTTCAGGCCATTTCAAGTTTGATTTTAGAATATTAAGTGTCTGAGTTGTTTACTTGCTTTTTAATTAGTCTTCCCATTAACAGCATGTGTTACAATATCACGTTGTAATATTAGCATTGTTTTATCTTTGTAATAATATTTCTCATCCAATGTTTTGCGCATGCACTGCCTGCCTTGCCTCGCTGAGGAAGCTGCGCTGATACAGATGCTCCAGTGTAGATGTTTCACAACTACAGACGTCTGGATCCGTCACACATGAAAACATCATCTGAACGTGTGTGACACTGATGTGTCCTGTCTTTCTCAGCTGGCGTGATCATCGTAGGGAATCTCAACAGTTTGACGAGTGCCGCTGTGCCCGTGGACTCCTATCAGATCGGTGCCATTGCAGGAATCATCGTCCTGGTACTCCTCGTGCTCATCCTCCTCCTCCTCTTCATCATTTACCGGAAGAAACAGAAAGGCGAAGAATCCACGATGCCTGCGGTCACGTACACACCCACCATGAGGGCCAACACCGAATACGCCATCACAGGTCAGTGTCACGATGATGACTGTAATGATGAATCTGCTCAGCGAGTCGTATAGTTGTCACTGGGGATGTACGATATATCGGCCACCATATCGGTATCGGCCGATATACGTTCATTTATAATGTTATCATAATCGGCCGATATATTAAAGCAGATAAATACACTTCAGATGCACACTGTTCAACATGATGGTTTTGAATCGTTTGAAATATGATTGGAATCACTTCAAAAAAGGAAAATACAGTAAAGTATTTAACTGTATAAGTGCAGTTAACGTGCAGTGCAAGTCTGCCATATCGGCTACATAAATTATCATGAGAACATTATAATTGTGTGTTTTGGGACATGGATTTTAATGGAGAGACTTTTGTTTTTGTAATCAGGCTCTTAAAAATTATTTAAAAAACTGGGATTTAGATTTATCGGCCAATATATCGGTTATCGGCTTTGAAATATAAAGAATTATCTGTATCGGCCAAAAATTTCATATCGTTGCATCCCTAGTTGTCACATCATATTATGAATAACTGTTAGAATTACATTGGTAATCATTCTTATGATTTACTGTATGCAGAGCCGATCAGCCCTATACGCACACTACGCAAGGTGCGTAGGGCCCCGCAAATTACTCAAGGCCCCGCCTCCCCCTCGTGTCAAAGCGCGTCAATCAATGTTTACAATATCGATGACAAAATGAAGCGGAACTATCCTTCTGGTCACGAAAAGAGAGAGAAAAAAACACCATGAGAGTTAATTGCGGCAACAGTTCAGGTAGACTTGTGTTCTCTCCTCTCAAAGTTTGATGTCAGCAAAGACCAGTAGGCCTAGGCTAAAGTTAAGTTGATGTGAGTTGATTTATTATGCTTAATAAACGACAAAGGACAACGGTGTTTGTTTATAAACTGCAGCTCGGAAAAGATAACCGCGTCATGCGTTCATATGCGCGTGCATGAAATGAAACGTGCACTTTCCAGCAGAAACATCTGTCGGGATTATAGTTTTAAAACAAGACGATGATTATCTAGTCGCTCAGTCAAGGTTTAGTTACAACTCTGCACTAATGCAATAATGAAAGCCATGTATTGACATTGACTATTGATAGGCTCCATTGAATTTAAAATGTTGATTGGCTGGAGATTCTGGTCAATATGAATGCACATCCCTCAGTAAATAATAACCATCAAGTATCAAGAATTACTTTTATCATTTAAAACACAGTGACATGCTATGGCGCCATTTTAGCTTTTATTCATTCACAGGATATGCATTTTTGATATCAATAATTCAATTTGTACTATTTAAAATGTGAATTCTTGATATTAAGAATGAACTTTTTACTAGTAACAATGTCTTCTGATATCAGGAATTACATTTTCACTAGAACTAGTTAAAGGAGGGATTGTAGTGGGAACTCTGGGGTGTCAGGTGTGACTGTGTGGCAATGGCAAATGGTTCATGGCTCACGGGTCAGGTATGAGGGCCCCTAAACAGAATTTTGCTTAGGGCCCCAGGGAGGTAAGGATCGGCTCTGACTGTATGTTGACTAAACTATGGCAGAACGGCCCACTTGCACTGAGCTTTGTGACACACTTCTGTTTTCAAATATAGCTCGCTAGTTTTCAGTTATGTATAACAGTTTTAACAGTTTTCTGTTAAAACTCACTTATTTTTAACTAAACGCCAGTTAAAATGAGTTTTAAAATCTGGATATGGATGGGAAAAGAGATATTCTGATGATCACTGTGTACAGAGTTTTCCAAACTCAAAAGAACATGAAGTTTTAATCCAACCAATGCAGATCTGAGAAGCAGTACCTGGTAATCATATGAAAATAACTTTTTTATAAGACTGAAATATAAGCACCCACATACAGAAGCAAATTCATGTTTAGTCAAATTCATTAATACTGTAAGTGTTATGTAATATGAAGAGTAAGTGAAAAACTCAGAAAGCTCTTATTATTCAGAAAGCACATTTGGAAAGAAAAAAGATATTTCAGGAACGCTTCAGCAGGTTCAGTATTAATGATGTTAGCACAGAGAACACAGAGGTGTAGCTGTGCTAGTGGTCCACTGACCGTGTGGTAACTGTGTCTGTTTCCAGAGTCGCTCCCGCAGACTGACGTTCTTCCCAACAGCAACTACTTCTCCAACCCCAGCTACCACACGCTGACCCAGTGCAGCAGCCCGCCGCACATCAATAACCTGCCCTACGTGAAGGTGTTTTTGAGAGTCTCATTGCTTACTCTACTAACTGATAGGGGTGGTGGCGCAATGGATAAGACACATGCCTTTGGCGTGAGAGACCCGGGTTCGAATCCACTGTGAGACACCAATGTGTCCCTGAGCAAGACACTTAACCCCTAGTTGCTCCAGAGGCGTGCGACCTCTGACATATATAGCAATTGTAAGTCGCTTTGTATAAAAGCGTCAGCTAAATGAATAAATGTAAATGTAAATGTAACTGACTCTAATTGTTCAACAGCTCTTGAAATAAAGGACTAATATTTTGGCCTGCTAATACTGGTAGGTAACTTGTTCAAAAGATAATGCTATGCTAAATAGAGCTTTTCAGTCATGATGCCACTTTTTGGGCCATCCCAGAATGCTAATTCACTATGGATTCCCTTGCCTATGTGTTGTTAGCAGCAGTTTTTGATTTATGAGTAAAATTAGGTGTGTATTTTTGTACTACATATGTAGGAAATGTCTGTTCAAAGAATGTTGACCACAGGCACTTATTTTACTCATAAATCCAAAGCCTTTCTAAAGAAAAAACATTGTAAATACCTGAGCTAACCCATGGTTTGAGAGCACAAACTGATCAGCTCTGTACTGTAGGTATCTAGGATTGAGGAATTATGTGGAATGTTGTAGAAAGCTCTTGCTAATATAATTGTTGACTTTTGTCTTTCCTGACAGCCGAAGAACAACCAGTTGTTTGTGAACCTGAAGAACGCCGAGCCGAGGAAACGGCTTTCCCTGCTTGATCACACAGGAACTCTACCGGCCGACTGGAAGCAGGGTGGATCCTTCAATGAGCTCGGTGGGACCTCCAACAACCAACAGAACAGCCTAAAATAATAATGCTCGACAGCCCAGCGTTTACAGAACTTACAGGACTTTTTTATTTTCAAACTGCTTTACAATGACTCGTCCAACATGGTCTTCGAACTGATGTATGAGTTTTCATCCATGTGTGTTTCCTGAGCGCCACTGGCAGCTTTAGGGCCCTATTTTAACGATCTGAAGCGCAAGTATCAAACGCGAAACGCAAGTAACTTTGTGTGCGGATCTCGGAAATCTACGCAAATCTAAAATGGGTTGGTCTGAAGTAGCTTCATTACTCATAGGTGTGGTTTGGGCGTAACGTGAAATAAACCAATCAGAGCGTCATCTCACATTCCCTTTAAGAGCAGGCGCGCTTGTTCCATGGCGGCTTGCTATTATAACGGCGGATTTGCCAGACGCACGCCAGGAGCGGTTCACAGCCGAGGAGACCGACGTTCTCGTCTGGGCCGTAAAACACAGAGAAGTGACATTGGGGATGGAGAAACACACACAAATTTGCTTCGGTTAAACAGGCGTATAATAATTGTGGTAAATGTGTAAGCTAGATTTATGCCTATTTTTCACATCTTCATGGACACAACAATGATTTCCCTCGTGTGGTAATATTTTTCCTTGTAATAATGTATGGTTTGCAAAAATGTGAACTGCTGCTTCTGTGTAGATGAGAGAAGCAAAGTGTGTGTGTGTTGTGCACACGCTACATTATGGCCAAGCATGCGCCCTTAAAATAGCATCTGAATAACTCACCACTGACTTTAGACTAGGTTTTTCGTGGTCAGTGGCGGAATTGTTTTCTAAACCTGCATAATAGTACCAGGGAACGTTTGCGCCGGAACACGCCTCCTCTTTTCGCTGAACCGCCACCGGGAGCGCAAGTTCATTCCCTAATTTACCGACGTGCGTCTGTGGAGGGAAAAGCCCGCTGTGCGCGGGTGCAAAATAGGAATGATACATGCGTCGCTGTACAAAGGCAGTTACACTGGGTGCAAGATATGGCCCTTATTGTGTCCTTTCAACGTCTTCTAACACACTGCATCATTGTCTTTAGCTCCATTCACAGCTGCTGTGAGTTTGTCAACCAGAGGACCATATGATTTTGACTTCTTCTGTCTTTTCTTGATTCTCTCATTAGGAGCTTATGGAGTTGACAGGCGTTACATGGGAAAATCACTTCGAGGTACGAGATCGCTTAGCAAGCAAGAGAGGAAAATTCTGTCATCATTTTCTCATGTTGTTCCAAACCTGTATGCATTTCTTTCTTTTGTGGCACACAAAAGATGATATTTTCAAAAATGTCTTAGGCTTTTTTGGTCCATACTGGATACAATGAAAGTCAATGGGGTCCGACTGCATGCTCCAAAATATCTTGCATTGTGTTCCATATGCAGAAAGCAGGTCATACAGGTTAGGAACAACATGAGGGTGAATAAATGATGAGAGAATGCTGATTTGTGGGTGGAATATCCCTATAAACAGTATGACGATGTGAACAGATCTCTCTCTCTCTCTCTCTCTCTCTGTAGATCTTGTAAAGAGTGTGCCCTATCATGCCAGCTCCTGCTCTCTCAATAGTTCAGAGAACCCGTACGCCACCATCAAAGACCCTCCTCTGCTGCTGGCCAAGAGCTCTGAGTGCGGTTATGTGGAGATGAAGTCTCCCGCTCACAGAGATTCACCCTATGCTGAGATAAACGCCTCCAGCCCTACCAGCAATAACGTCTACGAAGTCGGTAAGAGGAAAATAAATCCAGCAATAGCGGAGACACTGTTTGTGTTATTCAAAGCTGACATAGTCACTGTAATAGAAATGAACCCGACTACTAATATTTTCTCAATATGTTTCAATATTTAGAAGTTCTTATTTGTACTTGATACGATGTTGCTCCATAGCCTGACTACGTCAGACTTCGTACTTCCGCTCAATTTCATTTCGCTTCTGTACTCAGTCTGAGACAGCGTCATAGCTTTCCGTTTTCCTCCGGCCTGAAAACAGCCAGCCAAACAACGAACAGAGGGCGGGCTGAGAGCCGTGACGTAGACGCTGATTGTACCGTGGATGCGTAGATTTACTTCACATAATCTGCAAAAGTTGTTCACAGCCATGTTCACTCCGGTATTTCGCTCGATGGTTTTGTTTTCGCATCATACATGTGTTTACAGTGGAATTTAGATGCGGCTGAGCATGCGCATAACACATGTCATAACCAAACGTTATGTGATTGGCTTACGGGTAACCAATGATTTTAAACTTCAGACAAGCGCCCCCCTGCGAGAAAGAAAACACTTTTCAATTATGCCCTTCCAGACTCTGTCTACGAAGCAAAGCGAAGTAGCAGAGTTTGGTATTACCAGGCTAGTTGCTCCATGGGAGAAACGTCTTTACTTGATGGGGCTACACATGGGAATACACTCCATAAGAACAGTCTCAAGTAACTGTGCACAGGTGTAGTGTATGTCCAAGCCGAGCGGGACTGACTCCTGTGCTTCTGCTGTGTTGAGTGAAGCCTGTTCCACTCGTGAGCAGCTGTTGTGTTCGTCATGTCGGCTGGGGAACGTGTACATACATTATAATCGGGGTCGCACGGCTGTCTCCTATCAGCCCTGCGTCCAGATGAGGAAACCTGTTTAATAATGACACTTTCCAGCTGAAAGATCTGAGCTGAAGCACTTTTAGCTTATCATGGAAGAATCGGCCTGTCCACACATCTCTTAAGAAACCTCACCATGTCTCTCTCTTACCTCTGATCTTCCACTGACCGCTCGAGAAGCAGCTGAAGACACAGCTCCTCCATCAGCACTCGAACCACAACTCTAATCGCGGCCCGCTTCTGCTCCAGTGGCTGTAAAAGCTTAAAACATGGCATAGAGGAACTACCAATGTTATTGGCTGTTGTATGGCAAAATGTTTATGAAGCCACCAATTCAGTGTTAGTTTTTACACAGTTTTTGTTTTAGTCTAATTAAACAGTTTTGATTTAAAAAAGCTATGACAACAATACAAGAAGAAAATGCTCCAAGACATTAACAATGTTTTCAAAGAAGAAAAAATCTTTAATGAATCTTCTTTCTTGCTAATCATTTTAGGTTCTTTGACTTACACGACAGAATGAAGCTGTTCACTATAGGAACTTAATGTTGGCAAACTACACTGCCCGGACAAAAAGTAAGAGTCGCTGTTTGGATTTAAATAGGCAAATGCTAAAGAGTCTATGATTGGATCATTATCGCAGCTCTGTCATGACAACTCTCGGGAGATTGGTATGGTAATAGAGATTGGCATGGTAATGAATATGGCAATTTTAATGTATTTGGTTTTGCTACGGCTTAACTTGCTACTGCCAGTACACTCACAGACATTGCCGTGAGCATGTAAGTCATGCTGTGCTGCTGCACATGTAACATACATGATTTAACCCCCAACAAAGCAGGAGACCAACATCTAATCAGATCATTTACAGGTTGTACAGCCAATGCCAATAAAGCTGTTATGCCACAGCTGAAAAGAAGACATTTGTAAAGCACTCTACACAGTTGCACAGGGTAATGGGAGAAATAGACAGTACAAGTAATATGTACGTGATGTTGAGTGAAAAAACAAGCTACTGCATCGACAGATATGCATATATCTGCACAATGATGACATTGACAGGAATGGATAGGACAAAACACCCCCCAAAACAGGCAGATCTATCGCCAAGACATATGTACTGTCTTTTTTTTTTTTTGTAATGGGACTGCATGTTTACTATGTGTTCCTGGGCTACCTTGCTGCCCAGCTTAACGCTAGTGACTTAAAGTTGAACTGTTTGATTGTCATTTAGCGTGACTCAGACACACAAGCATCTGAATCATCCACACATTTAGCATAGCTAATGAAAACATTGCTCTTGGAAATAAATGAATTAAAGTTACACCTCTAAATATGGTGAACGCCGTTTAAAGCGCAAACTCATGTGACATGAGTGACATTTTCATATCCATGCTAAACAGCGTATAAAACAGCAATAACTCTCTAAATAGACACTGCTACGGCTGCTTATATATGCCTCAGTGATTCACTCTGGTGACATGACGCTGGTTTAAAACATGTAAAGATATACTCCATTTAAGAATTAATATCCGGACCACACAATATACACAGAGATATGTAATAAAAGATCATTCACTTATCTTAGATGTGGACTCCAGATGCGTTCTGAAAGCGCACTGCTAACTGCTAAGTTGTAATCTGCTAAACAAAGACATTATAGTGTCGGGACAATGATAGACTGTGCATTTATTTGTATTTTATTACACTGCAAAGACTTTGTGCATGTCTGAAACTTAACAAAGAATAAAAAATAACACTGCAATATATTACTGCCTGTTAAATAAAGCAACATGCAGTATATTCCTAATGTTTCTTGGTGTTCTGCTGGACTGAAGCACAGGCTCGACTCTTCAACACAATGGTGACACACAAAACTCAGACAACAGAAACACTGTAAACCCCAGCAGAACATTAAACACTCTCAGATCTCAGCAGAGGAGGCTTAAACAACACAGACAGCATTACCAGCTCCACTTATTACTAACAGTCTGACTTTATTTCTGTCAGACGTCTACTGAGAATTACAGTTGTTTAGCTGTTGATGATTTATTGAAAAAAAGAAAGATATAAATTGTAATTTATAAAAAAAATACAAAAGTTTATTCAATCATAAAATTGAAACCATTTTGAACCACTGCCATATTCAGTCACACACAGACACCAAGAATCAGCTTATGAATCTCAACAACGGTGACATGCTTCATGCTGCAATGCATGCTGGGAACTATGGATGAGTTTTATACTGTGGTAGCTCCCAGAATGCATTGCAGCATGAAGCATGTCACCATTTTTGAGATTCATATGCTGATTCTTGATGTCTGTGTGTGACTGAATATTCATGAAGTTCAAAATGTTTTGTGCACAATGTGTTTGAAAAAATATCTGATTAACACAACAAAGTTTGGTCCTTAGTTAAAGCTTTGCAGTGTTTATAATACAGTGTTTAAATAGCATTTTATGATCTAACACATTTTTGATCAGTGATAAATCTTGGGATGAGATCTGTGGCTTTGGATGTTTTATGATGATTATGACATCAACAATAAATACTATTTGCTCAGTAAGTTTCTGTTTAATAAAAACAATTAATGCACACCGTATATCACCGTCTATCATTGTCCTGACACTCTTTAGTATGTTTTTACAGTAGAAACTTACGACTTTGAGTAAAACATCCAATTTACGGCAATCATTTTCCACGTTTTCAAATTACACTTAAATAATTAGTAATAATTAGTAATAACATTTTACAGTGTAAATATATTGTAAATACATTTTTCAATAAATGAAAAGCGGCAATTCCTTATGTATTATTCAATATATTGTAATATATAACACATTATATTAACGCAATATATTATTGCATATATTTACACCATATAATATATTGATCATGAAAATATGCAAATATATTTTCGTTCCGTAAGGGTGTAGCTTTTCATTTCTTAAACACATCATAACAATATAACAATATTTCAGGATGACAATGTCCAGATTCATGAGGCTCAGACTGTGAAGGAATGGTGGAGAGGAGCGAGAAGAAGAATTTTCACCTCTGAGTCCAGATCTTGAACTCACTGAGAGTGTTTGGGATGTGCTGGAGGAGACTTTATAGAGTGCTGGACTCTTGCACTGACAATAGCAGATCTTGAACTCACTGAGAGTGTTTGGGATGTGCTGGAGGAGACTTTATAGAGTGCTGGACTCTTGCACTGACAATAGCAGATCTTAAACTCACTGAGAGTGTTTGGGATGTGCTGGAGGAGACTTTATAGAGTGCTGGACTCTTGCACTGACAATAGCAGATCTTGAACTCACTGAGAGTGTTTGGGATGTGCTGGAGGAGACTTTATAGAGTGCTGGACTCTTGCACTGACAATAGCAGATCTTAAACTCACTGAGAGTGTTTGGGATGTGCTGGAGGAGACTTTATAGAGTGCTGGACTGTTGCACTGACAATAGCAGATCTTGAACTCACTGAGAGTGTTTGGGATGTGCTGGAGGAGACTTTATAGAGTGCTGGACTCTTGCACTGACAATAGCAGATCTTGAACTCACAGAGTGTTTGGGATGTGCTGGAGGAGACTTTATAGAGTGCTGGACTTTTGCACTGACAATAGCAGATCTTGAACTCACTGAGAGTGTTTGGGATGTGCTGGAGGAGACTTTACAGAGAGCTGGACTCTTGCACTGACAATAGCAGATCTTGAGCAAACATTGATGCACCTCTTGATGGAAATAACATCAAGATCTTGTATTGACAATGCAAATCCAAACTGTGACTTTTTATTTGGCCGGGCAGTGTATATGTTCTAAAGAATAAAAATACATTCTACTATTTAGTCAGTTTTATTGATAATGAAATAATAGCATGAACTGTCTCATTGTTTGGGCCCATTATTGCATGTTAAAGTCTTTAATTATTGAAACTGCGTATATCTCATCTACACTCTTATTTTCTAATGTGGATCAGTATTTTGTCTCGATGCGAACGAGAGCCGTGAATCCTGTCGTGCACAGACATGTGTCAGCAGTGTTCGGCTGATCCGCGCCACTTCTGCAGTCCATCGAGTGCATAAACCGATACATACTAATCATGAGACAGTATTCTAGTGTTCCTCCATATCCCATCTGCATATTGCTCCTCTGATATTAAATGATATTAAATGTAGGACTATTATATTATTGCTTTATCTTCTTTTCAATACTTTAATAGTTTTTAACAGTTTTTTTATTTTTTTATCACCACGTTTGAAGCCACTGGTTTTCCCGCAGTGGGACTCGACTTTCCTGTGGAAACTGTTTTATTGGAAGACAATTAAAAATTTTTTTTTACAATCTTACAGATGTCTCTTTACCAATAATACAAAATAACAATAATAATAATAATACATAAAAATAAATAAAATAATAATAATTAATAAATAAATTAAAAAATTAAAAAAAGAATATAACAAACCATCCCATACCCGAACTGTGTTGTTTGTGCTGTGCTCCTGACACCGGATGCATATGTTCAGAAAGTCCCGGAATGATGAGTGCCGGGTCTGGCTGCATTTGCACCCTAAACATTTCTGAAAGCACATCAAAAATTCCATTCCAATAACTCTATATCTTGGAGCAAAAAAACAAAACTATGGAAAAAATAAGCATCTAGTGAACAACATTTGTCACAAAGAGGCTTTGAAAAATTCTATGCAGTTTCTTTTTGGAATAATGCAGTCTGTGAATGACCTTAAACTGAATAAGGCAGTGTCTAGAACTGATAACTGCTGAGTTTTTGTCACAACTGATTCTTGGTATTCATAAATAATTAGTCAGATAAAAATATATAACCTCAAGTGCATGTACATAAGACACATGCTCATTATTGCTAACAGTCTGAACCTGTGTTCTTCCATTTCCAGAGCCGACCATCAGTTCTGTTCTCACGCTCTCCAACAACAACTGCAACGGGCCGTTTTGTCAAGATCCATACGACCTCCCAAAGAACAGCCACATCCCGTGCCATTACGACCTCCTGCCCACGAGAGACAGCAGCCCGTCGCCCCACGAGGACACGGACCGCAAGTAACGCTCACAGACGTCAGTGATCAGAAGCCCAAGTCCTCCACTGTCTCTGCTGTCAGGCATCATTATAAAAGCTCTTCTGGCTTTCACATTTCAATAGTTCTCGTCAAAACTATTTGTCAAGTTCCTGTCCTGTGGAGAACAAGAGGGCGAGTGTTTCAGCAAACATTCCCGATATTCAGCTCGACTTAAACGACTCATTCCATTCATTAAAAACAACATATCATAGAAATACAAGACAATCCTCGATGTTTCTGATAGAAGATGTCAGATTTTTCCCAATGACAGTTTTCTGTTTCTTTCATTAGGATATCTAGTATATTAATACTGTTTATTGAGACCAGACTGTCAGCTCAATGTTTCTGTTGATATTTTTTTTTTTTTTTGTCCGACAGTATTTCAGGTTTACCAAAGGTTGACGTGCGCTGATAAAGCACTGAGAAAGCGTGTTGTACTTATATTGACAGCTGCCCATTAAATATAGTCTAAAGTCACAAGTTTCAACATTTTTTAGCTTACGCCTTTTGATTTTAGTTCTATAAATCATGATCACTGAAATGAAGGACAAATACAAATAGTGTTTAGTACTTTATAGTTTTTAAAGTAAAGCTAAAGCTGGACTTTTGCGAAGAAAGACAAATCTTAAAAATCTTTGGAGTATTTAGGACAAACATTCATACGTGTAATGAGTCTTAAAGCACTCTGAGCCTGAACTTTAACTGTATAAAACTGTACATAGTTCCAGTTCGTCTATGAATTGCATTTATTTGCTATAAAATTTTAACATATTCCTAAATTCCTTTATAACTTGACCAATATTGTTCAGACCTGGACATGCAGTGAAGACCTCAGTATACGGTGTTTTCAATAGACTTTTTTTATTTCAGTTTACTAAATATGCCACACAATGAAATGATTAATAATACTGATTCCAAAAACAACTGAGTGTGTATGAGTGTGTGCTGTATGTATCTTAAAACTGTATCTTTGTTTTGCATTTCTCCTGATCTTTTTTAATAAATGCACAAAGCTGCACAGTGTGTGATTTTCCCTTCCCAAAGAGCATATCCTTCATATGAGAATATATCCTCTAGAAAAACACATTCTTTTAAATTTTTTTAGCTGAAATATCCTGGATTTTGGATCCTGGCAATTGTGATACAATAAAATTACATATTGTCAAGTTGATGTATTTAGGCGAGCTTAAAGTTATAAATAATTCTTTGTTATTGTTTCTATCATTGATTTCAGTAAGGGCACAGTGAATCACACCAGTTTCAGTCAATCACTGAATACACACAGTGTTGAATAAACTCTCCTGGGAGTTTACATGGCTCCACACTCAAGAATGAAAAAGTGGTCAAATATGAGTGTTAAATGAACACTGAAGCAGTGTTAAAGTTAATGAGATAATTAAGTGATTAATGGAGTGAAGATTGAGCATTATTGAAGACACCTGTATGTGTCGAAAATCTAAATGTATGTCACCATTATGGTGATCAGTGTTTGCTTTAGTTGGGCTCATGACCCTTACGTTATTAACATTAGATTTAGTTTGACTGTTGAACTGAGTTATCACAGCCAGATGAACAAAGACAAAAGGTGATCTGCTGGTGTTTTGATGTAATCTCATATAGAGCCTAATTTCTGAATTAGGTTTACGTTATTGATTATAGCAACACTGTGATTCCACAGCATAAGATCAAGCTTTTTCTAAATAATCCTAAGGATTTCTTAAAAGTTGTTCTGAAAGAAAAAAAAAAGTTCTACAAATCTTTCATGTAAGCACACACAGACATCAAGAATCTCAGCAGTGGCGACAAACACACATTTCAGAGAAACAGATCAACTCTGAATATTAGAAAACAAGCGACTTAAAAGTCACATTAAAACAGCAGAAATAAAAGAAAATATTAAGAATAAAGGAAATTACTAAAACAATTCAGATCCTAATTTATTCCTACCGCAGTGCATGATGGGAGCCATGAATGAGTGATTTGAGGACACTGCACTGCAACATGCTTTATAACTGTCCCCATTGCTGAGATTCACAGGATGATTCTTGATGTCTGTGTGTCTTAATAAAAAAGCTTTTTTCAAAGGTTTTGTATCAGAAGTTTAAGAAATCCTTTGGATTGCATTTAAAATGCTAAAAATCTGATGCTGTACAAGGACAGTGCTGCTATAATCAATGAAGTAAACCTAAAACCTCCGAGATTTTAGGCTCCAAAATGAGATCAGTGATAAATTCTTTGATAAATCTGTTTAAAATCAATGTCTTAAAACAACTATAATCCAATGCATCTGCAAAAAACATAATTAGTCATTATAACATGTACAACATTACATTAACATTATTTTTATTTGCAAAATGAAGCTGTGTATTTATTTCTGATTTCCTGAACAATTTGGCTTCATTGATATGATGATCTCTGAAAAGTTATGATGACCAGACATTTATGGTAGTGTGTGTTGATTGGTGTTTATATTTGCTCAAGCTTGACAACCTAATTGCCTTTTTGATTACTTTCTAATATATATTTCTAATTACAAATAAGTACAAAGATTACATTGTTAAAAGGGATGCTTATGAGAGAGCAAAGATCTGAAACTGCTGAGTCTGAAGGGTTTTGATTATATCACCCACCAGGTACACGGCACTCAGCGTACTGTCATTCTGAAGAAGAAAACAAATCATTCATCATAATTTGCCTGCCTTATATGTGTATATATATATATATATATATATATATATATATATATATAATCTCTCTCTTTTTTATATATATATATATATACTGTATATATATTAATATTTGTTGTTTTTCAGGCCAGCTGCTATTGAAGAGAAACTGAACTCTGAGCGCAGAGACGAGTGAAGAAGAGAGTAGTAATATGGTTTAATCACCTCTGTTATAGAGATCTTTGAGGCCTATTGAAAGGTGATTGACAGTTAGGAAAATGTTTGCAATGTGACCATTTTAGTGTCTAATTTGTGCTGCCTTTGAGTCATTCATGTAAAAATCTGTTTAGTAAAGTCATTGTCATTTGAAGAGAGAGCATGTTAGCATGAGCACAATAGACACATTCATAGGAAATAACCTTGGTTTAAATAAACCACAATTATCAATATACAACATTCCCTCTAATACTCACAGGTTGTGTTATTGCTGCAAATAACTATATCAGTGAGTTTTGATTGAACTTTGCTCACTGTAAGTTGTGTTGGGCTTCTTCTAATCTCATGTTCAGTGTAACTCATAGAGTTCTGTATAGTGACGACAGACACACTCATGTCCAGCTTGATGAGGATATAGCCAAAGCTTTTAAAGGTAAACTGAGAAAACAACGAAATTATTATACATATATTCAAACATGGATACAAAAATGTTAATCATTGGTTAATTTAATATGCATTCTTCTTCCCTTTCCCAGATCCTGTGATAAAGCAGTCTTCTAACACTACAGTGTGTGAACCACAAGCCCTCAGTTGTGGAAAATGAGTCGTCCTCAGAGAAGTGATCGTCCACTTGAAGATGAAGATGTGACACTAACTCTTCTGTTTCTTTGGTTCAGCCATTTGTAGGCCTGAGTTTGTACATAATGCATTATTCACTTCTGCACACTGTTTTTCCGTAACTTTTATTTAGATTTTTTCAGAAAATTGCATTGTGATGCTTATTTATTTAGTGATGTAATATTCATAGTGTACTCTTCAGTAATACAGGTATAACTGAAACGTTCTACTTTTTTTTGTAAATAAATGTAGCTCTGCCATAGCATTTCACTGATCTTTGTTATAATGTATTTTGTTCAAGAGATGATATCTGCTGCTGTACTTTTTTAATGTACTCTTATGTATTTATTTTGCAACTTACACAAGAAGATATTATATTAAAGTTGTCTTGATTTCAAAGTCTGTGTATGTCTTAACATTTATATTTAATTATTTTTGCGCTTTTAATATAGCATTTTGAATACTGAATAAAACAGCTTTATAATAAACTATTAGTGTAATGCTAATACATTTTTAATGAGCTGAAATGCTGTTTAAATATTCTTGAAGTACATTAAAATTAAGCTTCAAATATATTATAACTGTAGTTTAAGACATGAAAGTATATTTTTAATGAAATGTAAAGAAATACACTTAAATGTACTTGAAGTGGTTCCATTTTAGCACAATTTAATAAATTAAAATATAGTGCAAATAGCTTAAAATTGATCGTAAAGCATATCTTGAAATACACTTAATTCACTTGAAGTTGTTTGAAAATAATATAATTAATACGCACTTAGTACAGTACAATTTAAATAGGCCTACATTTCTTTTTCACCTGGGTATATTGCTAGTATGTTTCGAAGACACTCATAATGAATTTGTAATGTACTTGTAACATAAATAAAGTACACTTTAATATCACTAATCAAGCATGTAATTAGTCCCTACACAGGAATATACTTAAAGTATTCTAAGTTGTTAAAAAAGTTGTTCCAATTTATTACATAGTACACTAAATACACTTAAAGTTATGCTTTACTACAATTTAATTACTACTAAAATATACTAAGTACAAAATGGAGCTTTCCTGGAGCTCAAACAGTAGAGCGCTGGCGCTTGCAACGCCGAGGTCATGGGTTCGATTCCCAGGGAAAGCCAAAGCTGATAAGAATGTAAATGTGTCCTTGAAATGCAATGCAAGTCACTTTGGATTAAAGCGTCTGCCAAATGCATAAATGTAAATGTAAAATTAGTTGTTTCAAAATAGCACACTTCCAGTTAACTAATCATTAACACACTTAGCATAATACTTAGCATATATATTTTTTTTCACCAGGGAAAGAACAAGTTTAAAAAGAGTTTGAAGTTGAAATAGCGTTCAAGGAAAGGACTGATATCCTTCTGTAGCCAGCGTGGCGATGTGGATCATCCGTCTGTGAGGAGGACTGATCCAGGAGACTGGAGGATCAGAGATCTCTCACTATACAGTGTGATGATGAAGAACAATCACTCTACAGTGTGCACTAAGAAATGCCACTACAAAGAACATGTAAAAGAAGCACAAATATATGTTATAAGGACAAAGATGGAGAAGAGGACATATGAAACTTTAAATATAGAATATAAAGACACAATTGTTGAGGGTGTGTCTGTGGTCAAGAGGCTGGAGGAAGAACTGAAAGAATTAGAGAGAGAGAGAAAATAAAGCTGGTGACTGAAGCTTTTTACTGTGTGGAAACTCTGGAGATGATCGCTCTCAACACTGATTCTCTGTTCACACTTCAGTGATTTTCTGACTGAGAAGCTAAAGGAAATAAATGAGCCTGAAAAAGCTAAAATACTGGAAAACATCAAGAAGAGACTCAACATAAACACAAATCATGCCTCAGCTTCTCAAACCCCGATGAAACTCTAGATCCTTCATCATAGGATCCTGAAAATGTTTCTGCTTCTTTCAAAAACATGTCCTTGATATAAAGCTATATCATCATTGATTATAAAAGAATTTGATTATTTTATGAATCTAACATTTTCTATCATCACACTATATGCTAAATTACTTATGTAAAATACTATCGTGATACTATTCACAATCCACAATATTGTTATTTATCATGAAGTGATGTGCATGCAAGTGGCTGTTTAGGGACAGATAGGAATTGTATTATTTAGCACTGCCATCTAGAGGCCATATGAGACAGTACTGCAGACACGAAAGCTTTGCTTTAATCTGGACTCTGCAGTTTTTGGCCTCACACATTGCTTCATGGAGATCCTCTGGCCGCCATGCAGACCAGATACAATGACCATAAAAACAGAATAAGATAAATGGAAAGATTCAAAGTCAAACTCCACATGGCAACAGGAACAGGAAATTACATCACCAGAACTAAAAAAAAGAAAGAAAATTGACTCAAATCAATGTATCAATAAACAACATAAACTTCTAAAAAGCTCACAGTCGTAGTTAAATTAATGTAAACAAATATAGTGGAATCAGACTTTTTTCCCCCTGCATTTTCTCGTTGCAGGTTTATGCTAAAAAAATACCAAAATGACAAAAAAATCTAAATTTAGGACTGAAACTAGATTTGACTAGAGTATCTGTGGCAAATTCTTTTGATTGGACATTGACTGCATACACAGTATACATCAATATTAGTCAAATATCTTTCTGCAATGGAGGTATGTGTACCTGCTGGAGACCAAAAATACATTCTATACTATCTAACTATTTGATATTTACAAAGCAAAAGTTACTTAGAAAAAACTTTAGAATGCTAGTATGCCATACATTTCGTAACTCTGACCTTAACCGGTTCAAATTCCAGGAAAAAGTCACATATTGTATTGGTTGTCTTGTACATCAACCAATCATCCTGCATGTCAATGGCATATTTTGATCTCACTTTCTCTGCTCCAATCTCCATTGTACAAATGATCTGTGTTGTATTAGCTACTATTACTTTTTATTGTAATTTGTCTGTTATCTGTAGTAGGCTACATGAAGGTTCCCTTTGTAAAGGGTTTCTAAATTTGTTGGTTAATGGCTAATAAGTCATTTACAAATGCATTATTAATCGTTGATAAGCAGTTACAACACATGAATAAAATAGGTGACTTTAATGCAATTCCAGCCAAATAGTGAGCCATTTTTAACTCACATGTTAAAAGTGCTTAATAAATGTATTTATTCACACTTATTTAACTCAAAACCAGATTAATTTACTTCACGATGCAGCAAAAATAGTGAGATTGAATTAATGAATGAATGAAGCGTTTATATAGCGCTTTCATAGACGTACCACTGTACACCCAAAGCGCTTTACAATCATATCAGGGAATCTCTCCTCAGTCACCACCAGTGTAAAGCATCATCTACTTGGATGATGCGACGGCAGCCACAGTACAATGGCGCCAGTGCGCTCACCACACACCAGCCATAGGTGGAGACAGTGCTCTCGCCACACACCAGCTATAGGTGGAGACAGAGCGCTCACCACACACCAGCCATAGGTGGAGACAGAGCGCTCAACACACACCAGCTATAGGTGGAGACAGTGCTCTCGCCACACACCAGCTATAGGTGGAGACAGTGCTCTCAACACACACCAGCTATAGGTGGAGCCAGCGCTCTCGCCACACACCAGCTATAGGTGGAGCTAGTGCTCTCACCACACACCAGCTATAGGTGGAGCCAGTGCTCTCAACATACACCAGCTATAGGTGGAGACAGAGCACTCACCACACACCAGCCATAGGCGGAGACAGAGCGCTCACCACACGCCAGCTATAGGTGGAGACAGAGCGCTCACCACACACCAGCCATAGGTGGAGCCAGAGCTCTCACCACACGCCAGCTATAGGTGGAGACAGTGCTCTCACCACACACCAGCTATAGGTGGAGACAGAGCGCTCACCACACGCCAGCTATAGGTGGAGACAGAGCGCTCACCACACACCAGCCATAGGTGGAGACAGAGCGCTCACCACACGCCAGCTATAGGTGGAGACAGTGCTCTCACCACACACCAGCTATAGGTGGAGACAGAGCTCTCACCACACACCAGCTATAGGTGGAGACAGTGCTCTCGCCACACGCCAGCTATAGGTGGAGCTAGTGCTCTCAACACACACCATGTATAGATGGAGACAGAGCGCTCACCACACACCAGCCATAGGTGGAGCCAGCGCTCTCGCCACACACCAGCTATAGGTGGAGACAGTGCTCTCAACACACACCAGCTATAGACAGTGCTCTCAACACACACCAGCTATAGGTGGAGCCAGCGCTCTCGCCACACGCCAGCTATAGGTGGAGCTAGTGCTCTCAACACACACCATGTATAGATGGAGACAGTGCTCTCAACACACACCAGCTATAGGTGGAGACAGTGCTCTCAACACACACCAGCTATAGGTGGAGACAGTGCTCTCGCCACACACCAGCTATAGGTGGAGACAGTGCTCTCAACACACACCAGCTATAGGTGGAGACAGTGCTCTCAACACACACCAGCTATAGGTGGAGACAGTGCTCTCGCCACACACCAGCTATAGGTGGAGACAGTGCTCTCAACACACACCAGCTATAGGTGGAGCCAGCGCTCTCGCCACACACCAGCTATAGGTGGAGCTAGTGCTCTCACCACACACCAGCTATAGGTGGAGCCAGTGCTCTCCACATACACCAGCTATAGGTGGAGACAGAGCACTCACCACACACCAGCCATAGGTGGAGCCAGCGCTCTCGCCACACACCAGCCATAGGTGGAGACAGTGCTCTCGCCACACACCAGCTATAGGTGGAGACAGTGCTCTCAACACACACCAGCTATAGGTGGAGCCAGCGCTCTCGCCACACACCAGCTATAGGTGGAGCTAGTGCTCTCACCACACACCAGCTATAGGTGGAGCCAGTGCTCTCAACATACACCAGCTATAGGTGGAGCTAGTGCTCTCACCACACACCAGCTGTAGGTGGAGCCAGCGCTCTCGCCACACGCCAGCTATAGGTGGAGCTAGTGCTCTCAACACACACCATGTATAGATGGAGACAGTGCTCTCAACACACACCAGCTATAGGTGGAGACAGTGCTCTCAACACACACCAGCTATAGGTGGAGACAGTGCTCTCGCCACACACCAGCTATAGGTGGAGACAGTGCTCTCAACACACACCAGCTATAGGTGGAGACAGTGCTCTCGCCACACACCAGCTATAGGTGGAGACAGTGCTCTCAACACACACCAGCTATAGGTGGAGACAGTGCTCTCAACACACACCAGCTATAGGTGGAGACAGTGCTCTCGCCACACACCAGCTATAGGTGGAGACAGTGCTCTCAACACACACCAGCTATAGGTGGAGCCAGCGCTCTCGCCACACACCAGCTATAGGTGGAGCTAGTGCTCTCACCACACACCAGCTATAGGTGGAGCCAGTGCTCTCAACATACACCAGCTATAGGTGGAGACAGAGCACTCACCACACACCAGCCATAGGTGGAGCCAGCGCTCTCGCCACACACCAGCCATAGGTGGAGACAGTGCTCTCGCCACACACCAGCTATAGGTGGAGACAGTGCTCTCAACACACACCAGCTATAGGTGGAGCCAGCGCTCTCGCCACACACCAGCTATAGGTGGAGCTAGTGCTCTCACCACACACCAGCTATAGGTGGAGCCAGTGCTCTCAACATACACCAGCTATAGGTGGAGCTAGTGCTCTCACCACACACCAGCTGTAGGTGGAGCCAGTGCTCTCGCCACACGCCAGCTATAGGTGGAGCCAGTGCTCTCGCCACACACCAGCTGTAGGTGGAGCCAGTGCTCTCAACATACACCAGCTATAGGTGGAGACAGTGCTCTCAACATACACCAGCTATAGGTGGAGACAGTGCTCTCACCATACACCAGCTATAGGTGGAGACAGTGCTCTCAACACCTTTACTGGTCCACCTGTGCATGGAAACCTATAGCATCATATGGATGAAATTTGTCCAGGACACCAGGATTACACCCCTACTCTTTACGAGAAGTGCCATGGGATTTTTAATGACCACAGAAGAGTCACTGAATGGTGTATTTGTGGTTTTCTCATTAATATTTCATGACTGTCACTTTTATTACTTCTTATTTCAATCTTACCCATGACAGTTAGCAAAAAGGTCATGATATCAACAGCAACATATAAAAACTGATTTCTTGTTTATCAAAATGAAATTATTCAATTTTATTAAAAAATCACAAGTGCACAACCACAATTATGTGAGATATTAAAAAAATGTAATTCCAGTATTCCTATGAAACTTAATGTAGAATGGATACATGTGAACCATTTATTCATGAGTTATAATGTAAAGACATTAATAACCTGTGAAAGTGAACCATAATGTAAAGTGGGCATTTATGAACCATTTGTTCATGAGTTATCAACATTAATAACTTGTGAAAGTGAACCTCAATGTAAAGCGGAAACCTGTGAACCATTTATTCACAAGTTAGAAACATTAATAACCTGTGAAAGTAAACTTTAATGTAAAGTGGAAACCTGTGAACCATTTATTCATGAGTTAGAAAAGTTAATAACCTGTGAAAGTGAACCCTAATGTAAATTGTAAACCTGTGAATCATTTATTCATGAGTACATTAAAACCATGTGAAAGTGAACCTATAATACAGTTTTTTGATCACCCTAACCTAATCCCATTTGCAATGTGCAGTACAACATGCGTGAGACCCAAACAATTAAGCGTACTGTAGCCATTAGAATCATCAATAAATATAGTTTTAATAATTATAATATTAATAAATATTTAATATAATAAAATGAAAGGGAATTGCTTATGTGCATGGCAATATCCTGAAACGAATGATTCAAAAGAGCCGATTCGCTAAAACGAGTCACCCTTCGCAACTGAACAATATAACACATAAGTAACTTAGTTTTGGCTTTTGATTTTCTTGTTAATATTTGTCTTGTGTATTTATACAATGTCTAAATAACTTCCAAATGATTTAATGAAAAGTGACATCACTCTAAACTGTTTTGTTGAATCGCACGTCTCAGCTTCAGACGTGGCACTGTGCGACGTCATCAGCGCGCGGCCGTGTCCACTGTTGTTTTCTCGCACTTCTTTCGCTCCCGTTTCAAAACTTACACTCCGTTTAATCGCGTCAGGTAAGAATTGTGATTTTTCATTCATTATTCAGTGAATATTGTGCAGAAAAACATTTAAATAGCGCCGTCTGTTGGAAAATGCTGTTACCCTGAAGCAAAATCCACAGAGACATTGATTAGAGAGTGCGTATCACTATCAGCTTGATATTTCATCATGAATGAGACAGTAATCGAAGTAAAGCGTGATGTGTGTAGTGTAATTTGCGTGTGAGTGAAAATGTGTGTTCGCAGTAATAATCGATATATTACTATGAATCGATCAGTGATCAGCTGTGAGTTTTTCATCACAGCACATATCACACACACACACACACACACACACACACACACACACACACACACACACACACACACACACACACACACACACACACACACACACACACACACTGTCCTCATAGACAGCAGGACACACAGATGAAGACGGTGTTTGACTACTTCTGACTGAACTGTTACTTACAGCTGTGATGTGATTCTTCAGTGTTGCTCACACTGTAAAATATCTAAACATTCTTAAATCAAGATACATTTACTTGAGAAGCAAAATTACATAAAATATCAAGTCTTCAAAATTAAGAGCTTAAAACAAGAACAAATATCTGACAGCGGGGTCAGAAACATAGTCTTGTTTTCCCTGTTATTTTTCCTCAGCCACTGGCAGATATATTTCTCTTATTTTATGCATGAACAATACTGAATTATTGTAGATGAATATGCTTGTTCTCTGTCACTGACTAGATATATTTATAATAATGTTGTCCACTTTTTACTGGTAACATAAGATATCTGCCATTATCAGGACCCACAAATATTCCCCCATTGCATTATTATCATTATATTCAACATTATATATAGTTGTTTATTAATGTAGTACTGACACTAAAACTCTGTGAACCTCTCCTTGTTCACTTTACACTGTCATATTTCATTTAACCAGACCTTAACAGTGCATTATTCACGGATTGTACACTACACTACTTATTATGGTGCATTTTAACGAGTGCACTTGAGAATTGCCATATCATTTTGGGTGAACTATACACAATACATATTGTTGCGTTTTTATATTGCGATATATTGTGACACCCCTAGTATCTTATGTCAAATGTTTATTATCATTTTCTGCTTGTCATATTTAAGTCTTGAATAAGTAGAAGTTTACAGTTTGTCATGTGGTGTGTACAGGACAGAGTGAAGATGATGGAAGAGAGCGGCATAGAGAGCACCCCGCCGGCCACCCCTCCACCCCCCCCGACAGCGGCCGCCAGCCCCCCGCCACTCTCCAGCGGTAACCCCACTGATGATGATGATGATGATGTCACTACGCTCTCATTAACCCCACTGATGATGATGATGATGTCACTGCGCTTTCATTAACCCTACCCTCACTGATCATCATGATGATGATGATGATGATGATGTCACTGCGCTCTCATTAACCCCACCGATCATCATCATGATGATGATGATGTCACTGCGCTCTCATTAACCCCACCCTCACTGATCATCATGATGATGATGATGTCACTGCGCTCTTATTAACCCCACCCTCACTGATCACCATGATGATGATGTCACTGCACTCTCATTAACCCCACCCTCACTGATCATCATGATGATGATGATGTCACTGCGCTTTCATTAACCCTACCCTCACTGATCATCATGATGATGATGATGTCACTGCACTCTCATTAACCCCACCCTCACTGATCATCATGATGATGATGATGAGGATGTCACTGCGCTCTCATTAACCCCACCCTCACTGATCATCATGATGATGATGATGTCACTGCGCTCTCATTAACCCCACCCTCACTGATCATCATCATGATGATGATGTCACTGCGCTCTCATTAACCCCACCCTCACTGATCATCATCATGATGATGATGTCACTGCGCTCTCATTAACCCCACCCTCACCCATGTGGTGACAGGGCACTGCACATGCTCAGAAGCGGATTTCGATGTTTAGGGTTCATATAAATAGAAATGTCAGATTGGATTCATTCTGATTGATGAAAATTAGTGCATGTATTGAAAATACATCTTTCCAAAACAATTCTTGGTGATGCAAAACTCTGGAAAGTGTGAAATTTAGACTTGACAGAAGACAGTATAACCCAAGAACGGACTGAACATGTACCCCAAAAAATGTAGATATGCTGTCTACCCTGACTAAGGTGTATCATTGTGCAATATTATGTAATTTGATATTCCCATCATGCACTGATACTGCTTTTCATCATCTGTCGATAGTTCATGCATGCATTTGAGAGTGTCTCTTCTTGTGTTCAGGTGTTTCTGGCCCTCCGACCATCTCAAGCCCCTCCAGCATCTCAGCGTTTGCCCCGGGGGGGTTCACCAGCCCTGTTCCCTCCAGCATCTCAGCGTTTGCCCCGGGGGGGTTCACCAGCCCTGTTCCCTCCAGCATCTCAGCGTTTGCCCCGGGGGGGTTCACCAGCCCTGTTCCCTCCAGCATCTCAGCGTTTGCCCCGGGGGGGTTCACCAGCCCTGTTCCCTCCACGCTCCCTCCCCCGCCTCTCTCTCTCGGCTCGGTGTCGTCTCCTCTGGGTCTGAGCGGCCCGTACGCCGGCTCCGGGGCCCCCTTCACCCCCCCGTCTGCCGGCCCGCCGCTGGGCCCCGTCCTCTCCGCCCCCCCCATGGGCCCGCCCACCACTGGCTTCTCCGTGAGCGCAGGATATGACATCACCCGGGGCCACGCTGGCCGCACCCCCCAGACGCCGCTGATGCCCAGTTTCTCCAGCGCCGCACCCATGCCAGGTATCACTCAACAATCTTAACCTGCCTGACCCCATGTACACCTGCCTAAGCGCCTCACGTGTTCAGTGAGTCTCGTTCGGCATCAGTACGCATGCATTTATGCGTGAAATCTTGATTCATCAAACTTTTGTGAAATTGTTTCTAAATTTATGGGAATATGTCAGAACAGCTGAAACCACAAGTACACAAAAATCGCATGCGTATAAGAGTGCCCTCATGAATGTGTTGGCATTGCTCGAGGATCTTGCTAGAGAGAGTTTAGAGAGAGTTATATGTTTGCTAATAATGATGAAAGGTTGTTCTGAAAGCACTTATAGGAAGATTTTAGGAGTTCTATGCAATTGACTTTAATCTAATGATGTCAGAAATTCATTAACAATAGTATGGAGTTACAAACAAATTCATGTGCGTACACAATATGCTCGAATTAGGTTGAATTTCTTAAGAAGTCACTGTGAAGATGAATAATCCACAAAATTATTTGTAAATGAGACCAAATGATTGACACACAGCTGGAAAAACTATTGGATTGATTGACAGCAGGTCAGGCTGCATCTGAGAGTGATCGAAGGAAAGTCCCCTTCTCCTTGTTCACTTTACACTGTCATACAGTCGTGAGAAAAGAGTGAACAAAACTCTCTGGTGCATCATGATATTTCATTTAACCAGACCTTAACAGCACATGGGTTGTACGCTACTTATTACGGTGCATTTTAGGATTCAACGAGTGCACTGGAGAATTGCCACTATGGTTTCGGCGGCCACTATAAAACAGTGCACTATATAAGGGGATCATGGGTGATTTCGGACACATCTCTAACACACTTAAGTCCAGTCATTACAGGGAATAAATATCATACTCTCAGCAGATCACACAGTGCTGATGTCGTTGTGTTTTGTAGGTATCGTTACCAATCCCATGATGCAGCAGCCGGTGTCTGGAGGGTTAGACGTGAGCTCGCCCATCACGTTTCCTGAGGACACTGAAGATCCCCGAGTGACTCCGGACGGCAACGCACCTGGTGGATTATGGGGCTTCATCAAGGTACGGGACACACAGTAGCTATGTTTCCATCAACTTGTCAATCGAATTATCTGAAGTTCGGTAAAAAAATCATGCGAATAAAGCTGGTGAAAGTGTGTTTCCATCAAACGGCTTTAAAGCGAATAAAAACCTGTGCGTAATGACGTCACATGCTGTTTTGCGATCAAATTGGTATATCGAATTGATTTGAGACATTTTAAGGTGTTTCCATTCATTTTCGCACTGAATCGCACAACATTCAAGCAAAGATTTGCGAACAAAGTTTTGCTAGACAAAATGGTCCTGGATCGCGCCATCTACCAACAAATGATCAATATTGCACAAGTTGTAATAGTGCAGAGTCCTGCACGGGTCCATTTTTGGAGACCCGCCCCCGCCCGTACCCGCAAAGTTCAGCACCAGATCTGACCCGTGCCCGCGATAAATCGCACACAAGCTAAAATCATTCCATTTAAAGTGCTTTATTTTTTATCTCGCACCTCTCTCAACATCACAATAGCCTCATGAATGGGCTAATGAGCGCGAAAGTGCGCTTTGTTTTGGGCCATTCAAGTAGCCTAGGCTACCTCCAGTTCACGCGCGGGCGCCTCTCCGTGTCCTGATTATTGCCTGCTATATTTAGCTCTTATTTATTAAATCCAGGAAAATGGTTAATTAAACATTGATTAAAATTAAGATACAATTAATACAAAACGAAATTCACTTTAAAGAAAGTCTTTCTACAAAACAAACTTAATAAAGTGGTCAAAATCATGTCTGCCCACTCCATTTGTCTCCCGATATTCGGGATCATCTTATCTTATTCATGCTTTTTTCACTTTTCATATAATCAACATGAAAAAAAAATATATATATATATTATTTTATTTAAAAATGAATATGAAACTAAATCGTTTTTTAATGACTGGGCTACAACACATAGGCTTATTAGCCTGCCCTACAATCATTGAATATTATTTTGCTTGATTGACGGGTTTTTATTTAAAAGAAAGAGCGTAGCCTACACAATACTTAGGCCTACTAAAATATAATTAATATTATTTTATTGCATTTGTATTAGTTGTTTGAAGAGTAAAAAATAAATTAACAAATCGGTCGTTTTACAAGTTTACAACCGGCCAGTCGGTCGGACTAAAAGGGGGAAAAAATGAATTGGGTCGGTCCTAAATTGACAGGATCGGTCGGGTAACGGCAAACAAGAATATTTTTAAGGATGCCCAAAACACATATTTGCGAGTGTGTAATGGCAATTTAGACATACAAATATTGCACATATTTTTCATCCGCTACCCGCCCGCAAGGAGTTCATTATCCGCCCGCATCCCCGCCTGTGAAGTTTAGGAATGTCACAAACAATCCACCCGTTTTAGCCACTTTTATGCGGGTACCCAACCCATTGCAGGACTCTAGGTGCTTATGTGACAGCTGATAGCGACATTATTTGACACTTATGGCATTTCTTAGATTTTTGCTATAATAGCCGTTTTATTTTTCTGTTAAATTAAATTCAAAAAGTATCTCGTCTCCTCGTTTGTCCACTTTGTTGACACCGGCCATGTGTGCAAACCAGACAGTATATAATGGGTGCAAACTGGGCGGAAAATAACTAAAACTTCTTCTTTTGTGGCGGGTTGTACCCATAAAATGACCTAAAACTTAATCGCAATCCATTATTTATTCGGCAAATAACGTTTCCATCAGCGTTTATCGCATAAACCATACATCGATCAAGATAAAATCCGATGAGACGACCGTATTTCATTTTAGTCGATATTCAAGAAATTCAATCGAATTTTACTGTTTCCATAAGGCATTTTTCATTCGATATCACATAATTCGGATAAAAACGTGTTGATGGAAACATAGCTAGTGAGGCCATAATGCCGTGCTGTCGTTTCTCTGTGCGTCCTGATGCAGTTGTGTCGTAATCGCAGGGTGTAGCTGGGAACCAGATGGTCAAGACTGTCCTGGATAAAACCAAACACTCTGTGGAGTCCATGATAACCACACTGGACCCTGGAATGGCACCTTACATCAGTGAGTACTGTGTGTCCAGCACTGCAGAACAATTTAGCTTAGTTTTAGTTTTTCAGTTCATTAAAGGGGCTATATGTATGAGTTTTCACGTATTAATTGCTTTTTGTGTTGCCAATGTGTGAACCGTTTGTAGTGAAACTTAAAAAAACGAGACCTTCCCTGGCTTCCTCTAAAAATCTAAAGGATGTGACGTTTAAGCTCCTGAGAGCCTCTCTTCCGTTCAGTGACACATGAACCGAGAGCTGATGTTCAGGATAATGCAGAATTAACTCAAACTATAGTATCACATAGCCAGATCTATATAGTCTGTATTCTCAAGTATACTTTATAATCAAACTATCATAACAGTGTAGTCTGAATGACCTCATCAGTAGACATGATGCCGATGAATCGCAGAGCTAGAGCAGACTTATCCTCATCGCTATGATCAGATGCTTTCTGAACTGCTGTTTTCTCACCGCTGTCATTTTTGTTGTGTTTATTCTGTTATTGAGAGGAAAGCACACAGCACATATTCACATATTCATCTAAACGTCGCTCTCAGCAGTGTGGACAGTGTCAGCATGTTCATTAACAGTCTATCGCTGCAAAGCTATTTCCAACTTCTTTTTACTTTTAAGTGAAGAACGGAAAATAACTTCTCTGTGAGTATATTGGGGCCTTGAATCACGATCAGTCTCTAGATCAGGGGTCACCAAACTTTTTTCTCTGGGGGCCTGTGACGGGGCGCATAGCTACCGTCACGGTAGCGACGCGCTACCTATTCCAGTTCACAAAGACTGAGTGCAAATGTTGCCTGTATTTGTTTGTCAAGTGTGTCAATGTGTTTTGTTAATCCTTATACTGTTTGAAATCAGCGGTAACCTAACCATTATCAAAACCCCCACAGTAATCCCGTAGTTTTCGTGTGCACACTTATAATATCTAATACTACGGTGATTTATTTGCTATAGCTACTACTATCAATGCATATCTTACTGTTTAAAACCATGCCATTTATTTCACAATCATGATCAGTTTCAATAACCACGCAACATATGTTTTGTTAATTATGTATCTGTTTATTTAGTTTAAAAGGAACATCGCTTTGACATACCATCTGTGTGTCTTACTGGCGTCTCCGGTTTGTTGATGTAAAGGAATTTTGCCGCAATGGTGGGGTTTAAATGACGCTATGACTTCCGGGTCAATTGGAAGTGACCCGGAGTTTGAGTTATTAATTTTTTGGCTGTTAATATGACTTGTGGCTTTGCCAAATGTTAGCTGGAACCATATAAATAATATTTTGTAGTTTTCTAGTTGTATAGTTGTAGCATTTCGGATGTTTTTAAGCATTTATGGCTATTCACCTGAGCCACCCCTGTATTGTAATATTGTGTTGGTATGTGCCAATTTCAGGGGTGCCTTCAGTTCTATAAAGACTAGTAGCTTCATTCTCTTGTGAGAAGAGCATGAGATGAGAGGACATAAGTCTGTGTGATGCTCTATGTATAGTGGCTTGTGCAAAGGTCAATTTCTAAGCAGCTGCAAAATTTTGATTGTGTTTTTTTTTTTGACTCTCATGTCAATTTATTTTATTTACTAAACAGTATTTTTTTTTTTTCCTTTTTGTTTTTTCTTGTAAATTTTTATTGCCTTTCTTTGGCCTTAATTGGGGTAAATAAAAAGATCCCATCTGTTTCCAACTCATCCAACTTCTCCTGAGTGTTTACATCAGCTCACGACGACTCAGCCACATTTACCCCTCAACATTTGGTGGCAGCGGTTTCCGGGTAATCAGTGTCCGAGCAGCACTCAGTGAGGCAAGATGGACAATCAAGGCAGAGGTACGGCACCTCCTAGAGATGGTTCAGCTATGGGTACCAGGCCCAAATCCACAGAGTCATCCAAGCATCCTACTCCTGTGGTCGAAGACAGGACAGATCGCTTGGAGAGGATTGTGAGAACGATGGTGGAGTCTCAGCGGCATCAGCAGGACCAGATAGAGGCAGAGGCGCTCCGGCAAGAGCGGAGATGGAAAGGTATGGAGCACCAATTCAAGCAACTACAACAACTGGTGAGTGGCGATCCAGCATCAACGCAGGCGACGAGGCAGCCGCTTGCCGGACTGCAACAAATGGACCCGCCCAGCTCCCGCCCTTCGACAGGCTTTGATCCACTCAACATGCCTTTTCTGGATTTACCAACTCCTCAGCCACATCCAGATCAGCACCCAGCACCAAGGATGCAGAGCTCCCTCAACTCCACCGCCCTTGGCCTTGCCACACCTCTAAATCTCCAGCGGGGGTGGAAACCCCCTAGGATGTCCTCGTATGAAGAGGACGAAGATATTGAACATTATTTAACCACCTTCGAAAGGCTCGCAGCAGCAAGTCAGTGGCCCCATGACACTTGGGCATTGTACCTTGTGCCCTTGTTAAATGGTAAGGCCAGATCTGCCTATGTAGCCATGTGTGTTGAAGACAGCCAGGATTACATGAAAGTGAAGCAAGCCATTCTCAACAAGTTCAACATCAGCGCCGAGACTTACCGCCAGCGTTTCCGCTCCAAGTCCATCAAGGAGGGTGAGACGGCGAAAGAACTTCAAGCCCGGCTAAAGGACCTGATGGAGAAGTGGCTAGTTCCAGAGACACGGACCAGGGACCAGGTGTGTGACCAAATCGTGCTGGAGCAGTTCCTAGGCATGCTGTACCCTGAGCTTCAGGTTTGGGTGAGAGAACGCACCCCAGGTTCATCGGCGCAAGCAGCAGATCTGGTGGAGACTTTCATGGCTGCCAGACAATCCAGAAGAGGCTATCACCTGGGTCCACAACAGCAGGACTGGAGAAGACCCTACCAAGCAGCCCAGAGAGAGCCAGAGAAGACAGCCTCTGGTAGGTCTGCGGGTGGTAACAGTCGTGTGTTTAGGCCCTCCAACAGCCCCAATAGCCCCAATGTTAGCCCCACTCCAGCTGGAACACCTAGAGTGCCCATATGTCACGGTTGTGGTCAGCAAGGTCACATTAGGCCCAATTGCACTTTGAAGAAAGTGTCTGATTCCAGACTATGTTACCTACCTGGCCCTAGTAAGCACTTACCTTGTGTGTCTTCTGATGTTACTGTCCCTGTGAAGATAAGTGGAAAGAAGTAGTCAGTCTTTTGTTCTTCAATCTTGTTTGAGGTCTGATTTCCAGCCCGTGGGCAAAGTGAGGGTCCGCTGCATTCATGGCGATGAGTCTGAGCACCAGACCAGTGAGGTTCTCATAGATATTAATGGCCAAAAATACTTGTTGACCGTAGGGATTTTGGATAAATGCCCTTACCCAGTGATTTTAGGCCAGGATGTGCCAGTCCTTACAGAACTATTGCAAAGTGTTAACACAGTCAGTGCTTATGTTACAACTAGAGCACAGGCCAGGGATAAACTAGACTCCAATGTTTGGTCAGAGTTACCATTTGAGGGTTGTCCAGGGGACAAACCCAAAAAGTCCAAGGCAGAGAGGCGTAGAGCAAAGGTGGCAGGTACAGCTGTGCAGGAAAGTCTATCCTTCCCACAACTAGAAGACACTGAAATCTTTGAAGACTTCAAGAAGCTTCAACAGGAAGACCCCACACTTAGCTCTTGCTTTTCTTCTGTTAAGACCGATGTTGAGGCTAGAGAAGCCATGAGGGAGGGTGACATGTGTTTTGTTATCAATCATGAGAAACTGTATCGAGTGAGTGCAGACACAGAGCAGTTAGTTGTTCCTAAGACTCTTAGAGACAAAGTGTTACACCTAGGTCACAGTATTCCGTGGTCAGGACATCTAGGCAGGGAGAAGACTGAGAAGAGAATCCTGCAAAGATTTTATTGCCCAGGTTTCAACAAGGACATAGCAGAGTACACTAGGTCTTGTCCAGAGTGCCAGTTGTCTGCTCGCTCCAAAAGGGGTTTAAAAGCTCCCCTCATCAGCCTCCCAATTATTGACACACCTTTTAGTCGCATTGCTATAGATGTAGTTGGTCCCTTAGAGAGGAGTAGGGCAGGGCACCGCTATATCTTAGTAATTTGTGATTATGCAACACGTTACCCAGAAGCATTCCCCCTCAGAAATACTAAGGCAAGGCAAGTGGCCAATAGTTTAGTTCAACTTTTTTCCCGTGTGGGTGTCCCCAAAGAAATCTTAACCGATCAGGGAAGTAACTTCACCAGCAAGGCATTGAGACAGGTGTACTCCCTGTTAGGGATCCGGGGCATTAAAACTACACCCTACCACCCGCAGACCGACGGTATGGTTGAGAGATTCAATCAGACCTTGAAGTCGATGCTGCGGAAGTTCGTCTCCGAGTCAGGAGCTGACTGGGACCAGTGGCTTCCTTACCTATTGTTTGCCTACAGAGAAGTACCGCAGGCATCTACCGGGTTCTCTCCCTTCGAACTCTTGTTCGGACGGGAAGTGAGAGGCCCGCTTGACATCCTCCGAGAGAGTTGGGAGGGGGACGCTCCTCACCAGCCAACCAACATTGTGAGTTATGTCCTGAAGATGCGGGAGAAGTTGGACCAGCTGAGCTCCAGGGCCCACCAACACCTGGCCCAGGCTCAAACGAGGCAGAAAACGTGGTATGACCGGACAGCACGCAGTCGTACCTTTATGTCCGGACAGAAAGTGCTGCTACTGTTGCCATCAGCAGAAAGCAGTTTGCTGGCGAAGTGGCAAGGCCCTTTCAAGGTACTTCGCAAGGTTGGCGAGGTTACCTATGAAATTTCAATGCCAGACAGACGTCGCTCCAAACAGATCTTCCACGTGAACCTCCTAAAACAATGGATTGACCGACCATCTTCTATCCAAGACCAGCTGTGGGCGCGGACTGTGGAAGAGGAAGAAGAGCCGTTGGAGCAGTACTTTCCTGCTGCGGGCGGCGAGTCAACCTACCCCTCTGTTACCCATTTGACAACTGAACAGCAGGAGGACCTGCTGAAAATCATCCCAAAAGGCCTGTTCCGAGACCAGCCGGGGAGAACCGAC
The DNA here is from genome assembly GCF_965113295.1 of Leuciscus leuciscus. Lineage (NCBI taxonomy): Eukaryota > Metazoa > Chordata > Actinopteri > Cypriniformes > Leuciscidae > Leuciscus > Leuciscus leuciscus. Next base: position 3,736,524 of record NC_138723.1, read on the forward strand.
GTCATCACCCACGACATCCGGCTGACATCTCCAGGCCCCATCCGGCAGACCACCACCAGGGTTCCAGCGCGACTGATCCCCGCGCTGAAGCAGGAGGTGTTGGCGATGCTGGAAATGGGGGTGATCGAGACATCACACAGTGAGTGGTGCAGTCCCGTGGTCCTGGTGCCAAAAAAGGACGGGGGGCTTCGCTTCTGTGTTGACTTTTCAAAACTGAATACCATTTCAGCTTTTGACCCATATCCCATGCCCCGTGTGGACGAGCTGGTGGAACGCCTGGGAAAGGCTGAGTTCCTCAGCACCTTAGACTTGTGTAAGGGGTACTGGCAAGTGCCACTCAACCCCCAAGCACGGGAACTGACCGCCTTCAAAGCTCCATCTGGCTTGTTCCAGTTTAGGGTCATGCCCTTTGGCCTTCATGGTGCAGCAGCAACATTCCAGCGTCTCATGGATGAGGTGCTGAGGGGCGCTGAGGACCACGCCGCGGCTTATATCGATGATGTCATTATTCACAGTTCGTCATGGGAAGAACATCTTCAACACCTCAGTGATGTCTTCCGAAGGATTCGACAGGCCGGGCTGGTAGTGAATGCCAGCAAATGCCAGCTTGCCCGGTCTGAAGTGTGCTACCTGGGATATGTCCTGGGTTGCGGCACCATACGTCCTCAGGTCAGCAAGGTGGACGCCATCCGCAGCTCCCAGCCGCCTTCAACCAAGAAGGGAGTGAGATCTTTTCTGGGGTTGGTCGGATGGTACCGGCGGTTTATCCCCAACTTTTCAAGCCGAGCAGCTCCCCTGTCAGACCTCACTCGCAAGACCAGCCCCAATAAGGTGGTCTGGACTGCTGAGTGTGAGGCAGCTTTCTACGACCTCAAGGAGAGCATGTGCCAAGAACCGGTGTTGCAGAGTCCGGACTTTTCTTTACCCTTTACGGTGCAAACCGACGCTTCGGGCATCGGCCTGGGAGCAGTGTTGTTGCAGGGTGAGGGGGAGGACAAAAGACCCATACAGTTTGTGAGCCGCAAACTGTTCCCTCGTGAGACTCGGTACTCCACCATTGAAAAGGAGTGTCTCGCCATCAAGTGGGCTCTGGACACTTTAAAATATTACCTTGTTGGCAAAGAGTTTGTCTTGGAGACAGACCACAGGCCCTTGCAATGGCTACATCGCATGCGTGACTTTAATTCCAGAATCACCCGATGGCACCTATCCTTGCAGCCATACAGGTTTACTGTGAGGTATAGGGCGGGAAAGGACAACGTCATTGCTGACTTTCTTTCACGTCATGAGCTGGACCTGGACGTTCTCTCTTAAGGGGGGGGGTGTGTGACGGGGCGCATAGCTACCGTCACGGTAGCGACGCGCTACCTATTCCAGTTCACAAAGACTGAGTGCAAATGTTGGCTGTATTTGTTTGTCAAGTGTGTCAATGTGTTTTGTTAATCCTTATACTGTTTGAAATCAGCGGTAACCTAACCATTATCAAAACCCCCACAGTAATCCCGTAGTTTTCGTGTGCACACTTATAATATCTAATACTACGGTGATTTATTTGCTATAGCTACTACTATCAATGCATATCTTACTGTTTAAAACCATGCCATTTATTTCACAATCATGATCAGTTTCAATAACCACGCAACATATGTTTTGTTAATTATGTATCTGTTTATTTAGTTTAAAAGGAACATCGCTTTGACATACCATCTGTGTGTCTTACTGGCGTCTCCGGTTTGTTGATGTAAAGGAATTTTGCCGCAATGGTGGGGTTTAAATGACGCTATGACTTCCGGGTCAATTGGAAGTGACCCGGAGTTTGAGTTATTAATTTTTTGGCTGTTAATATGACTTGTGGCTTTGCCAAATGTTAGCTGGAACCATATAAATAATATTTTGTAGTTTTCTAGTTGTATAGTTGTAGCATTTCGGATGTTTTTAAGCATTTATGGCTATTCACCTGAGCCACCCCTGTATTGTAATATTGTGTTGGTATGTGCCAATTTCAGGGGTGCCTTCAGTTCTATAAAGACTAGTAGCTTCATTCTCTTGTGAGAAGAGCATGAGATGAGAGGACATAAGTCTGTGTGATGCTCTATGTATAGTGGCTTGTGCAAAGGTCAATTTCTAAGCAGCTGCAAAATTTTGATTGTGGTTTTTTTTTTGACTCTCATGTCAATTTATTTTATTTACTAAACAGTATTTTTTTTTTTTTCCTTTTTGTTTTTTCTTGTAAATTTTTATTGCCTTTCTTTGGCCTTAATTGGGGTAAATAAAAAGATCCCATCTGTTTCCAACTCATCCAACTTCTCCTGAGTGTTTACATCAGCTCACGACGACTCAGCCACATTTACCCCTCAACAGGGCCACATTATCGTTCCTGACTGTGATGGGGGGCCGGGGCCGGGTCAGCTGTATAACATAGAATTGTATGACCCAGACCAAAATGACCACCAGCAGGCCTCATTGTGTAGTAGAGATTACTAGCCTGGCACAGCCATCCCCACTACTATATCCACACTACTATATCAACACTTGATTCCTGGCAAATATTTGTTTATCTTTACTAGTGGTTTGCAAAAGTTGTCATCGAGTCTTCACACTTTGTTTTAATTAAAGTTATTCTTCACAAATAATCGTTGGTCCACTGTTCTTTGAAAACTCTGCACTCTCTTTTAGCGGTGGAAAGGTACACAGAAGTCACAGTTCGGTTCATACCTCGGTTCAGACATCACGGTTCGGTACGAGTTCGGTACAATGGAGGGAAAAGCAAAACAAAAATGCAGAAGGCTTATGCATGTCTCAGGCTGGACCACCAAAAGAAAAATAAATATCTTAAGTCTTGTATTTTTTTAAATAAGTTTTATTAATAAAGTAAAGGCATAGAACCAGTTTATTTGTGCACTGACAATAGTTTTATATAAGTAGTTCATTAATTCAATTAATAAAAATACCTTGATATGTTTGGTAATTGTACCTGAATGAATTGAAAATTAATCTGCTACATTTCATATTAATATTAATTAACAGTAACTTAAACACTTTGCAGTTTGAATGATGTCCTGCATAAACTAAATGACGGAGTATGTTTTTATGTTTCCACTGTTCGATCGCGGCCGCGCCTCACACACTCACACACACACACGCACACAAATATAAGTAAACACTTTACGACTTTTCGATCGCGCCCACACCTCTCTCTCAACATATTCCAGCATAGCAATCTTTACATCGCAGCCTGCTTCAGAGCTAAGGCGGAGCTACAGATTAGGTGTCCCTAAAGAATCCGCGTATCTAACAGTAGTTCCGCATTACATTAATTAAATTGCACGCGAGTTTTATTTATTTTTATACCGTGTATTCTCCGTGTAAATGTATGCACCAAACCGTGACGCCCGTACCATGACGTACCGTCCATGACGACTTTTGGGGATTGCCTCATAGGGCCGGTTCAAGTAGTGGGGGGCAGAGGGGCTGGGGGGCCAGTCAAAGGGGGGTGTCGGGCCTGAGTCGGCCCGCGGGCCTTAGTTTGGTGACCCCTGCTCTAGATACTTGTGCACAAGTGCAATTAGTCATTGGCCTGCAGCCAGTGTATTTGTTCACTCATTTGCCACCGGTGTCGCTAATAACACGGGTTTCTGAATTTGACAAATAGCCCCTTTAATGCGCAAGTAGGGTTTATTTTGTTTCTGAATAAGTTACTATTTCAGTTCAATTCAGATCAGTGATTTTATTTTGTCCCTTTACACACAAATCATCACAACACCTCATCACATGACGTCATATTCAAACAATATGAAACTGTAGGTAATTCTAGATGTCAGTCACATCACTAAAACTTTCATACTGTACGTTTAGCTAACTGCTGAGAAATGTGCACCGAACCGCACTCTAATGGAAATCCCTTTGGAATCGATACTTGGTTTCCTCAGAAATGCTCGGCGTGATGATAAAGCGCTTCATGTGATTGTCATTGTTGATTGGTGTGTGTCTCAGAGTCTGGAGGAGACGTGGACATCGTTGTGACGTCAGATAAGGAAGTGAAGGTGGCAGCGGTGCGCGATGCCTTCCAGGAGGTGTTTGGTTTGGCCATGGTGACGGGAGAGGCGGGTCAGTCCAACATCGCCCCGCAGCCGGTGGGATACGCTGCAGGGGTCAAGGTGAACACGCCTCTGCTTCATGACTGCGTCCAGTTATTGTCATAAAAACACACCATTTCACAGATCTTTGATTTTACAGGAAACTGAAAATCAGCTGACTTCTGAACTGACCTGAAGGTTGTGTGTGTGTGTGTGTGTGTGTAGGGAGCTCAGGAGCGCATTGACAGTCTGCGTCGCGCGGCTGTCATTCATGAGAAGCAGCCCGTAGTCTCGGTGGAGAACTTCATAGCTGAACTCTTTCCAGACAAGTAAGAACAGTTCATCCTGTAAAGACAAAAACACCAAAAGCATCTTGCATTTAACCATATACTTCAGCCATAATACTGTAGGCTGTTACCAACAACATCGTCAACATCAACAAAATTCATCTGTACACTGCAAAGGTGGACCAGAAGCTGCTCCTGACCTGGCATGTTTATTTCACAGACTGTTTAATGTTACTCAAAGGTGGCACACATGTATTAACACAACAATTGCATGATGTAAACAGACTGCTTAAAATCTCACTAAATGGTAGGGCTGAAATGTTATGACAAAAATCATTATTTTCAATTGTTGCTGCTGATATTGTCAAGTGTTAGCGCTTTTCAAGCGTGTTTCAAAGCAGCTTTACAGAGATAACAGGACAATAATGCAAAAAATATATATTGTAATAATGACGAGTAATGTTGATGAATTGTGTTTGGGGTAACGGCATGTCACATTCCGGCCACACTGACAAAAACAAGCTAAGAACCATTCATTAATTAGTTTATTTATTTTTATGTATTAAAAAAACAAGATTTTACACTAGTTGTCTAGCATGAAAAACAAAACAATTATTCAAACTGGGAATAGATTTTTATAGAGAAAGCAAACAAGGAACATTCCCATTCTTTAGTCTACCGTAAGTTATGCAACATGAGAACCCTCATCATAACCAGTGTCTAGAGTCTACACTGCAAATTAAGCGTTCACACTTAGCAGGTTTGGAACTCTTTTCAGGGCGTCTCGGTCTGCTTCCAAACAAACTCTGGTGCGGTTCGACTGTTTCACTTCGATATGAACGCAACATGACATCTATACGAACCAAAAACCGGAAGTGATGAGATTTCATATCTGCACTTTATGATGACACAATTCCTTGTGAATTCAGTCAGTGAGCACCTTGTCAATGACTGCCTCATATTGTGATGCCTTGTTTTGCTAATGAAGAGTGTTGATTGGACCAGTTTTACTGACAGTTTTCCATGTACATGGAAAAGAAGCAAAGGCTTCAGTTTTGCTTCCTTTTGATCGATCACATGTGTCATGTCAAAAGACCTTCATAATGACAGGAGAAACTGAGCGTCTGTGTTCGTACTGTCTCCATCAGGTGGTTTGACATCGGCTGTCTGATCTTGGATGATCCTGGGAATGGGATTCACATTGAGACGTTCACTCAGGCTACACCGGTGGCCCTGCAGCACGTACAGCAGGTAAAACCATTTCTGCTGTTCAGAGGGAGGCCAGTCACTGGTGTCTGCGGCTGTTCTTCACTCATGACTTATTTGGAGCGTTTGTTTCGTTTTATTCAGCCATATGCTGAATACTGCAGGTGAGGACCAATGTTCTCACCTGAATGAGGTGGTCTCAGCCTGATTGAAAACAAACTTTGGAGCAACCCAACCAACCAACGGACCAAGCTGTATCATAATTCATAAAAGGAAATGTGTTTCATAAAAAACAGCTTGAAAAAACAAATAGCTCATTTGCAGTGTTGTGTAATTGCTCTTCTAAGAAACGGGTGCATTGCAGGAATGTTGTCACGACAAAACCTTGATTCCTGCTCTAACTAATAAAAGATATATACGTTAATGTTTTTGGTCTTGACAAACTGGCTGCTTCGCACGCTGCTGCCGCCGAGAGATACTCAGACTGTGAGCATGTGAGATATGCTGGATAGACATTCATAAATCCTGCTGCAGATCTAGACAGGTGGAGCTGGGGGAGGTGGAGGGGTTCAGTTTACAGCTAACACTGACCTAGGCTGTTTGAGCTGTTGAGCATTAACTGCAAAATCAGCATTTGTGCCGTGTAGTAAATGATGCGATTGCAAACAGATTGCATTAAAGGTACACTATTCAACTTTTGGCCCTCGAGCAGTTCAAAATCAAACTGCATGCATTACATATGTTTATCCTTCTGCATATAAAACATTCACTACTAGGATTACGAGATATAACCAGTTTAGATGGAAAGAATCTTAAAGGAATAGTTCACTTCAAAATTAAAATTCTGTCATCATTTACTCGCCCTCAAGTTGTTTCAAACCTGTATGAGTTTCTCTCTTCTGCTGAACACAGAAGAAGATATTTTGAAGAATGTTGGAAACCAGACAGTTGATGGACCCCATTGTATTTTTTTTTTCCTACTATGAGGTTTAGCACTGAACTCACATTAAATTTATTGTATATTTAGTGCTGTCACATGAACATGCACTCAGATCTGTGTGTGTGTGTGCAGGCGCAGTCCCTGACTCCTCCTGACTATAACCTGCGCTGGTCCGGTCTGCTAGTGACGGTGGGGGAAGTTCTGGAGAGAAGCGTGCCCAACGTGAGCCGCACAGACTGGCACCAGGCCTTCACCGGGACGTCCCGCCGGCAGATGATCTACTCTGCTGCCAGGGCTCTGGCTGGCATGTACAAGCTGCGTTTGCCCTCTAGGACAGTGTGAACATCAGATGCCGTCGCGTCACACGGACCACAGATTCGCGGAACAGCACAGGAATCACCTTTCCATCTGTCGGTGTCCTGTGTTCTCCGGTCATGTCCCATCACAAGGCTGAGCTGACTCACTATACCCAGAGAGAACCTTTCCATCAGCTGCGTTTCTGCATCAGGTCTGAATAAACCAGCTACAGGGCAGACTCACTAACGTCTCGCTTTTAAATTATTGATTCAGTTTAATATTGTGCCCTTGATTATACTTGAGTTTGATACGAATAAATGACGGCGTCCCAGATGGAAATCAAAACACGTGTCATCATGACCAGAATGCATCTGTCCGTCTCTTTTAAAATGATTAAATCTCACCAAGGAAAAGATGATTCTGTCGACCAGATGCATAACGCTTGCGTTTACATTTGCAATCAAATACTTTGACTTGGAGGTTTTTAAATTGAACCATTCATAACATTGTGAATATATAATTTTGATGTCACGGTTTTGGATCTTATTGTATAGCATTTTATTTTCATCCTAATCATCATCTTCAAACATTGTTACAATATTGTGTTTGTCTGCATGTTCGTTTCTTTCACAACTCGGTGAAATTCCATGTCGGTGTTTACTGCGGTTTGATGAAGTCCGACCTCTAGCTCTGCTGCACATATACATAAACCAGTTACTATAGATGTTGTTACATAAAACAATCTTAAATCAATATTCTGCAGTTAGCGATGGTTTGCTCAGAGCGACACAGGAACACACACACTGACCTGAGCATGACCTCTGAGTGACCTCTGATGTGTAGCACATGGACTCAAAGAGTTGATGGAGAATCTAGAACTGCCTTTAAATATTTGTAATATTTCTCCAGAAAAACTGTGGATGATTTTGTTTTATGCCATTTTACAAACGTGCCTTTGACCAGCAGACGAGTAAAACATTTTTTGTAAAGCCTCATGTTGTTCTGTTGTGTTTTTGGTGCCTATAGCAATATCATCAGCCATGGTCTAATTTCTCTGTGGTCAGAAGTCAAATCTTAAATGGAATTTTGTTTTCCACTTTATTGTAAAGCTCATTTGTTAATGTGAGGTGTGTAATTCTTATCTATCGTATCGCAGTTTAATACGCAGAATCACATTTAATGACAATAGCAGGGCAGATATTACACATCGTTCCTGTATTCCAGTTGTTTGATTATTAGTAACTCTGACTGGCGAGTGAATGAGCTATTTAAAATATATCAGTCATGATGATCAATGCCAGTTGAACTATAACCCAAAGAGATATGAACCGTTCTAGTACCATGGTAACTAAATGACACAACCAAGCAGATCTGAGGTCCGCAATCTAGCCGACCAGAGACCAAGAGCTACATCACTAACAGCTGTGAGTGTTTTTACTGGGCTTGGCCAATCCAGGGCTGTTTGCAGTTTACTGACCCTCACAGGACCCTTTGCAGACATTTTGGGGAATGTTGTAACAATGCAGGATACATTTTAGATCTACTTCAAGTCATATTCATATTCATATTATTCCTCCGTGCTTTCTTAAGCAAATTGTTGACACCAGGGCCTGATCTTCTTGAGCAATGGCACAGTCCCTTACTGCCTAAAACATGCTTCAGTTACTCCATTACTGAAGAGACCTGAACGGGATGTTCTCAACTCAACTCAACTTTTATTTATAAAGCACTTTCAAAACCTTTAGAATGGACCAAAGTGCTGTCCATAAGTAGGCTAATCAATAACTCTAAAATACATACAAACATTAAGCTACATTAAAACAGGACACAAGAGAATCAAACAACAAATCACTCACAGTTCTCAGACCTAATCAAACGCCAAAAGCTTGATCAAATAAGTCTTCAATTCCTTTTTAAAAATATCCATGCCTGACGAGGTTTTTAAAGATAATGGCAACACATTCCAAAGTGCAGGAGCCGCCACAGAAAAACTAACAGATGTTACTGCCATAGGTCATTTTAGACCAATTTCTAATCTAAAAAATTCTGGAAAAGGTGGAGCTCGCTCAATTACAGTCCTTTTTAGTTTTTGAGTTTGTGTCGGACAACATACCTCATCAGCAGCACATCTCTCCTGTGGTGTTCCCCAGGGATCCGTCCTTGACCCAACTTTGTTTTCCTTGTACCTGCTGTCCTTGGGTTTCAATTGTCATAAATATTGGGTAAACACTCCACATGGGCATTGCTAGCTTGTTTAGAGGAACTGAAACTATGGCTAACACAAAACTTTTAGGCCCTTGAATGAGAATAAACAGAAGTGGTTCTGTTTGGACCAAGCGAACCTCTTATGTTACTCCATGTACGAAAAACCAAGGCGTTTTGATTTGATTTGATTCCAGACTTAAGTTTGATAAACATATGAATGCTGTGGTTAAATCATGTTTTTTCCATTTGTGACACCTTGCAAAAGTTAAATCTTTCCTCTCTTTTATGAATTTTGAAACAGTTGCCTAATTCATAACTTCATTTCATCTCGCCTAGATTACTGTAATTCACTCTGCTATGGAATGAACCACTCATCTATCGAGCGTTTACAGATGGTCCACAATGCTGACGGGCAGACGTAAATTTGAACATATCACCCCCATTTTAACTTCCTTACACTGGCTGCTGATTGAGAGTAGATTTTAAAATTGTAATTTTTGTTATTAAATCACTAAATGGCCTGGTGTCGTTTGAGATGGCTTAGGTCCGGGATCCTGGATTGCTCTCGGTCCGTAGGTCTAGACTGAAACACAGTATCGATCAGAACTGTGTCATCTCTCTCTTTCTGTTTTCAAATCAAAGCTTGAAACTCATTTGCTAAATGTGTCTTTTAATCCTTCATGAATCTTTTAGTTTTGTTATGTTATTTCTCAATATGTACATTAACCTATTCTTCCTTATTGATTATATTGTTCTGTCTCTACAGCACTTTATCTAACCTTCAGTTGTTTTTAAATGTGCTTTATGAATAAACAAGAAATGTATTTCTGTGTTCTTTGACTGAATCTGGAGATGCTTTCCGACGAACTCTTCTGCACATCTACAGATTTGACCTGTTTGCTGTGAGATGCAAACTGAGTCATCATTAATAATCACTTATGTAATTTGAGGTGTTTTGTAATATAAATAGGACTAAAGTTTGGGTTGGCATTAGAAACTTGAACACAGAAGGTAAAGCTTTTGAGTCTGAAAGTGCTATGTGTAACAACTGTTAGTTTTCAATCAACTCTGAGGCTGAGCACATGTATGCCGTGTGTGACATCGTTCAGTGCTAATTACACTTGTTCAGTTTATTACATCTGTAAATTTAAGGTTGTCTACCCTGCCATGCATTGCCATTAAAATGATATTGTTCGGCCACTAGTACAGACTAGAGTAATGCTGTTCACTGTTCTGCAAACATACCAGTTTTCTTGCCAAATGTTCTTACCCAGACAGCAACATATCCGGCCCACATCAGGTACACATGGATTACACACGATCCAGATATGGGCCGGATCTGTGTTGCTGTCCGGATATATTTGATTTGGTTTAATCAAATGGACAGTTGAGGGTGGGGTCATGTGATCTGCCTGCCTCTGTTAACCACACGATCAACACGGATGGTTTGGACCTGCCTCCTGCATCCTGCTCCATGTTTGCACACAGTTCTACATAATGAACACAAATAAATCCTGAGATCTGTGTTTAGTTTGCTCTATTAAAACCTCTAAATTAGTTGATATGTTCAATAACCAAACAAGTTTCCTCCGGCGCTCTGGATCTCCTTCAAACAATCGCTTGGCTTCTCACTATGGGAAACGCCCCAGACGTGATAGACTATGGAAGCACCAATTACACCACGTCTGTCCGCAGGATGGTCCAATCACAGCTCATGACAAGGAGCTCAGACTGCTGTGACATATGGTTCTGCAGTTCCGGTGCGGTTGGATAGTATTGGCGGCGTCCCATCCGCCAGCTGGAGTGCCCATTATCGCCACCAGATGGCACTCCTTCCGTATCCTTCCATCTCCTTCCATTCCTTCCGTCTCCTTCCGTAGCCTTCCACTCCTTCCATCTCCTTCCGTATCCCTCGTCTCCTTCCGTCTCCTTCCATTCCTTCCGTATCCTTCCATCTCCTTCCGTATCCTTCCACTCCTTCCGTCTCCGTCCGTCTCCTTCCACTCCTTCCGTCTCCTTCCGTATCCCTCGACTCCTTCCGTATCCTTCCACTCCTTCCGTCTCCGTCCGTCTCCTTCCACTCCTTCCGTCTCCTTCCGTATCCCTCGTCTCCTTCCGTATCCTTCCACTCCTTCCGTCTCCTTCCACTCCTTCCGTCTCCTTCCGTATCCTTCCGTATCCTTCCGTATCCCTCATCTCCTTCCGTATCCTTCCACTCCTTCCGTCTCCTTCCGTCTCCTCCGTATCCTTCCATTCCTTCTGTATCCTTCCGTATCCTTCCACTCCTTCCGTCTCCTTCCGTATCCTTCCATTCCTTCTGTATCCTTCCGTCTCCTTCCTTCTCCTTCCGTATCCTTCCACTCCTTCCGTATCCTTCCGTATCCTTCCGTCTCCTTTGAACTTAATTTCCCAGTACCCTCTGTCTGACTCATTATGTGTGATTATGGTCAGCTGTGGGTGATTGCCTCGTTTAGCTCTGCTTTTATAAGCCCTGTGTTTCCTCTCAATAGCCGCGTTTCCACTGTCGGGCCAGTGCGAGCCAGGGCTTTAAACGGGCCGTGCCGGGCTAATAGCCTCGGGCTAATAGCACCGGGCCTGCGTTTCCACTGTCGGGCCAGAAGCTCCACAGCGTTTCACTAAAACACGCCCGTAACACGCCTCTCTGGAACAACGTCACACTAACCCATTCACCAACAAATGGAAGTTTTATCAGAAAACTAATCAGAAATCACTGGAAACAGCGTTGAAAACAAACATGATAAAAGCGGCCGTTTGCTGGCATTTTTGTTGTTTACTTGAATATTTAAAACCCAAGCATCGATGTTTTACCACAGGTTTACAATAAAAAGTGATACATTGATCATAATGAATTCATTTATGTCAAAATTGCACATTAGTCACTCAGAAATAAATTACCGTTAGGTCTATTTCACAAAAGAAAGAGGACACACTTACTTCTTCAGTCGCGTCTGTTACTGTTTATCTGGTAGTTACAGGACATATTTACATCGGATTTAGAAAGAATGATAATTTCTACAAATATATGCCACCAAAAATACGACCTGAGGAGCTTTAGCAGCACTCTCTCGACTCCCATACAGATATTTTCCGTCAGAGAAACAGAGGAAGCTCCCAAAAAAAAAGTTGCTTTATTTTATGATAGTCCGGTATAAAGAGACGAGACGTAGGCTACTGACAGATAAAATAAAAACATGACTGTGATAGCCTTTATGATTGGTCTGATTTCTTCAAGCGTTCACTATGTTTTTTTACTATGCGTATCTTCAAGCGTTTACTATGTTTACTATGGTAATGGTTAGCGCGCATAGTCTTTTGCATCACAAACACAAGGCATTCAAACATGAACGCGAGTTAAATTATTTTAAAAGTCTTTAATGAGAATCATCCGGCGCTGCCGTCTCCCGACTCAGGTAAACTCCGCCTCTGTTCGTAACCACTCCTCTAGCCCGAGCTGGCCCGCTCTGGCCCAAGGTATTCGACGGGCCAGAAATCCTGGCCGTTGGCCCCGAGTAAGCCCCGATCAAGCCCCGGAAGTGACAGTGGAAACGCGACTGGCCCTGGCACGCACTAGCACGGCCCGGCCCTGGCCCGACAGTGGAAACGCGGCTATTCAGTGCGAAGTCATGTTTGTTTTACAACTGCAATTCTGAGCGTTCTTTCCTGGTTTCCTGGTTTTGATCTTTTGCCTGTCCCTTGGATTACCTTGTTTGCCTGTGTTTCTAGGACCTTGTTTTATGTTTGGATTGTTTTTTGCGCCTGTTTTTGACCCTGTGCCTTATAGATTACGACTGTGGATTACCCTAAAACAAAGCTGCCTTTGGATCTTCAACCCGTGCTTCAGAGCAGTTTCGTAACAGAGGGCTCTGAGCTCAGAATTTGGCCCGAACCCAGAGCACTTGGTCAATGTCTATAGAATGTCCAGAGCACAATGGTGTATCGTCATTTATAAATGACGCAGAGAAAATTGCATTTAAAATACAATAATGATATTAAACCAAAACTTTTTACAGTTTAGTATTATCATATGACATTGGCCTTTCAGACATGTGTGTGACATTTTTGGCAACAAGAAAGTGAAGGAGACATTAGCACATGCTAGGTCACATGCTGTCAAGGCTTCATTGTGAGTTCATTTTAGACTAGGAAATACATATTGTACATCAAAATGTGTTTTCTAAAGTTTTTGGTGATTTTTAATAAACATTTTGTCAAATCAATAACTCACATACCAAAGAAATATGTGTGTTATGCATAAATGACAGTCTTTTTAGGGTACACATATGTTCTATGTAGCTGCACTATATTGTTCATTTCTGGCAGACGTTATAATAGCCTTCTTGTCTGTGTTTTAAGTTTATGTTAGTAAGTTTTATAGAAGACAGATAGGAACAACTGAACCTTTTCCAGAAAGTGTTGATGACAGTGATGGCAGTGCATCAGAAAATAAGGTCGTAGTAAAAAAGGAAGAAGCGGAAGATCAAGGAGGAAAAAGCTACACTGAAAAAGAAGAGTCTTGTTGATTTTCACTTGTGCTACAATCATCGCTTTGGAATTCCAAGAAAGAAACAATATTTCTGATGCACTTTGAAACACTAAGACAATGGTTTCACTACTTTCCAGGCAGTGAAACTGCATCTGAACTTGTGTCAAGTTTTTGCATTTTACATGCAAGTTCCAAATGAAATATAGTAGCACAAGATGACATGGAATGTTAAAAATGCTCTTTAATGTTTTTTGAAACACTAAGACCATTTCACTGCTTTACAGATAGTGAAGATATTTCAGACAATTTGCCAAAAATAGTTAACCCTAATACACAAAGTCAGTTATAAATGACGAAACCCTAAAAAAGGTCAAAGGGCAGATTTTGAAAACTAATTTTGGAAAATGTTTTTAATCGTAAATATATGTAAAATATAATGTAATTTATTTTTTCAAGCAGTGATTTCATAATTAGTCCCATAAAGGGTTAAAAAAAAATTGGGATAAGTGATATGGAACTGGAATGTGGTCAAGACCTGTCTGGAGCTTCTTTAGCTTTGCATTTCTTGAAAAATAATTGCACACTTTAGCTACTTTTCTGCAGACATCAGTCTCAGCCTCCAACACCTGCCTGTGACTCTCAGGTAACCGTGAACACCTTGTTTATCTGGTTCAGGTGTGTTTATGAGGTTGGAGCTGTTGGTCCGCTCACGCCATATCGTAATTACCGTAACTAATCTGAAATGTAAAAAGCCTTCACGTGCTTGAGTTCCAACTTGTAATTACAACGTGTAAACTCCTAATTTTCTGAGAGCTATGACTTGTCCCACGTGGACGCTGTATCACCTGACCACTGCAGATTTAGGGTGTGTTCAACTTGAAGTGGAGCTGTGCAGACCGATTGAGTACCGTGAGAGCGATTCGAAATCACACAGAGCTTTATTTAAGGTAATTACGACATGCAGTGAATGCAGCATGAACTCTGCAGGATTGTAGCTCTCCAGGGGCCGGTTGCACCAGCTGTGCGTAACTTACAGCTTAACCTAGTTTGACATAAATGAGCACTAAGTTACAACTTACGCACTACTAAATATCTTTGAATTGCACCATTAGAATTAGATGAAGTGCAACTCTACGTATAAACTAAATATTGAGGGAAGCCTCTAATCAGGAGTAACGGTTGGACTGAAACAGCAGACCGGCTGAACTGCACCAATAAGCTCTTATTTTACCAGACAGACTTCAATCCTTCAGACACATTTCAGACTCACTTATATTTTAAGAGAGACAACATTATGTGAGTAGATTACTGTTAGCGGCTCATCAACACGAACCTGTCCTAAACAACGCAACTCGGTGTGTATTGGTCCGTATTGTGCAAGTCAAATAAAATCAGTCATAATAAATGTTTTTTTTAAGGCTACTAGTAGATCATCGAGGGTAAATGTCACATTATGCGACTGCGCATTACTTTACGGAGAACTTACGACTAGCTCTGCCTTAAGAACAAATGGTGAAATCGAATAAAGTGCAAAGTTAGTTACAAACTAGTTAGTATTTACTAGTTACCTCTTGGACTTCACGTTCAAATTTAAGTAACTTACGATGGGCTGGAGCCATAGACAGTAAAAGAAAAGGACACAGCAACCCCATAGACTTCAATGGAGAAAAGTGAAGTCAATAGAAGCACTCACTTCCTGATGGCTGAGCGTACTGCGCAGACTCAAACTGAGCATGAAGACGTAGATGTGACGTGAGCAGCCTGTCTGACAATTGTCTTCTAGTAGCTGTGCCGAGAGAAATCTGAATCATTCCCTTCCGAATCTTGCAGCGACGGAGAGTGTGAGTAGGAGGTGTCCATGAGCTAGGAGCAGGAGAAACTGTATGACTCTCTATGGGCTTCTCCCTTGACTTTATCGGACTTTATGCCTCCACGTCCCCCTATTGCCTGCGAGCTTCTCCTCCTGTCTATACGATAATTTCTCTACTGTGCGACAGAGAGTCGCGTGGTTATGACGCCTATTTTTACAAAAACGGCTTCTACAGGGCCACAGTGTATAGATACAAGGTAATGGAGCCTTTTATACATTGTCAAGTTTCTTTAGAAATAAACAATGGACAAATTAATCTTTAAACGCCTCAGATGTAAAGTTATTCGCTGTCAAAGTGACGTCAAAATGAATGGGAGTCAATGGAATGCTAACAGCAGTGGATGGCTTGTTAGCCAATGGATGCCCCCATAGAAGGTACGCTTTCCGGGTGCTGGATTGCCCCCTTGGCTGGAGCAACCCAACCCAGGAGCAGGGTTAGTGACCCCTGCCTTAGAACAGACGTCAACCAATCCCAATTAAGCTTTCAACAGCCAAGACAAGACAAGATAATTAGCCAATCATAGTTAATGAGACTTGCCTTCAAACTTCAGCTGATGTCATTTTTAGTGTGTAATGCTTTACACACACTGTCGATATACATTTTCAAAGTCACTTTCAGTTTTCTTTTTGATGTTCTTTTTTTCTTTAAATTGGATTTTAGCTACGCTTCAAATTTAGTCTGGGAATAGCCTACTTCATTTCATTTGAACAAAAAGATTCTTTTGAACTGAAAAATAAATCGAGAGGTGCTGGTGTAGCCTAATAAATTAAGCACATTGGTTTGGTCATTTGGTGACTTATCTGCTACCCTAAATAAGAGATTTAAGAGTTCGGTTCAGTCCGATTCAATCCAAACGATTCAATAAAATGAATCAATTCGGATCAACACACGTCAACTTTCACTCACGCGCGCACACAGAGCCGAGGCGCGCGACGCGACCGTATGCGCAGTGGCGTCGCGTTCACGCTTCTGCAATAAAGTGGAAACAGTATTATCTCTCTCATTATTTTAAACTAACAAAGGTGAACCCTCTGGTGTCGGTCGCTGTCCGCCGGTTGTGGACTGGTGTGGATGTGACGCGAGAATGGGCGAATTCCGCTGGATTTGACTAACTGTGGAAATGGATCCCACATTCTCACTGGGAGACAAAGGTGCGAGTCAAACTATCAAACATCATTCACATAGCTGTCATCTGCACATTTATTCAATACATGACTCTTTTTTTCTTCTTCTTCTTCATGTCATTCGATTGCTTCTAGTGTCGACTCTTTCACTTGTTGATGGATCATGACAGATACCGCATTGACATCCGGCGCTAATTCAGTGATTCTTGCAGATCAATAAAGCTCATATTTCCTAATAAACCCGCGGTCGGTGGAGGTGACACTGTGTGGACTCATGTTCATGTTCACACCACCTGACTGCAGTAAAAAGGGTGTCGGCTCTCGCACACATTCTCATGTCTCTCGCATGCTCTTTTCACCTGGTGTGCCCTTGCAATGAAACCTATAGGTGAAAAATGGACCTCACCTAAATATGTCAATGTGAAAATATGAGAAGAATTCAGATTAATGGAAATTTGATCAGTTCATCCTATTTCCTTTAACATTTATGAGTCTGAACATCATCATTATGAATCTTCACGCTTTCACAATAATGTGTGTGTGTGTGTGTGTGTGTGTGTGTGTGTGTGTGTGTGTTCTTCTGTTGATTACATTATAGGCTATTGATCACTTTTAGATTATCTTGTAAACTTGTTTTCATGTAAACTGCAGTTGAAGTCAATATCTCTACACAAAAATATCAGTAATCTGGACAGATGAACATGTTCTCTGCTCTTCTGAGACGCAGTGACTTCTGTGTTACTCCGTACTGAAGTGAATTACACCACATCTCTCTCTCTCTCTCTCTCTCTCTCTCTCTCTCTCTCTCTCTCTCTCTCTCTCTCTCTCTCTCTCTCTCTCTCTCTCTCTCTCTCTCTCTCTCTCTCTCTCTCTCTCTCTCTCTCTCTCTCTCTCTACCGCAGTAAGATCTGCATTCATTTGCCCCTTCCAAGGAAACTTTAATCCATTAAATTAATATCCATTAAGAATGACATATTTCATATTTCTCTTGTACTAAATGTTATATTAATGTAGACTATTCATTTTAAGAACATTTATTAGAAATCAGCAACTGGATTTTTGTGTTCCAGAGGTCAGAAATGAGACATTTTATTTTGTTTGACTAGATTACATTTGACTACAGACAACACCAATCCATGTCCTGACCTGCACTATTTAAAGTAAAATAGGATATTTACCGTATGACTCACAGGTTCAACTCCTTTCCCGATCCTAGAAGGTGGGGGAGAGCAGATAGCAGGATAAAGGGAAAGAAATGAGGGTGAAATGAGATTCTCTTCAAAACGGAGGCATTTTAATGACAAAAAGCCTGGATAGTTCATGTGTAGTATTTGTGTATAGAGGTGGATAGTTCTTTTTCTGTGAGCTGCCTCCAAATTAGCGTGTTAAACGTATTTAATGATAATAATTTCAGAAGCGACAACTATTAAAAAAGGCAAAACCTCTGCACATTTGATCATGAAAGAGTAGGATTTGTAATAATAAAAGATCAAAGACCAAAAACGGCACAAATGATGCTGTGAAACTTGTAAATGTACTGCTGATAGACTCATTCCCGGTACACAATGTATGATTCTGGGCTGTCCCAGATGAAAGATGACCAATCATGGTGATTACTGTGGTCGTGGCTCCTAAACCAAAGATAGCCTGCAATAATCTTCTGACTGTGTCATGTTTATCATGATCATCTCACATTGTGTTTGCTGCTACGACCTACGTGTCACATTTCCACCTAAGCCACAATTTTTATCGCAATTTTTTTCTGTTACGATTCTAAAATCGTTTTTTATTTATTCCAGAATCGATATTAATTAAAATTCAATTGCTTTATTTTTGTCCTTGCTTGTAGATGAGGTTGACAGAAGTTAGCCACTTTCGTTCCAACAGAGGATGAAATGTGTCGTGTTGAGTGACGTAATATCTCAAGTAGACGTGTGGAAGAGACGTGAGACTGAAAGAACTGAAAAGCCCTCGCGCTGCTCATATGCTGAGAGAGAGAGATAAGACAGTAGAGCTGCACGATTCATCTTTCACTCATCAAGACTGATCTCGATTCAAACACCCACGCGATCTTTCAATTCGTCTGTCTATTAAACTTTGACAAAATCATATTGCAACATTCAAAGCTGTGTTGGTGCTGACCCGGAGAGAGTCGTCATGATACAGCTTCACAAACAGTCTTTTCAACCTCATAGAATCATTATTTCTGTGATGCAATAGTTAAAATTATCATAGAAGTACTTGGATAAAAGTTTAAAGTTCAAAAATGAACATTGATGTCTACGATAGCGATCAAAATCAGCTTTTGATAGAAACTTGGTGCTTAAAATAACGCATTTATTGATTACATTGTTTCGCCACTAAGTGTCGACAAGTGACTGTTAAAAAATGTATTTGTTATTGAATCATTTATTAAAGAGAATGTAGTCCTGTATGATGCTTCTGAAATAAAAGTCAGAAAGATGTGATGATTTGTTTTTGTAAATATGATTCATCTTATACATCATGTACAGTCTGTATAAGTGTATGATTTAACCGATGGTCTAGTGTTAAAAAAAATTGCAATATGGAATAGCAATACTTGAAGAATCGCAATTCTTAAAAAAAAAATATCGCAATACATATCACATTGGCACCCAAGTATCGTGATAGTATCGAATCGGGAGATAGGTGTATCGTCCCAGCTCTACTAGCCACCATCCTCTGAACTACACTTCCCAGCATCCCTCCTGGTCCCCACCTGCACATCATCTCCAATCACACACACCTGCACGTCATCTCCAATCACACACACCTGCTTGCCATCTCCAATCACACACACCTGCACGTCATCTCCAATCACACACACCTGGACGTCATCTCCAATCACACACACCTGCTCGTCATCTCCAATCACACACACCTGGACGTGATCTCCAAACACACACACCTGCTCGTCATCTCCAATCACACACACCTGCACGTCATCTCCAATCACACACACCTGCTTGCCATCTCCAATCACACACACCTGCTCCTCATCTCCAATCACACACACCTGCACGTCATCTCCAATCACACACACCTGCACGTCATCTCCAATCACACACACCTGCACGTCATCTCCAATCACACTCACCTTCACGTCATCTCCAATCACACACACCTGGACGTCATCTCCAATTACACACACCTGGACGTCACCTGGACGTCATCTCCAATCACACACACCTGGACGTCATCTCCAATCACACACACCTGCACGTCATCTCCAGTCACACACACCTGGACGTCATCTCCAATCGCACACACCTGGACTTCATTATCACCCGACCTCGTTCATGCCATGTGGACTATTCCCCCGTCTCCAGCGTCTTCCTTCCCTCTGAGTCTCCGTCAAGATCTTCAGTTGGAATCTCTCTTACCTGCTCACTTCATCACTGCACCATTGTTTAATAAATTCACGTGAATGTGTCAACCCATGAATCATGCTGATTTACTGAGATCCCCCAAGCGGAGAACCATTGAAAAGCTCAACTCTGCAGATCAGGGTCGAGTGATTCGTGTTTAGACAGCCCTGTCTTGGACTCTTTACTAACGAGCTGATGAGTTGAATCTGGTGTGTTTGATTAGGGAGACATCTTAACTATGCAGTGCTGGGATACTACAGGATCAGGGTTGGGAAACACTGGTCTAAAGACAAGTTTCTACAGATGTTTTAGCTCAGGGGTGACCAAACTTGGTCCTAGAGCGTCACTGTCCTGCAGAGTTCAGCTTCAACTTGCCTCAAGACACCTGCCTGGAAGTTTAGTATGCGCTTAGGAAGACCTTGATTAGCTGGTTCAGGCGTGTTTAATTGAGGTTGGAGCTGAAATCTGCAGGACAGTGGGCCTCCAGGGATAGAGGTCTGCATTCCCTCGGCTCTCCCGCGGGAACAGTGGGACCCAATCCAATTGCTTACGGCACGGGATTAAATTTCCCAATGAGAGATGGTAGCGGTCGGTAACTCTGGTGTATTTTGGACGGGAGCGGGCGCTCTGATAATAGCCCATCCGTTCCCGACAACAGCGTATCCGTGCTTGAACATGAAGTGACCAAAACTTTCTGCAGTGGTTGCAACCAGCTCTAGGATCCGCCTCTCCCCCACATCTTGTCCTTTCTCCGGAGTCAGTCTAGAAGCTCCCTTGCTCTGCCTTCTCTGCCAGATCTTTTAGTGCCTTTGACACCCTGGCGCCTTTGACACCGAAAGACTTCAGGTGCCGTTCAGTGGAGGTTCCAGTGAAGCCTCGACAACCTACCCTGCCTCTGTGCATGCAGCTGAAAGGTCTGCATACTTCTCCTTCTTCCTTTCAAAAGCAGACTCCAGGCCGTCTTCCCATGGCACAGTCAGCTCAACCATAATGCTGCGTTCACACCATACGTGAATTGAGCGTCAAATTGGCATCTATCGCGTCTAGTTGGACGCTTGAACATTTTGAATCCACTCGAATCCAAAGCGAATTGGACGCGCATATAAAGCGAGCGTTTGAAGCGAAATAGACGCGCGTTCGAGGCGAAATTCTTCTTGTGGGAGGGGCAAGTGCTAGGCGGTTGTCTGTTTGCAAGATGGCTGATGTTGATCGAGCATTCATCGAGAAAGTCACATCTCGTATTTGCTCTGGAGAGCAGAACAGCGGCGTAGGGGTCATCGTCGCCATACTTGGGTCCACCAGACCCTCCGTAGGCGTACCCAGTTTGGCGAGTTTCACCACTTGCTCGAGGAGCTGCGCCTGGATGACGGCCGCTTTCAGCGGTACTTCCGCCTTTCCCGCACACAGTTTGATGACCTGTTGTCCCGCATCGGAGCGAGGATCACCCTCGCCCTTTTTTTTTCTCACACAACACTGTCCAGACATGAACTATGTTCTTATACCCTAAAGTATGTTGGTTGTCTTTACATTAGAATAATAATGTTTCATATAATCTAGATTTAGATATGGAATAAATAGCATTTAATACAAAATGAATATGTCTCATATATTGAAATCAAGTTTTTATGTGATAAAAGATTAGCTTTGTTGTGCATTAGAACCACACCAGGCATTTAGTACAAAATAATGTATTGAGGCCAAACATATCAAATAAGTTATTGAGGCCAAACATATAAAATAACATCATAAACTGAAAAGCGGGACTGCCCCCGTTTATCGTGTCACTTCACCACGTGACAGCAGCAAGCAGGCTCCTGATTGGTTAACGCTGCGCGAACAGATGCCAAAATTCAGATTTTTCAACTCGGGCGTCAGACGCGAATTCGCTTCAAACCCGTGAATGCACAAAAAGCACCAAATAAAATCACTCGCGCGTATCATGGCAGACATGAGGCGAAATCGTGTCTATCTTAGGACCCACGTCTGCAGGACCTCCAGACGTGTGACTTAACATGGAAATCACTCGCTCCAGATGCTCAATTCGCGTTCGGAGTGAACGTAGCATAATGACTGTTCTTGCGATAGCAGACTAGAGCACGATGTCTGGCTGGAGGGAGGTTATGGCGATCTGCTGTGGCGATCAAGATCAGGTCTCAGCTCCCAGTAGCCTCCGGTAGACAGCAAGGACCACTCCTTTGTACTGCTGCTCAACGCCTCACCCCCTTACCTGAGGGCATATAAGGCCTGAATGTGCTGCTGTTCTCTAGTTGACATTCGCTTCTCGCGATCTCTGCACTGACACAGCTCGGTTCGGATTTAATGCTGCTCACTTTAGTCAAGTCAAGTCACCTTTATTTATATAGCGCTTTTAACAATATAGATTGTTTCAAAGCAGCTTTACAGTGATAATATGAAATTAAAGTAACAGAGATTGTTATGGCTTTACAGCAGCTCTAGAATAAAGTTATTGTCCAGCTAAATTTAGTTTTGATTGATTCACTTCCGTTGCAAAGATCATTAGTTGTTAACTTAGGGGCTGCTAACATGACACCGTTCTAACATAAAACCCTTAATGCGCTCCGGCCTCTTTATTTGCACAACAACAGTGCCTGGTAGCTCGGGAATGCAAACCTTGAAATAGGTTCCAAGGTGCAAGCGGTGCAACAATGTTAGGAAGACTGTTCCAAAGTTTAGGTGCTAAATAGGAAAAGGATCTACCGCCAGCAGTCGATTTTGATATTCTAGGTATTATCAACTGGCCGGATTTTTGAGATCGCAATAGACGTGAAGGACTATAATGTGTTAAGAGCTCGCTCAAGTACTGCGGAGCTAAACCATTTAGTGCTTTGTAAGTAATCAGCAATATTTTTTAATTGATACGATGTTTAATAGGCAGCCAGTGCAGTGTTGACAGAACTGGGCTAATATGGTCATACTTCCTGGTTCTGGTAAGAACTCGAGCTGCTGCGTTTTGGACCAGCTGTAATTTGTTTATTAAGCGTGCAGGGCAACCACCCAGTAGAGCATTACAATAATCTAGCCTTGAGGTCATGAACGCATTAACTAATTGTTACGCATTTGTCATTGAGAGCATATGTCGTAATTTAGATATATTTTTAAGATGGAAGAATGCGGTTTTACAGATACTAGACACATGACTTTCAAATGAAAGGTTGGTATCAAAGAGCACACCCAGGTTCCTAATCGACGACGAAGACTTGACAGAGCAGCCATCAAGTGTTAGACAGTATTCTAGGTTATTACGTGAGGACGTTTTTTGTCCAATAATTAGAATCTCTGTTTTTTCAGAGTTAAGTAGTAGGAAATTACTAGTCATGCAGTTTTTTAGATCAGCTATGCATTCCGTTAATTTTGTGAATTGGTAAGTTTCATCGAGGTGCGAAGAAATATACAGCTGAGTATCATCAGCATAACAGTGAAAACTAATTCCATGCCTCCTAAGGTTATCATGTACAGAGTGAACAGCAACGGTCCTAGTACTGAGCCTTGTGGTACTCCATACTGAACTTGTGATCGATAAGACATCTCTTCGTTTACTGCTACAAACTGATAACGGTCAGATAAGTATGATTTAAATCATGCTAATGCAATTCCAATAATGCCAACATAATTTCCATGTCTATTTAAACGAATTTTATCGTCAATGGTATCAAATGCAGCACTAAGATCGAGTAACACTAATTAGAGAGATACAACCACGATCGGATGATAAGAGCAAATCATTTGTGACTCTAATGAGAGCTGTCTCGGTACTATGGTGCGGTTTAAATCCTGATTGGAAATCCTCGCAGATATCATTTCTTTCAAGAAAGGAACATAGTTGTGAGGATATTGCCTTTTCTAATATCTTTGACAGAAAAGGTAGATTCAAGGTCGGCCTGTAATTTACTAATTCTATAGGATCAAGTTGCGGTTTTACGTGTCTTCAGGAGGACATATCACCAGATCAGCCTCAGTCGGACGTGACAGTCTTTTATTCTGCCAAGCTTAGTTGTGTTTTGCATCCTGAGCCACCCACGCTCTTCTCATTATTTCCATGGCTGCTCACCACGAATTTCACTGTTTTTTGCTGGTATATCGCTTTCCAAATCTGCTGTTTCTCCCAGAGACAGCCTATCACCATGGCCAGCAGGCCAGCAAAGACTGTCACCATGGCCAGCAGCCATGTCACCCTGTAGCCCAAGACCGGTTGCCCACTGAAGCTAAGCAGGGCTGAGCCTGGTTAGTACCTGGATGGGAGACCTCCTGAGAAAACCAGGTTGCTGCTGGCAGAGGTGTTAGTGAGGCCAGCAGGGGGTGCTCACCCTGTGGTCTGTGTGGGTCCTAACGCCCCAGTATAGTGATGGGACACTATACTGTCAAAGAGCACCGTCCTTCGGATGAGACGTAAAACCGAGGTCCTGACTCTCTGTGGTCATTAAAAATCCCAGGATGTCTTTCGAAAGAGTAGGGGTGTAACCCCGGCATCCTGGCCAAATTTGCCCAGTGGCCTCTGTCCATCATGGCCTCCTAATCATCCCCATATACTGATTGGCTTCATCACTGTCTCCTCTCCACCAGTAAGCTGGTGTGTGGTGGGCGTTCTGGCGCAATATGGCTGCCGTCGCATCATCCAAGTGGATGCTGCACATTGGCGGTGGTTGAGGAGATTCCCCCCTTCTATGTAAAGCACTTTGAGTGCAGAGAAAAGCGCTATATAAATGTAATGAATTATTATTATTATTATTATCACGGGCCAGCTTGGCCGTGTGTGGTGTGCTAATCGCCGTGAGAGACCCTCGCCCATTCCTGGTTGTCTCCTTGGGCCTCAAGCACGCAGAAGAGGCTTTGGAGAACCCAGAGAATTGCAGCCATTACCTTATGCTGCCTAAGAAACTCATGTGGCGCTGTCTTAAAGTTGCCATGACACAGTGCGTCGAAATCTGCCTTTCTGACTCGGATGGGTGACACGGTGATGACGATGCGCTACTGGGGACCTCCCATGTTCCTCAACTGGGCTGACCAGCCCAATCCTGCGTTCATGGGCAACCGTTCGTCGATGAGCCGGCTGGTTTCCGGTGACGATGACGTCACCTGCAAAACCCCCGCATTTCTGAGGGCCTTCTCGGGGTCTCAGAGGACGAGGAAGCCATCTCCCTAGTTCGTCCACTAGAGGGCGCCATTGTACCACAAATGAGCCAGCTGGCTCGGGTGGGGACACTCGCGAGTTACGAGTCAGTTTGGCAAACTGTTTCGGCTCCCGAGTGGGTGACGCGTACAATAATGCAGGGCTACAGACTGCAGTTTGTAATAAAACCCTCGCATTTCAACAGCGTTCTCTCTTCACACACGGAGGAGAGCGCCGCTCACATTCTGAAAGAGGAATTCACATTCCGAATCGAAGGAGAAAGTGTTGCAGGACACTTGCTATGTTCTTGCGCACATCACATCTCTCGGGTTCAGGGTGAATGTGAACAAAAGCAATAAAGATAGATTTAGATGCTTGCTAAGTTTTCCAGTTCTTAGATGTGTAAAAACATTGTCTCTACTTACCTTCAGACAAATTTTTACTCAAATCAACTAACTGTTAGTGACGCAATAACTTCACAAATGACTCAAGACTGTGATGTATCCACTTTGGGTCGAATCTGCTTGGGCTTGATAGTTACTTGAGGCTATATTGTTTAATCTACCGGTTAAGAAAGTTTAAAGGTAAAAGAAGCGCACCTCATAGATGTGCTGATTCTGTGTGTGTGTGTGTGTAGATGAGGTCCGTGTGAAGGATGTGGGGCGCGTGAGGATGCGTGAGCGTCTGCTGTGGGACGAGCCGCTGCAGATCTCCTGGCTGATGGAGGGCGAGCCGTTCACCTCCTCCCTGCAGACGGCGGGTCCTGTGGCCGGTGTGACCCTGGAGCAGAAGACCACCTTCGCCTTCGTCATCCTCCTCTTCGTCTTCCTCTGCATGCTGATCGTGCGCTGCTTCCGAATCCTGCTGGACCCGTACCGCAGCATGCCCACCTCCACATGGGCCGACGGGCTGGACGGCCTCGAGAAGGGACAGTTTGATAACACACTGGCTTAGAAGACACACACACACACACACACACACACACACACACACACACACACACACACACACACACACACACACACACACACACACACACACACACACATGATGATGATGAAGGCAAACAACCTTTCTGCTAAACATCCTAAAGTCATTCACAAACACATGACACACTGTGTAGAAGAAATACATCAAGAATACAGTAATTCTGCATTTGAGCAGCTCCACCACAAGCTTGTGAAGATGATGAACACACACACACCAACTCACTGCCATCCACATATACGATGTTGTTTCAGAAAGTTGTGTGCAGTGCTTTATTACAGACTGAATGGATGTTGAGCTCTTTGGGACACAGGGTAGACCTCTTTTATACCCCCCCCCCTCCCCCCTACCCCCTCCCCCCCAACCCCCAACCCTATTTTCCTCATATCTGTGCTGTCGTTAACTGCCAAGTACAAATCTCTAGAAGAGAAGCTCTTTCTAAACCGTTTATAAGCACTTCATAAACACCTCTGACACTTTTGTCAAAATAGCCTTAAAAACGTGCACTGTAATCGACTACTGTCAGAGTTTACATGTTTCATCACTGCAGTGCTTCTGGGTGTATCTGGAAATATTTAGGTGATGTAAATACAAAGTTAGGCTAAGCTGTTAGATGAGCTGTTGATTCGTTGTGTAAAATGTGTCTTCACAGGTTCTGAACATTTGAAATCTCATAATTCATGGTAGTAAACGCAGGATTTGTCAGCCTTACAGCACAACAAATACTCTGATCTTAGATCTCGTCTATATCTATATCTGTATCTATATCTGAGCCTTACCATGCGAAGCTGCCATCAGCAGAACCATCATAATGTGAAGCTGCTCGACCCGTTTGAGCCTTTGAGTCAAACGCTGATCTTGATGATGGTGTCAGTCGAGAACGCTCTGTCTGTCATATTTCATCTCATTGATGATTGTGATGGTTTTAGTTGCACTAATTCATTGTACCTGCTGTCACTGTGAAAGAGCCGAAAACGTAAGCGAAAGCGTAAGAGCACTTAATAAAGAATGTTTTATCATGTCATATTAAAGATTTAACGATCCAAAGCTGCTCATTTGTTTTTGAAAGACTGAAGTATTGGAGTGAACAGACTGTGTTCAATGTTCCCCTGCTGCTCTTTCCATGATACGAAGCACTAAACACTGTCTGTGAGTTTAATGTGTTGAACAGGACAGTATGTGGAGCCTCAAATCAATGAGAATTTGTGTTTAGACCTTCATACTGTTGTTAGAAACAAATGTCTGTGCTGTAAGAGGAGAAATAAATGTATCAGAATATATTCTGTTCTGTATATTCAGACAGAAAATGATTCAGAATTATAATGCTTTGTGCATATAATGGTGTCATTAAAACACATTTGTGTTCCCAACCCATTTATGTTTCAGAGAGATGAATAATAAAATATTTCCAATGCAAGTATAAATGGCGTTTCCTTCTTTAATATCAGCAGTGTTTGTACAACATCGCCAAGATGATTCAAAATACATATTTGTATTGTACAAGCTTTGATTCATATTAATAGTGATAGTGATTCCACACAAACATTGTCATTTCTTCAAGTTTAAAAAAAGAAGTTTTAAGAGTCACAATGCTGGCTTGTTTGTGGTTCAGACGCTGAGATATAGATCGTTAAATTCATCTTATGATTCCTCAGTGGTTCCCAACACTGTTCCTGGAGCCCCTCAATGCTGCACATATGATATACTTGACACATATTTCAAGTCTTGGGGTTTCTCTCAGGTCTAGACATTCTCCCTAATCAAAGGTAGATTTCATTTGAAACTTTACTTCTTTTCTCAAGATTATGGAGAACTATTTTATTTCTACAGGTAACAGCAGTGACATCTGACAAATTGTAAAGTTTATTATTAAGTAATGAATGAATGTTAGTACATTATTATTGAAGAGATGGAAAAGTATACAACACGTGAGATGTTTCTCATGGAATGAAGCTATAAATGCTCTCATTTTTATCAACATTAGTGTTTGTTTGTGGTTTCAAGAAATGGTGTGTGTCTATACACAGCCTGTGTGTGTGTTTGTGTGTGTGTGTGTCTACAGAACCCAACAGAGGGCAGCATCAGTCCTCCAGATCCAGGTCAACACACACATCACAGACAGAGGCGCCTGTGCAGGGCTTCTCAAACTCTCTTCTTATGGTTTGAGATATTTTAGTCCAATAAAATTCATGTTCTATTTTGTGCAGACAGTTTGGGGGTTAATGGAACAGCAGTGTTTCTCATCTCCAGTCCTCGGGGACCCGCTGCCTCCCAGAATGATTCAGATGTCTCAATATTCAACACACTAAGAAGCTGATGAGCTGAATCAGGTGTTTTAATAAGTGAGACTTTCTGTGAGGGGGGTCCCGAGGCCCGGAGATGAGAAACGCTGCCTTCCATTATTGGAAAGATAGCAATGTTGTAATATGTTGTTTGTTCATATTAACGTACTGCTTTATTTGCATATTTTGCATATCCACTTTTATTAAACAACAACTTGGATGCCTTTAATGTTTAATTCCAAACAGCACCCCTACAACCCTATTGGCCCAAGCGGTTTGGAGAATGAGTGGATGGGTGCATGGTCCATGGGAATTATGAAACAAAAGTGAGGCTTTTTAAAGCTTTTTTAACCAACAATGAATGAATGAAGCATTTCATATGAAATCAACAACTCAAACACTTACAAATTATTATTAAGTTGCAAAAATAGTAGTATATTTAGAAGTTCCGACCATTAATGACCTTACATTTACTTTAAAACAAAACATCTTTGTGTATTATCATAACGGTGTCATGAATTGGAAAGAGATGGAGAGGATGAATGAAACGTCTTGATTTCTTGAAGTAAACTTGCAATGCAGGAAAGAAGTGGTGAGGCACACAAACACATGAGGAAACACTTAGCTTGGGTGAATACAGTCTTTTGTTTTGCTCCACAGACCATGAAGATGAACAGATCAGTGGAGCAGATGGAGAAGTAGAGCCCATGGAGCTGAACATGGAGGAAACACTGGACCAGAGGATCGAGTAACACTGTACTATCTCAGCGGATGTCTGAGGAAGTGATTGACTTGACCAGACAGAGTGTGTGAGTGTGTACATGGGTATAAATATTGTCTTTGATGAAAGAGTCAGTTCAACAACTGTGTAAAGTTTAATTCATTATGAAATAAGTTCAATTCAGCTATAAGCAGCTCTGCTGAAGACAATAGTGCTGTTATTCAACTCAGTTACATTCACATTAACACTAAATCATTTAGCAGACGCTTTTATCCACAGCGACTTACAAATGAGGAGAACAATCAAAGCAATCAGACCAACAAGAGGGCAACAGTATACAAGTGCTTCTGATTTTTTTTAATCAGAAAAACTAAATAAATAGTATAGAATAGAAAAGGTAAGTGCTACTATTAATTGGCCAGGTGCTGACGAAAAAGATGTGTCTTTAGACATTTTTTGAAAATGGCTAGACTCAGCTGGGGAAAAGGTCCAGGAAAAGGTCAGTGAGAGTGATTTCGTGCCTCTTCGGGATGATGGCACCACGAGGCGTCGTTCACTTGCAGAACTCAAGCTTATGGAGGGCGCATAAGTCTGACTAGCGAGTTTAGGTATATTGGTGCAGACCCAGTGGTTGTCTTGTAGGCAAACATCAGTGCCTTGAATTTGACAATCTATTGACAGCCATGAATGAAGAGAGTGACGTGGGCTTTCTTCGGCTCGTTGAAGACCACCCTCACTGCTGCATTCTGGATCAGTTGCAGAGGCTTCATAGTACATGCCGGAAGGCCCGCTAAGAGAACATTACAATAGTCCAGTCTGGAAAGAACAAGCGCTTGGACAAGGAGTTGTGTAGCCTGCTCTGATAGGAAGGGTCTGATCTCCCTAATGTTGTATAAAGCAAATCTGCAGGACCGGGCTGTTGTAGTAATATGGTCTGCAAAGCTTAACTGATCATCAATCACAACTCCAAGATTCCTGGCCATCCTGGAGGGAGATATGGTTGATGAACCTAGCTTTATAGAGAAGTTGTGATGAGGTGTTGGGTTGGCTGAGACCACAAGCAGCTCTGTCTTCGCAAGGTTTAGTTGAAGGTTGTGGTCCTTCATCCAGCCAGAAATGTCTGTCAGGCAGACTGAGATGTGAGCAGCAACTGTCGGATCATCAGGCTGGAATGAGAGATAGAGTTGTGTGTCATCAGCATAGCAGTGATAGGAAAAGCCATGTTTCTGAATCACAGATCCTAGTGATGGACATGTAGATGGAGAAGAGAAGCGGCCCCAGCAGTGAGCCCTGAGGCACTCCAGTTGCTAGATGTTGTAACTTAGACACCTCACCCATCCATGCACCCTGAAGGACCTACCTGAGAGGTAAGGCCTGAACCACTGGAGTGCAGTTCCTGGGATGCCCTTCGTCTTTAGGGTTGACAGGAGTATCTGGTGGTTGACTGTGTCAAAAGCAGCAGATCCAGCAGGGTGAGAACTGAAGATTTGGAAGCTGCTCTTGCCAGTCTCAGCGCTTCAGTAACCGAGAGCTGGGCCGTCTCAGTTGAGTGGCTGCTTTTGAAGCCAGACTGGTTGTTGTCCAGGAGGTTGTTCTGTGCGAAAAACATGGAGAGTCTGTTAAACACAACTCGCTCAAGTGTCTTTGCAATGAATGGAAGAAGAGTAATCGGTGTGTTATCTGTCAATTACCTTTTGTTGTGCTTTTGTTCTCATCTGATTGTGTCAGTGCAGTTAAATCAGTAATATTGTTGAATATTAAGTGTTCCCAAGCCAGAGGTGACAGTGTCAAGAACCCAAACTCCATTGGGAGACAGAATGGAGGGAAAAACACAGGAAGAAACCAGGCTGAGTCGGGGAGAGCGTCTTGAGAGACCGTGACAAACTGAAGATCTCATGTAATGGGGTTGATTTATTATAAAAATGTTTCCCCTACATCCATGTATTCTTGTCTTCCAGGTGTGTGGTATTGTTCCTCTGACTTTACTCACTGCTGTCTCTGTGTGTTATCCCTTATGGAACGAAAACATATTTCCATATATTCATGATCAATATATTATATGGTGTAAATATACTGAAAAATATATGCAATAATATACTGCGTGTTATAGATTACAATATATTGAATAATACATAAGGAATTGCTGCTTTTCATATGTTGAAAAATGTATTTACAATATATTTACACTGTAAAATGTAATTAGTTGAGTGTAATTAGAAAACGTGGAAAATGATTGCCTTAAATTGGACGTTTTACTCAAAGTTGTACGTTTCTACTGTAAAAACATTCAAAAGAGTGTCAGGACAATGATAGACGTGTGCATTAAATTGTGTTTATTAAACAGAAGCTTAACTCTTTTTAACAAATAAATCAAACATCAGCATAACAAAGTTAATAGAAATGACTGCAAAAGAATTCTGCATTTTAAATAAAGCAACATGCAGAGTTAAATATATAATTTTACAGTCACCATGATGGAGGTAAGTGTTCCCTTTCAAGGGAACTCGCGTTGTGTCGAAATTGACGCTATGGGGAACGCTTTGCGTGATGACGTCTTGAAGCACATGTAAAATCAGTCCAATGGTGTGGCGGAACGTCAGAGGCGGGTTACGTCACGTACCAGGAAGCTATAAAAGCCGGCCCGAAACAGAACACGAAAGCTTTCTGAGTCTTCAGTTGCGCTCTGTGTGATCTGTCCTTGTTATTTGGTGTTGTCTGTCTATATTACATTATATATTCAGTATGGCGAGTAAGCAGCAGCAGTTTAGAGTGTGTGTTCACCCCTGCCCGCGTTATTTAACGAGTGGGGACACTCACACTCTTTGTGTTGTCTGTTTGGGTGAAGAGCATGCCCAGTCAGCACTCGAGGGTGCTGGCTGTGAGCATTGCGATGCGCTTCCTATGCGTACGCTCAGATCCCGCCTGGCTTTATTTAACCAGGATCGCGTTCCCCAGGGCTCTGGTCCCGCCGCTGCCGAGGCCCGGCGTCGATCACAGACCTGGGGTTCGCAAATGGATCTATCAGTGGATGTTGAGACGGGCTCTGCCTTATCTCAGCCTCTTTCTGATAGATCCAGTGCCTCTCATCAGGGTGTGGAAGCACGCGCTGCGGTTTCTTCCCCCCCGATGGAGGCACCAATACTGCAATTGTCCAGCTCTGAGGAGTTGGACGTTGTTAGTATTGACGCTGAGTCTGAGGATTCGCCACCTCAGTCTCATGCGTTTGAAGAATTGCTCGATGTAGTTACGAGAGCTGTCGAGCGATTATCTGTTGAGTGGCCAGAGGATCGGCAGGGCGCTCGTTCGAAAAGCAAGCTCGACGAGCGTTTCCTGCCATCTCGTGCACAGCCTCAGCGCAGAAGCCTTCCGTTTTTCCCCGATCTCCACACAGAGGTGTCGAGATCGTGGGGGAAACCAGTGTCATATAGAGTGTATACTGCACAAACATCACACTATTCATCCATTCACAATTATAAAGAGCATGGTTATGGGGAGATGCCGAAGGTGGAAGAGACGCTCGCGAGCTATCTCTCTCCAGCAACGGCATCTTCTCTGAAGGCTCCTGCACTACCATCCAAGCCAGTAAAGTACACATCTTCCCTGGTTCATAAGGCTTATGCCGCCGCCGGCCAAGCTGCAGCGTGTCTACACACAATGTCACTAATGCAAGCGTACCAGGCTGAATTATTGGGTGATTCTGAGGAGGGCGGGGGAATTGGTCCCGATACTGTGTCTGAACTGCGTAGAGCCACAGATTTGTCTCTCAGGGCCACCAAGGAGACGGCTAAATCCATCGGCCGCTCTATGGCAGCCCTGGTGGCCACTGAGAGGCATCTGTGGCTCAACTTAAGTGATATAAAGGACAAAGAAAAACATGTTCTTTTAGATGCACCAGTTTCCACTCAAGGGTTATTTGGAGATGCAGTTAATAGTGCTGTAGCTAAATCACAAGAAGCTTCAAAACAGGCAGCTGCACTTCAGAAACTTCTCCCCCGCCGTTCTTTCATTGAGGCTGCTGAGCGGGAGCAGCCTCCCTCATCTAAAAAGAGCGCTGAGCACCGTGCCACTCAGAAACAGAGCGTTTCCTCCCGTGCTCCCCCACAAAAATCTCGGGGACACGGAGGGCGCTCTCAAACCCAGCAGTCTTCGAGGGGTAGAACGGATCTGCGGACCGTTATTACCGCCAAGAAGGCTGCTGGGAAAAAGTCCTGATGTCCGAGGGCTCAGGACAAATGAGGGTAGTCCCCCCCGAAGCAGAGCGGTCAACACCTCTTTTTACGGTGCCCGTCTCTCTTCGGTACCCTCAGGGGACCGGTCTGCCAACCCTGCCGCCTCCGGTGTTTCAGGGCGCAGCGGTCTCCGGCGAGCACATATTTCAGGAAGTAAGGAACAGGAAGTAAACACTCTGTTAGAGAAAGGGGCCATAGAATATGTACCTCCCTCCAACAGGGAAACCGGGTTTTACAGCCGGTACTTCATAGTTCCAAAGAAGGACGGGGGATTGCGTCCCATTTTAGATCTTCAAGTTCTGAACGAGTCAGTCATGCAGCTCAAGTTCAAAATGTTAACATTGAGACAAATCGTGCCACAGATCAGGTCCGAGGACTGGTTTGTCACGATAGACCTCAAGGACGCATATTTCCATATTTCCATCCGTCCGTGTCATTGGAAGTTCCTGAGGTTTGCTTTCGGGGGCAAAGCATACCAATATCGAGTTCTTCCATTCGGCCTGGCTTTATCACCCCGCACTTTCACCAAATGCGTGGATGCAGCTCTGGCGCCCTTGCGCCTTCAGGGTATTCGCATGTTGAACTACATCGACGATTGGTTGATTTTAGCTCAGTCGCATCAGGAGGCGATTCGGCATCGAGATGTCGTCCTCGCCCATATGAAAGAGCTGGGGTTACGGCTGAACGCCAAGAAGAGTGTGCTTTCTCCACTTCAGAGGACCACTTTTTTAGGCATGGTTTGGGATTCAGTGTCGATGCAGGCGCGCCTGTCACCACCACGTGTAGATTCCATCCTTGCAGCTGTGAAAAGTGTAAAGCTAGGCTAGCTACTCACTGTCAAACAGTTCCAGAGACTGTTGGGTCTCATGGCAGCAGCTTCCAACGTGATACCTTTTGGACTACTGCACATGAGGCCCCTGCAGTGGTGGCTCAGGACCAGAGGGTTTTCCCCGAGGGGCAACCCATTTCGCACAATCAAGGTCACGCGGCGATGCCTACGTGCCTTGGTTATTTGGAAGAAACCTTGGTTCCTGTCCCAGGGCCCAGTGCTGGGAGCTCCTTGTCGTCGCAAACTGCTAACGACGGATGCTTCCCTCACGGGTTGGGGAGCGATCCTAGAGGGTCGCTCATCTCAAGGTCTGTGGGAAGACCATCATCGTTCCTGGCATATCAATCGCCTAGAGATGTTAGCTGTCTTCCGGGCTCTGAGGAGCTTTATCACAGATCTCAGGGGACACCATGTGTTAGTGCATACGGACAACACGTCGGTAGTCGCCTATATCAACCACCAAGGGGGTTTGCGCTCGCGCCCATTATCCAATCTGGCACGCCATATCCTCTTGTGGTCCTAGGGGAAGTTGCTGTCACTCAGGGCAGCCTACATCCCCGGGGTCCAGAATATAGGAGCAGACACTCTGTCGAGACAGGGGCCGAGGCCCGGGTAATGGAGGCTCCACCCCGAGGTGGTGGAGCTGATATGGAGGGAGTTTGGCCAAGCACAAGTGGATCTGTTTGCGTCTCGAGAGACGTCTCACTGTCCACTTTGGTTCTCCCTCACGCATCCAGCTCCTCTGGGACTGGATGCTATGGTACAGACGTGGCCGAGGCTACGTCTGTACGCCTTTCCCCCAGTTGCTCTGCTCGCGGGAGTTCTGGAGAGAGTTCGCAGGGACCGGGTTTGCCTGCTTCTTATAGCCCCGCGCTGGCCGGGCAGAGTAGGGTTTCCCGATCTTGTGTCCCTCCTCGACGGGCATCCTCTGGAGCTTCCTGTCAGGAGGGACCTTCTGTCCCAAGCAGGGGGCTCGATTTTTCACCCCCGACCGGAACTGTGGAACCTGTGGGCTTGGCCTCTGAGGGGGCCCAGCTCATAGAGTCAGGTCTCTCAACTGAGGTTGTTGAGACCATTCTACAGTCCAGAGCTCCCTCCACGAGGAAACTTTATGTCCTGAAGTGGAGAGTATTCACTTCTTGGTGAAGTGACTGTCGGTTGGATCCAGTCAACTGCCCAATTGGTACAGTTCTGGAGTTCCTGCAGGACCGGTTCACTGCAGGTCTGACCCCGTCCACTTTAAAGGTTTATGTGGCGGCTATAGGTGCTTACCACATTCCTTTGGGTGGAATGTCTGTGGGGAAAGACCCTCTGGTATCTCGTTTCCTTCGTGGCACTTGGAGGCTGAGGCCTGCAGTTCGCTCTAGGGTGCCACCTTGGGATTTGTCCATTGCGCTGCAAGGCCTTTCCCTGGCCCCCTTTGAGCCTATTGATGAGGTTCCTGAGAAATTCTTGACTTTGAAAGCTCTGTTCCTTCTAGCCATTTCTTCTCTAAAGAGAATAGGGGATCTCCAAGCGTTGTCGGTTGCTCCGTCATGCTTGAAGTTTGCTCCGGGTATGGTCAAAGCTTTTCTTCATCCTAGACCGGGCTATATCCCCAAGGTCCCCACTAATGTGGCTAGACCTATTGTTCTGCAGGCCTTCTGTCCTCCTCCTTTTCAAAATGCGGACCAGGAGGCGAATAATTTGCTTTGCCCTGTTCGGGCGTTAGACGCATATGTCCACAGAGCTGCCCTGTGGCGAAAAAGCGATCAATTGTTTGTATGCTTTGGGTCCCCTAACAAGGGAGGTCCAGTGTCTAAGCAAAGGATGAGCAAGTGGGTGGTTGAGGCTATCTCACTTGCTTATGAGGCGGCTGGGCAGCCTTCTCCTTTGGCTGTCCGGTCGCACTCTACTAGGAGTATGGCGGCCTCTAAGGCCCTTATATCAGGAGTATCGTTGCAGCACAAATGCACAAACGTTGCATTTGTGATGCGGCAGGCTGGTCCTCACCGCACACCTTCGTCAGGTTCTACTCTTTAGACCTAGACTCTACTCCAGGGTCTCAGGTTTTGTCTTCCTAGTGCTGCTCACTTGATTACACACAGGACAGACATTTGTAGCTATGGTGGCGTTGGTATAGACGTTCCCCATAGCGTCAATTTCGACGCAATGCGAGTTCCCTTGAAAGGGAACGCCTCGGTTACGACTGTAACCTCGGTTCCCTGAAGAGGGAACGAGCGTTGCGTCGCCTTGCCATATCTCCTTCATGCCTGTCAGCACGACTTCAGACTCTACGTAGCTTTCGTGTTCTGTTTCGGGCCGGCTTTTATAGCTTCCTGGACGTTCCGCCACACCATTGGACTGATTTTACATG
The DNA here is from genome assembly GCF_965113295.1 of Leuciscus leuciscus. Classification (NCBI taxonomy): domain Eukaryota; kingdom Metazoa; phylum Chordata; class Actinopteri; order Cypriniformes; family Leuciscidae; genus Leuciscus; species Leuciscus leuciscus. The sequence continues at coordinate 3,772,955 of NC_138723.1, forward strand.
TGCTTCAAGACGTCATCACGGAAAGCGTTCCCCATAGCGTCAATTTTGACGCAACGCTCGTTCCCTCTTCAGGGAACCGAGGTTACAGTCGTAACCGAGGCGTTTGCTGTAGTTGGGCTCTCGACTCTTGACTTTTTAACATTCGTTTTCCTCTGCCTGCTATAACTGTGTGTTTATACGACACAGTCATTGTGGCTAAAATGACTAACCAAGAGAAATTATGTGGAGAATCTGTTGGGCATTTTTTGATGATGTTGTAATCATAAGCAACTGTACTGAGTTACAGATCACATGCCAAACGTTATCACTGATCAAAAATGTGTTTTAAATATTGAATTGTTAAACACTGTAATAAGAAACACTGTAATACTGTAACTGTAATAAGAAACACATTGTGCACAAAACATTTTGAACTTCATGAATATTCAGTCACACACAGACATCAAGAATCAGCATATGAATCTCAACAACGGTGACATGCTTCATGCTGCAATGCATTCTGGGAGCTACCATAGTATAAAACTCATCCATAGTTCCCAGCATGCATTGCAGCATGAAGCATGTCACCGTTGTTGAGATTCATAAGCTGATTCTTGATGTATTCTTGTGTGTGACTGAATATGGCAGTGGTTCAAAAATGTTTTGTGCACAATGTGTTAAAGTATCCGATTACCACAACAATCAGTGTTATTTTTAACAATCTCTTTTTATAATTTCACAGGGTTTATAATTGTATGATCTGACAGCCTGTTGTAATACACCTCGGATTAAATCTCTGATCTGGGATATTCAATGTGATTATGACATCATCAATAAATACCCATCAGATCATACCCAGCATTTATCTGGGCTCTTTTTAGCCACAACAACAGCCACTTATAACACAGTTACAGCAGCCAGAGATAAACTAATGTTATAAAGTCAAGAGTCAAGAGCCCAACTAAAGAAAACACTGATCTCCATAATGACGACCGACATTATTATATATTATTATATATTATTTTGGTAACATTTTACAATAAGGTTAATTATTTAAAATTAGCAACTAAGATTAACTAACAATGAGCAATACATTAGTTACAGTATTTATTAATCTTTGTTAATGTTGGTTAATAAAAATACAGCTGTTCATTGTTTGTTCACGTTAGTTCACTTGCATTAACTAATGTTAACAAATACAACCTTTGATTTTAATAATGTATTAATAAATGTTGAAATTAATATTAACTAAGATTATAAAATGCTGAAGTATTGTTCGTTCTTAGTTCATGTTAACTAATGTCAACTAATGACCCTTATTGTAAAGTTTTACCATTCTTTTCAATAAATCATCAACATCTAAACCTCTGTAATTCTCAGTAGACGTCTGACAGAAATAAAGTCAGACTGTTAGTAATAAGTGGAGCTGGTAATGCTGTCTGTGTTGTTTAAGCCTCCTCTGCTGAGATCTGAGAGTGTTTAATGTTCTGCTGGGGTTTACAGTGTTTCTGTTGTCTGAGTTTTGTGTGTCACCATTGTGTTGAAGAGTCGAGCCTGTGCTTCAGTCCAGCAGAACACCAAGAAACATTAGGAATATACTGCATGTTGCTTTATTTAACAGGCAGTAATATATTGCAGTCATTTTTTATTCTTTGTTAAGTTTCAGACATGCACAAAGTCTTTGCAGTGTAATAAATACAAATAAATGCACAGTCTATAATTGCCCCGAGAGATTACAATTTTGAGTAAAACCTCCTTTTTCCACATGTTTTCGAAGTATGCTCATCTAATGACATTTTACAGTGTAAATATATTGTAAATATATTTTTCAATATATTAAAAAGCATCAATTCCTTATGTATTATTCAATATATTGCAATATATAACCCATGATATTAATGTAATGTATTATTTCATATATTTTTCAGTATATTTACACCATATAATATATGGATCATAAATGTATGGAAATAAATAAAATATCATACAAAATAGAGTTTAGGTGACAACTAAGCATTTAATTTATTTTAATTTAATATTTAATTGCTACAATACTAATTTATCACTAGAAATTAAATTAAATGATGAAAAAATTTCAGAAACTACACAATACATTTGCACACAAACTGACCACCAATCACAACTTTCAGATGCCATTTTATTTTGTCATGGAATGAAACGCACAGGCAGCAAAGCACACATCTATGCTGATCTCAGATGAAGATATCACAGGAGACAGCATGGGACACTTTATTGTCTATCGCCACAGGGGTAGAAAAACTGTCTTTAGACAAAGGCTCAACAAACAATACAAAAAAACTAAAAATAATATCAGTTTTAAAACCTACTACATCAAAACTACACAATTCTTAAAGGGTTAGTTCACCCAAAAATGAAAATTCTGTCAGTAATTACTCACCTTCATGTTGTTCCAACCCCGTAAGACCTTCGTTCATCTTCGGAACACAAATTAAGATATTTTTGATTAAATCTGAGAGCTGGATCACTCCTCAATAGGCTTCTAAGACACTATAACTTGCTGGCCCACAAAATGCATTAAAGACATCGTTAATATAGTCCAAGTGACTCCAGTGGCTCAATCTTAAGTTTATAAAGCGACGAGAATACTTTTTGTGCGCAAAAAAACTAAAATAATTACTTTATTCCACTTTTCATTTCCTTCTCTCTGGGCCTCGAGTTTTTTCACATAGTGTTTTAGCGCGGCGTGTCTGTGTTATACGTCACCACGTAGGCTCACTATTGGCCGACGCTGGTCATGTGTGTGATGCGTGTGACGTGCAACACAGAAGCGCTACGCAGTTACACTACGTGAAAAAACTCGAGGCCCAGAGAGAAGGAAATGAATAGTGGAATAAAGTCGTTATTTTTGTTTGTTTTTGCGCACAAAAAGTATTCTCGTCGCTTTATAAACTTAAGATTGAGCCACTGGAGTCACTTGGACTATATTAACGATGTCTTTAATGCATTTTCTGGGCCAGCAAGTTATAATGTCTTAGAAGCCTATGGAGGAGTGAGCCAGCACTCAGATTTAATCAAAAATATCTTAATTTGTGTTCCGAAGATGAACGAAGGTCTTACGGGGTTGGAACAACATGAGGGTGAGTAATTACTGACAGAATTTTCATTTTTGGGTGAACTAACCCTTTAAGAAAAATATAAGATTCATCTTAAGATCCCATTTAAAATACCAATAGCAGTTGTAATAAAAGTTGTCTTATATTTGGTAAGACTTTTATTCCAACTGCTATTGGACTAAAACAGCAGTATTTCCGTATGTTGCCTGTGTGATTTAGAGACAGCACTGAAACAGTTTCACAGACTTGTGTTTGCTTTAACACACCTGATTCATCAGCGTCAGATCAGAAAAACATACAAAATGTGTGAGTCTGATTCAGGTTTTTCTGACTTTCACATGGGATTTATTTTACAATATTTGCAAAAGAGATTTTTTAAACATCTAAAACTGACATTTCCTGATGGCACACTGAGGCTAAAGATACAAATAACCATCTTAAAACAAATGTGTTTGTGAAGCATCTAATGCGTGTCTGAGTTTTGCACAGCTCCGTCTGGACATGCAGTTCATAACAAGAGTAACCTTTTCCTAATCACTTCAGTCCAAGAGTTTTATTGATAACATTAAACCCCTGCCAGCATTTGCATTTGAATGTTAACTTTAACAACAGGCCATAGACATTGAAGACCTTGTAAATTCCAGCGCACTGCTGTTGAGTCTCGTCTTCCCAGGATAAACTGTAGCTCTGAAAGCCTCGGCACACTAGAGGAGGAAACAGAACAGCAGGAAGATACACTGTAAAACAGTGATGTCAACAAAGACTGCAAGGAGGTCTTCTCACCGTCATTTAGAGGCAGAACAACTGCAGTCCAGTGACTGGCCTTAACTACACTGTTAACCCTTGCTGTAAAAAAAGGCCAAATTCTGACAGTATCGTACCATTTTCCATTAAAACAGTAATATACCGTAGAAAACAATGCATTCTGGTTAATCTTTGGAGAAAATGTCCTACAGGAATATACTGTGAATTAACAGCGCTCAAAGTCGGAGAACTCAGAGGCTATGTTCCCAATCACACCCTACCCTCACTATTCACCACTTGACTGAGTGAATGAATAAGTGAGTGAATTGAGACACTGACAGAGGTGTAAAAAGGACTCAAAAATGTTACTCAAGTGAAAGTACAAGTACTGAGGGAAAATTTTACTCATTTAAAAGTACCAGTATCTGGCCAGAATCGTACTTGAGTAAAAAGTAAAAAAGTACCACATTAAAATTGTACTTGAGTATTAAAGAAGTAAAAGTAACAGCAAGAATGAAAACTAGAGATTCCCTCATGTGGTGTTCAAAACCCTATAACACCTGTGGTCTTCCCGGGTCTAAATGACCGGCCTATAAAAAATTGCTTATAAATCACTCATTATACCATATTTTCACCCAATCTTGGATTCAATCTTTTTATCAACTTGTTCTCTTTCAATTAGGACTGGTTTTGTATTTAATTTTCAAACGGTTTAATTGTAGGAGTCATTTATCCGAGCTTATGCACTTCAGTTTTTGAGTGAAAAAAAGCATTATTTGTTAATAATTTTGGCAATATTGAGTAAAAGGTGCATAAGCTCGGATAAATGACTCCTACAATTAAACCATTTGAAAATTAAATACAAAACCAGTCCTAATTGAAAGAGAACAAGTTGACAAAAAGATTGAATCCAAGATTGGGTGAAAATATCGTATAATGAGTGATTTATAAGCTATTTTTTATAGGCCGTTCATTTTGACCCGGGAAGACCACAAGTGTGACTATGTACCATTTTTTACAAAATAAAAGTTTTTCAAAACAAACTTCCTGGTGAAACATTAAAGTAGACTAGTGTGATCAACAGTACCAATTAAAAAAAAAATAATTAAAAAAAAATCCAAAACTATTCAAAAATAAAGTTTTTTTTACTCAAAAAATGAGATGCCTACTCTCAGATAAATGAGGCCCACGATTAATCAGATGCAAATGGAAATACAAAACCAGTCCTAATTGAAAGAGAACAAGTTGACAAAAAGATTGAATCCAAGATTTGGTGAAAATATGGTATAATGAGTGATTTATAAGCAATTTTTTATAGGCCGGTCATTTTGACCCGGGAAGACCACAAGTGTAACAAGGTAACAACCCATGAAAAACATGAAGTAAATGAACCACATACAAGGTTTTATCCTGCTTTAGAACTGTTTGTATTTAATTGTATTTAATTATCAAACTATAATGCCAGTATGCAACATGCTTTAAACAATCCGCTAAACATGCTTTTACCACTAAAAGAAAAGCTAATCTAGCAGGGAGGCCTCGTGAGAGTCCTTCAAATATATGTATATTTTACCAGGCTCTGGTCTACAATCAGGGAGGCTCAAAATCTACAACCTGATGATCTTATTTATTGCTAAAAACCCACAAGATAGTGGAACCACCTTCAAGGAGGCCTGTGAAAGCCTACTACTTGATAGCAGAACTAGCCTCAGATATCATAGGTTTTTCCTACTTTACATTGCCAATGGACAGTTTACTCAGCTAGAGCGCTATTGACCCTTTAAACAAGGGGAGTACAATCTTACGCTACCTGACTATCGAGGAGGCCTATAGAGAGGCCTACAACTTCAATTATCAAAAGCGTCAGCCCATGGCATGCTTAGGCTCTAAGGGAGTGTACTCAAACTCGCCCCAATGGGAGGGAGTGCTAGTGCAGGGTGAATAGACTAGAGCTGTGGGTTACCAAAAAAAACATTAAGCTCAAGGGAAATGGAGGGCTCAGCTATGAGGCCAACAACATTTTCACCTTATGAATTGAAACCAATTCAAGGGGCTTAGATATCCAACCTAAAAACTAGCTGGGAAATTCTAGCTACAATATACACCTCTGAAAACGGAGACCTCAGCATTACTGCATCCAACTCTCTCTTCCCAGAGAGAGACAGGTCTGACAATGCCCAGAATATATCAGCATGGGAGGCTTAGGAATAGCTGGTACCTATGCTGCTATTTATTCTACCCTTAACATCCACTAGCATAATCGCCTAATGCAGAGGCTACACGACTCTTGTAGAAAGAGGAGGCCGGTACCAGTGAAACAACTAGACCTTAAAGAGATAAGCTGTAGATGATCTAAATCTAAAGAGCCTACGCTCAGATACTGAGGGACTCGGGATGAGAAAGCTTCAAGCAGTTCGTCTCCAATAGCTCCTAGTACACATGCCTAAGCCAGATATTAAGGCAGCCCTCGTGGGGATGGCACTTGAATATCCTATGTCTGAAGTTCAAAGCTGTAGTCTCATAACAACTCTCAGAAGTGAGAGGAGACCTGCTATACAAATACAAGGTGGCTATCCAACGCTTGGTTGGTCTATCTGGAGCTTGTTCAAAGCGGTGGCCTCAGGAGACAACCCCAAATGGGAGGAAGCCATCTCACGCTGAACAAAACCAGTTTGAAGCTCACATGCACAGTGGGATGACTATGAGATGAAGCCAACCTGTACATTTCACTGGGTGACCAAGATTGGCACCACTACTACATAAACCTAACGACTCTATCACAAGATGAGGCCTATGATAAGGTATGCAAGCCTACCTATAAAACGGGAACTTCAGGGTCCTAAATTCCTAATTTAATACCTATCAAACATACCCCTTAATACTTTCTAAACAGGAAACCAAGGTCTAAAGTTAAACAACCTTATGATAAAGACCTACCAAGATCATCCTGTTGCCCGTAGAGCGGCGGCCTTCATTATATTCTTAAAATGAAGGTCTACCACCCAAAAGCTATGCCTCTCCAGCAGCGAGATAGTTCGCGAACGTCTCGTCAATTGGGGGCATCGACACCAGTGATGCGCGGGTTGATCCGAAATGAGCGGGTGCCTGCGGTCACCCGCGGTTACCCGCGGTTACGAGTCATCCAAAAATATTTTTAATGATATTCGGGTCGCGGTCGGTCGGGTCGTTTGAAATAAAGATGCCAATTAAACCTTTGTCATTTATATAGTAGTATAGAGAGCATAAGCGGAGTGGAGCGGTGAGAATCTTCGCTCATCGCTCACGGAACTGTCCACCCCTCCGCTCCCCCGCTCAAAGCTACATCAGGCCGCTCCGCTCATTATCGCTCGATCAGCGCTCAACGCAGTTTGATCCGCGCTCCACTCAAATCGCCCCCCGCTCGCTCCAAAAAGGGGAAAAAAAATCTACATGTAGCCTCACTGTAGCTTAGACCACAGCCTTACCTCCTAAAGAACTAATGAGCAACAACAACATTTTTCAAATAGAAATGTTTTATTTCAAATGACAAATTAGGCCTATGTAAGAAGGAATATAGCCTACACAAAGTCCTGTAAAATTAAACGAATAAATGGGCCTAATAATATGAATAACAATTATATAAACAAAAATATAGCCTACATAAAAATTTTAAAAGTAAATTTACTATTAGGCCAGAATTTTGATAAGTTAACTTTTGTGCAACGCGCACGATTAAAATTTAAATGGGCTTATATCCATTGTACACACAAACTGCTGTAAAATAAAACGAATAAATGGGCCTAATAATATAAATAAAATTGATATAAACAAAAATATAAAATAAATATACATAAACGTTTTAAAAGTAGGCCTAGGCTAAATTAACTATTAGGACAACATTCTTATAACTGAACTTGTGCGCAGCGCGCAGGATTAAAATTTAAATGGGCTTGTATCAATTGTTTGCATTTTACGCTGTATTTAATTTAGGCTACACTTTAAGTTACCGTATTCAATTTGCTAACCTTTTGCTTTCTTCCCAGCGTGTTCACATATCACACTGCATGTTTTCGAGAGATGTGTCTTTTTAGATTCCAAAATTAATCTTTAGGCCTACTGACTGAAACGATGTCGTTTTCTTCTACCACATAATAGTAGTTTTACACCTGTATGACTTCTTATTTTCCTTTTTGAAGTAGCCTACTTTTTGAACTCCATTATTGAGCCGAGTTTTGACTGAAAATAGAATCCATCTTGCAGTCATCAACAGTAGACTGAGTCAGGCTTGACTGAGCATGCTTCAGAATCTTGGTGTGCGCGGAGCGAAATTGGAGCGGGAAATAGGGCGACGCTCCATCCTTTTAAAAATGCCGCTCTGCGTTCTGTCCAAGATCCGCCCGCTCCACTCCGCTCACATGCAATTTTCTATGAAATACATAGGCCTACACTTTATTGGCTAAATAACTGGCGCGAAGATGACGCACGAGCTCAGTCTGCAGGTAGAGATGGAGGCGGCAAGAGAAAAGGTGAAGACTGGGGAGTGGAAGCTCCGCAAATACACAAACAGAAAGAGCAAAGTTGCCGAAATAATGAAAGATAATGACCAAAGTGCTGGCTTTGTCATGTGTATTTCTTGCTATGCATTTACTAGCCTACTTTTAAAAAATGCGGGTCAGGAAGCGGGTCGGGTACAATATTTTCTTTCTTTTTTTTGCGGTCCGAGTTGCGGGCGGGTTAGTTGAAAACGTCGGTCGGGTCCGGGTTGTTTATACATTGACCCGCGCATCACTGATCGACACATATTCACACATCTCTTCAACATCAGCATAGTTTGCTCGCTGCTGACGATGGTTCTTCCATGCCTTCTTGACCTCAGTGTGTAGATCAGGCAGGAATGGAAGGCTCACGGGAGCTGGGGAGTCATTTCCAGAAAGGAACCGCTCATCCAGCCTTCCACGAACGGCTCCTTCCTTCACGCGCTCCCACGCCAGCTGAAGCCTTACCGAAGTGCGCTCCACAACACCCAACAGCTCATCATACTGTTCATACCTCTTCACCCTCATCAGCCCTCTCCTGCTCTCTCGGGCTCAAACTCGTCGGCGAGCTCCATCTGGGAACCCCATGATCCGAGTCTCCGCAGCGCCTCAGCACGAGCCGGACCCGAACCGCTGGGCCCAGATGCCGGTCCCTCTTCCCTCGAGAAGAGGGCCCGACGAGAGCAGAGTTTTCTAAGAGGAAAACTCTCACGTTCTGCACAGTCAGGTCTCTCAAGAGCTGATTGTGCGCACCCAAACAATAGACGCACAAGTTGTGTGTGTCATCTGGTGTCAGAAACCTGAGACACGGATCCACACACTTCTTGAAACACTTGCCATTTTATTCTTTACCTTTTTCAGTGATTGTAAATCAGACAAAACAGTCCCTGAATACGAAAAAAGGATGACATGTTTTCTAGGGCGACTTCCGGGTCGCACTGGTAGTGACGTCATAGGCTGTCACCGGTCAAATTCGATTGCAGTGATTGGATAGATTTTCAAACACCGGTTCACGTGGAGGGTGTTCCCCAATAGCATCCCTTTCGAAAGGGAAAAACCTGAAAACAAATAAGTTATTTTCCATAAAATTAGGATATTTTTTTACAGTGTATTTCCAGAAGATAACGTGGTTCTCAACCTTTTGACCCCAAGGCCGCCTAAAAGGAAATATTCCAGTCCCACACGAGACTCTTATGGTTCTTCATAGCGCCATTTGGCAGAGATGCTGTATATCACCTTTAAAGATAGGTGCTTTATAGCACTTAAAGTTTTCCCCTATGATTACAAGCCAATGAACCACTTTTAGTGCTATATAGCACCATTTTTGTTTAGAGTGTATAATGACTGGCTTCCGGTAACGGCCGTACGCGAGTCTAGTTCATGTGAAGAGTGACCTCTGACCCATGATTATAGTTTATAAAGTTTGAAATATGGATATTTATCTTACAAAAACGCATGACTTTGCTTCAGAAGGCCTTTATTAACCCCTGGAGCCATATGGATTACTTTTATGATGGATGGATGCACTTTTTTTTGTTACTATTCACTGCCACTATAAAGCTTGGAAGAGCCAGGATATTTTTTAATATAACTCAGACTGAGTTTGGCTGAAAGAAGAAAGTCACAGGACGGCTTGAGGGTGAGTTTTTGGGTGAACTAACCCTTTAAAGCTTTGGCATTTTTCAGACCTGGGACCGTCTTATCACACACTTGTTTCATGCACATGCTCTCATGTGGCCAAGACCGCAAGTGTGTGTAACAGGACAGATCCTGACCCATCCATCTGAGAACATGGGCTGTGTCTGAATGGTGTCCAAACCCACAGTGGACGTTATCAAGTGTGCTCATTCAGTCCCACAATGCACCACAATAACATGTGTACGAATGAAGGACACTCAACAGCTAGGGTACGGTGTAATGTTTTTAATTGATTGTTAAATTGTTTAATTATGATTTATACATGCTAGTTTCCATAGCGGAGTTCAAGATAAATATTTTCATTACTAGCTGCCAGTTTGCTGAGTTTCATATGATTATTAAACATCGAGCACAAACTATGTGTGTCTGAATTCACTCACTCGTTTGCATTCACTCTGAAGTGAACTACAGTATATTAGTGGAGTAATGTGCGAATAGTGAATGAGGGAATAGAGGTTTCAGACACAGACATGCTCTTATGCGACTCATCCTTCATTTTACAGATTTCAGAAGTCAAGGAAAAGAGCAATAGTCTGATATACGGCAGATATTAAGATCATAACCCTTCAGCAAATTATTATTATTTTTAAGGCTGTAGTGCATTTGTCCTTTTTGTCCCACATTTACTTTTGTAATAATTAACTTTTTATCATTGATTGGACTACACTGTTACAAATTAGCTTCTGGAAAGTATTTTAGTATCATTGAGATACTATTACTCATTTTAATTTTACCAAAATTTTGTTGTGTTTTGGTCATTTTATTAGTTTAAAAAAAAAAGTACATCTATAGTTTTTATTAATTTATTTTACTTTTAATTATTTTAGCACATCAAGTTAAACTAACTTAAAATGAAAAATGCTGCCTTGGCAACTACCTGAAAAAGAAGATTAATTTAGGTTTCTTATATTTTATTTCAGTTAACATTTATTTTAACATAATGATCACAGTTTAGCATTGATTTAATGACATTATATAGATGAATTTTTTAATGAAAATATTTTCAAGTGTTGAGATAACATGACATTGTACAATTAAAGTTGAATTTTTGTTAGTTTCGCTGTTGATTCAACAACAGTGATGTAAAATGAATTCACAATGTAACATTGTTTCAATAACATTAGCATTTTTTTCAACATTGTTTCAACATTAACTGAGGGTGCAAAAGTGATGCTGAAGCAATATCAACATCAGTAACATTAATTCAGTGTCATTACTGTTGACACATGATTGTTGGCTTGGCCTCTGTATATGTTCGTATCATTTTCTCAGTGGTGTCAGATCATGTGCATCTGTCCCGACCGCAGCGCAGTCAACATGTGATCTCCTCAGATGTTTGCTTCACGGTTTTCTCAGCATGTCCCAAACACCATCATTTCAAGGCCGATCACCAGTTGTTTTGACGAGCAGGAATATCGTTCTAGAGAGGAGATTTACTCACAGAAAGTAAGAAATGTTCTTGGCCAACCTCACAGAAACAAAGGCTCAAAACAGTATACTTGTACTATTGCTGTCACATAAAGATATACAGCACGAAAGCGTGTAAAACAGGAGTGTTATCTGTCTTAAAATGAGAAGTGCACATGAACATGTACAGTACTACTAACACCTACATTTGCTCGGATTGCTCCAAGGTAATGTTAATGATGTCATTTCATTTTAAGGGGTGATGAACAACATTTGTAGAGCTAATAAGATATTTTCTGTCCTGTTTTTGACCTTCTGTTTCGAACACCGTTTTGATGGGCGTTTCACATTCAAGACTTGGAAGTAAACGCCCACTGCTATGATTGGGTAACAGTTTTACACATTAAGTCCCGCCATTATACTTGTGGAAGTATATACAACCGGTGAAAGTCAGCTGAAACAGGATGTTTGGGAGATCGGTTTCAATAAAAGCTTTTTTTGAGGCTTAAGAGGAAGTTTTGAGTTCTGAAACTTAAAGGATATTTTTATAGTACAAAGTCCCCCTGTGGTGAAAATCAAGTTTTAATGTTGTTTATATGTCTATGTGGTGTTTTTAATATGCTTTAAGACAAACCATGTGTAAGTTCATAAGTCGACACCATTGCTGAGTATTTCCTCCTTAAAACTGCAGTGAACCAAAGACAGTCTCAAAAACACACTTTGAAATCGCTGGTGTTTCTGATGTCACAAACTACCTTGTAACCAATCAGATCAACGTGTGATCATCAACCAGTGGATCTCTGAGCTGAGTGAGTGAGTGAGTGGAGGCGGGGCTCATTTGCATATTCATAGTATACTAAATGAGGCAAGGGTGTCGAGTTACATTCAAGCCATTTTGAAGCATGAATACATTTTTTGCAAAGAAAAAACTCTTAAATATGTAATTTTGGTGATCAAAGATGAGTTTTAAGGGATAAAATGATTGACTACAGGGGGACTTTAAAGTATTGATTTGGTCATTTTCATAAGGGTTTTAACGCCCATAAAACTTCAAAAATAAATTGTTCTAAATTTACAAAAATTGCTTTTGAGTTAAATTGAAAACTTATGAATTGTGACTTGAATCAAGTCTTTTTAAGAAACAAAGTGTCCTCCTTCAGCGAGTACAGGAGAAGTTAGAGTGACCATGTGTTTGTTCAACTGGATAACAAGCTTGAACTGCACTTCCACAAGGTTTTTACTTGTTTATTGTTTGTTTATTACTGCATACATGTTGCAGAGACACGCTGCATGAGCCAGGGTTTGACAGCACACAATGGACAGCAGCGAAGACTTCAGACTGAAGAAAGGAGAAGTCAAACGGGAAGTGCTGAAGGCCTGAGGGCTTCGTCAAACGCAGATCCTGGAGATCAACAGACAAACTCCCCAGAGTAAAGCAGCAGCTCGCAGCTGAAGATCAGGCACGAGACAAACACAGCACTGAGTGCCGAGCATTCACACCTTCTCCATGAGAACGAGACACACGTGATGAAGGATGAAGGGTCTCGGACAGAAGCTGAACAAACTCAGACTGCAGGAATAAAACAGAGCGCATTCATGCTCATGCAATGTATTGCGTAAGAGGGCTGATGTATTTTTGTACGCCAAACTCCAGAAAAAACAAGCACTTCCGGCTCCTTCATGTCATTTTGTTGTTGTTGTTGGTGAAATGGGTTAGGACAAGCTCAAGATATTTTCCAGTTGCATTGTACGAAACTAAATACATCAGTTAACCCCTCTTGTGATTCTTTAAAGCTTTTACTTGTCTTGAAAAAGGTGGTTGTCTAAATGGGACGACGAGCGTGGGACATTAAACATCATCACGGCGAACAAGTAAACTCATCTACTCTCTAGTCCACTTTCCCTGCCTCACTGTGTTCATATCGGCCTCTTGCAAACTGGGGCCGGTTTCACAAAGATAGACTTTGACTATGGCTTAGATATAGTAGATAGTCAGACTTCAGACAGACATCTAAATCAGACCGTTGCACAAAGCACTTAAGACTCTGACTATCTTAAGAAGGACTACACTGCAATGCATTCTGGGTAAATTAAGACACTTTTCAAAACAAAAAACATTGTGGATCGAGTAAGCGCATTCAACCGCTCAGTGCAGTTTACCCCAGCGGAAGAGGTGTGTTTGTTGGAGGACTATAACAGTTACAAGGACATTTTACTTGGGAAATGTAGCGGAGAATGTAGTAACAAGAAGAAATGTTTAAATTATGAGCCATTTTCCCTTTTCTTTTGGCTGTTTGTAATGTAACTGATTGTTACTGCTGGTTGCCAAGGTAACACATGAGTCTTAGACCTAAGTTAGCCTGGGGTAAGGTGTCTGGGGGTAAGTTAGCCTGGGGTAAGGTGTCTGGGGGTAAGTTAGCCTGGGGGTAAGGTGTCTGGGGGTAAGTTAGCCTGGGGATAAGTTAGCCTGGGGGTAAGGTGTCTGGGGGTAAGTTAGCCTGGGGGTAAGGTGTCTGGGGGTAAGTTAGCCTGGGGGTAAGTTAGCCTGGGGGTAAGTTAGCCTGGGGTAAGGTGTCTGGGGGTAAGTTAGCCTGGGGGTAAGGTGTCTGGGGGTAAGTTAGCCTGGGGGTAAGTTAGCCTGGGGATAAGTTAACTTGGGGTAAGGTGTCTGGGGGTAAGTTAGCCTGGGGTAAGGTGTCTGGGGGTAAGTTAGCCTGGGGGGAAGGTGTCTGGGGGTAAGTTAGCCTGGGGTAAGGTGTCTAATGTTTTTGGTCTAAATTAAGTCAGTCTTTATTTTTGTGAAACAGACTAACTTGCCATTTTATTCTATCTACAAGTCTATGAGCAAATTTTAGACTTGTCTACCACTATAGACCGGTCCAAAATAGCTTTGTGAGACCAGCCCCGGGTCTAACTCAGATATCCCAACGCATAACTAGACTCACGTACGGCCGTTACCGGAAGCCAATGATTACAGTGTTTAAAGGTATAAATGTGGATATTTTTCTTACACAAACCCGTCGCTTCGCTTCAGAAGGCCTTTATTAACCCCCTGGAGTTGTATGGGTTCATTTTATGATGGATTGATGCGCTTTTTTGTGCTACAAAATCTCTATATATAATTATAAAGCTGGGAAGAGCCTGGACCTTTTGTACTATAACTCTGATTGAGTTCGTCTGAAAGAAGAAAGTCATATACCACACCTACTGTAGGAGGACTTGAGGGCGAGTAAATCATGGGCTAATTTTCATTTTTGTGTGAACTAACCCTTTAAGCTGGGCTCTCACAAAGCTATTGAATGACTTCAGAAAATGTAGATGTAGTTCAAAAGTTGTGTAAGCATGAAGACTTTCATCTCCGTGTGGACGGTTCCTTTAAGATCAGCCTCTCTTTGTATCTGCTTTAACACAGACTGAACTCTGAGAGCAACACAGTAACGAGAGCTGGCAGGAGAAAAAATAAAACTTGTTTGTAATGTTGCCATTACAGTTACATAATAATAATGGTAGGCAGGAAGAATATTTGCCGTTTATGACAGTTATTGAATTGTAATTTCTGTAAAATCCCCATATTGATCGGGGAGGCAGATGGGAATCTCCCAGCAAAGTTCACATCATGATATAGTAACCAGTGTGTGTTTTCTTGTTTTTCTGGCTATATATTTTGTTTAAAAAAATGTGATGATAAAACAAACATTTATGTAAATGAACTTTTGACTCAAAACCTTACAGTTATGACCTGTGAGACAACAAGCCTCTGCCTCCTCTCTCAAGCAAACCAATTTAGTCCATAACGGCTTTTCTAAAAATGAAACAGATACATTTATAGTTCATAATGTCACAGAAATCTAGAATAGACCTTCGGCTTATATCTGACTCTAGTTTCTTTTAACACGGTTCCTCCTGCCCCTCTGATCATGGGTGGATGAGGTTAGTAACAGGTTTCAGAGACAACCAGGATACTGGAAGATGAATACTTTACAGAGAATTCTCTTTACAGTTTGGCAAACAACTTTCTAAGGCAAAGGAGTCGAGAAGCTCTGCGATCAGGAAGGAAATTAATGTCATCTCCCAGTGAACAAGACAAGGAGAAGTTGTATTTATTGAAGGAAGACCTTGATGTTTATGCAGAAAAGGCTAAAGGTGCATCATCAGATCAAGGGCAAATGGCCAGAGTTTGGAGAAAAGAACGCTCTTGATTTCAATGCTCTTAATACTATTTTTAAAATCAACTGGATAAAACATTGCTTGGCCCATAATAATTCTATATGGTTTTATATCCGCAATTTGTTTTTTGAAAAGATGTGGTGGGTTAAACTTTTTATTATCGTGTGACTTAAAATGTAGTCAACTTCCCATTAAATTATCAAATTTTCACAAGCAATCACTGGAAAATAGCCTTTAAACATCATTTCTCCCCACACACATGTATAAACCAACATGTATTATCTAAAAGAGAAAGTATATATAAAAAAGAATGGTTTGATAAGGAAATTATTATTATTTCCAACTTACTAAACTGTAATGGTGAGATTTATACTTATCAACAATGTCTTGCTCTCTCAGGGATTGAATACATGTAGAGATTACCATATGGTTGTTAAAAACATCTCCAGTAATCTTCAGCTTGTGAAAGCGCATCTCAGTTACAACTCAGTGTGACGGCAGACTCCTAAACTTGTTATTGGAGGTGTTATTATTTTGGATATGAAGTGTAATAACTCTTACATCAGAAAATGTCTTAATCAAGATATTCAGTTTTTCCTTCTATGCCTTCAATTGTGATAATCTGGTCAGCAAGTAATACATGTTTTACTGCCAAATAAGGTCAAGGAAAATCATTTAAAAATAATACACAGGTGTTATCGGTGTAATGCATTTCTTAATACGTTTAAAAAAGACATCTAACCACAATATTGTTTTTGTAATCTTGAATCTGAAACTCTAATACATTTATTTTGTAAATGTAAATACTCTGAAGACTTCTGAAAGCAGGAATCTATGATGGGTTTTGATACATTCTTCAAAATAATCAGAATAGATGAGGCTATGATCTTCTTATTGGACTGTAATACTGGCTCAGATTTAACTGATACACATTAAAGTTAATAATTCTTCCTGGGAATTTTATTTTTTTGTAAAGATCTTAAAATATTCCATGATTCATTGAATTCAATCACTAGAAATAAGAAGTGTATAAAAACATCTCTTATTTTGATTTTTTTGGGTAAAATTTAATGTTTTGCTCTGTACAATGTAAGGTATGTTGTATGTTTTGCCAAATATATGTCTTATGTTTGATGTCATTGTAAGCTTTTATGAAAGTAAAAAAAAAACATGATCTGTAGAGATGGAGCGGGCAGATCTCGCGAGCGCTCGTCCTCTCGCGATGTCTCCCAGCATCGCTGCCCTGCTGCAGTGCGCGTATAAAGCGCAGCGAGCCTCGCGGGCACGAGAGGAGGAGTTGCGGTAAGGTCGCGCAGCATCACGGCGCACATTAGCTACGGAAAGCGCGATTCACGGACATCTTCTGGGTCTTTAAGGTCCCTGTGAGCGCACACTCGGAGGATATTTCACTGAGCGCGTTAAACTTGTCAGGAGTTTCTGACTGGAAGAGCTGCTGATCTCCATTTGCATCCGCATGTGCGCGTCGCGCTGCGGGTTCGGAGGAAAGCGCGGCGCGTTATTTTAGTCTTCCTGCAGCATCAGTGTCCGCGTTCAGTCACATCCATCGGCTCTTTGGCACTTTTAACGGACAGTATCAGCTTTTGGAGAGCTTTTCTGACTCGTCATGTCGGCATCACCTCCGCCTCTCGCCGGCGACTCTCTCTCCGCGCCCGAGCCTGACGCGCTCAAACCCGCCGGTCCCACACCGAGCCAGAGCCGCTTTCAGGTGGACCTGGTGTCCGAGTCCACCGGGGATGGGCATACCCACACCGCCTCCGACTCATCCCCTCCCGCGTACGACGCCGAGCCGCCATCCGACGCGCGTCGGGACTCTGCGGCGGGCGGCGAGGAAGCCAAGGGCCGGTTTCGGGTTGTGAACTTCGCGGCCTCGAGCCCGGACGCCGCGCCGGCGGACAACGCGCAGAACGGGGACACGGTGATGAGCGAGGGCAGCCTGCACTCCTCCAGCGGCGGCCAGCAGCACCACCACTACGACACACACACCAACACATACTACCTCCGCACCTTCGGGCACAACACCATCGACGCCGTGCCCAACATAGACTTCTACCGGCAGACCGCGGCTCCGCTGGGCGAGAAGCTCATCAGACCCACCCTCTCCGAGCTGCACGACGAGCTCGACAAGGTAACGTTACAGCCGCACCGCGCACTACTGGGGTAGTTCTGAACACACACTCGGGGCACTACTGGGGTAGTACTGAACCCAAACTGGTGGGTTTGTACTGAACACACATATCGGACACTAGTTTAGTGGGTTAGTACTGAATGCACATGTCAGACACTAGTTTAGTGGGTTAGTACTGAATGCACATATCGGACACTATTTAGTGGGTTTGTACGTGTCAGACACTAGTTTAGTGGGTTAGTACTGAATGCACATATCGGACACTATTTAGTTGGTTTGTACTGAATGCACGTGTCAGACACTACTTTAGTGGTTAGTACTGATGCACATGTCAGACACTAGTTTAGAGGGTTAGTACTGAATGCACATGTAGTTTAGTGGGTTAGTACTGAATGCACATATCGGACACTATTTAGTGGGTTAGTACTGAATGCACGTGTCAGACACTAGTTTAGTGGGTTAGTACTGAATGCACATGTAGTTTAGTGGGTTAGTACTGAATGCACATGTAGTTTAGTGGGTTAGTACTGAATGAACATCGGACACTATTTAGTGGGTTTGTACTGAATGCACGTGTCAGACACTAGTTTAGTGGTTAGTACTGATGCACATCAGACACTAGTTTAGTGGGTTAGTACTGAATGCACATGTAGTTTAGTGGGTTAGTACTGAATGCACATATCGGACACTATTTAGTGGGTTAGTACTGAATGCACGTGTCAGACACTAGTTTAGTGGGTTAGTACTGAATGCACATGTAGTTTAGTGGGTTAGTACTGAATGCACATGTAGTTTAGTGGGTTAGTACTGAATGAACATCGGACACTATTTAGTGGGTTTGTACTGAATGCACGTGTCAGACACTAGTTTAGTGGTTAGTACTGATGCACATCAGACACTAGTTTAGTGGGTTAGTACTGAATGCACGTGTCAGACACTAGTTTAGTGGGTTAGTACTGAATGCACGTGTCAGACACTAGTTTAGTGGGTTAGAAATGAATGTACATATCGGACACTGTGGTTTAGTACTGAACACACATGTCGGATACTAGTTTAGTGGGTTAGTACTGAACACACATATCGGACACTAGTTTAGTGGGTTAGTACTGAACACATATCAGACACTAGTTTAGTGGGTTAGTACTGAATGCACATATCGCACTCTATTTAGTGGGTTAGTACTGAACGCACATATCGGACACTATTTAGTGGGTTAGTACTGAACACACATGTCGGATACTAGTTTAGTGGGTTAGTACTGAACACGCATATCGGACACTATTTAGTGGGTTAGTACTGAATGCACATATCGGACACTAGTTTAGTGGGTTAGTACTGAACACATATCAGACACTAGTTTAGTGGGTTAGTACTGAACACATA
The DNA here is from genome assembly GCF_965113295.1 of Leuciscus leuciscus. Taxonomy (NCBI): domain Eukaryota; kingdom Metazoa; phylum Chordata; class Actinopteri; order Cypriniformes; family Leuciscidae; genus Leuciscus; species Leuciscus leuciscus. The sequence goes on from NC_138723.1 coordinate 3,792,088, forward strand.
TCAGACACTAGTTTAGTGGGTTAGTACTGAATGCACATGTCAGACACTAGTTTAGTGGGTTAGTACTGAATGCACATGTCAGACACTAGTTTAGTGGGTTAGTACTGAAATGCACATGTCAGATACTAGTTTAGTGGGTTAGTACTGTGCACATATCGGACACTAGTTTAGTTGGTTAGTACTGAACACACATCAGACACTAGTTTAGAGGGTTAGTACTGAACACACATATCAGACACTAGTTTAGTGGGTTAGTACTGAACACACATATCAGACACTAGTTTAGAGGGTTAGTACTGAATGCACATATCAGACACTAGTTTAGTGAGTTAGTACTGAATGAACATGTCAGACACTAGTTTAGTGGGTTATACTGAACACGCATATCGGACACTAGTTTAGTGGATTAGTACTGAACACACATGTCAGACACTAGTTTAGTGGGTTAGTACTGAACATACATGTCGGACACTAGTTTAGTGGGTAAGTACTGAACACACTAGTTTAGTGGGTTAGTACTGAACACGCATATCAGACACTAGTTTAGTGGGTTATACTGAACACGCATATCAGACACTAGTTTAGTGGGTTAGTACTGAACACACATATCAGACACTAGTTTAGTGGGTTAGTACTGAACACGACACTAGTTTAGTGGGTTAGTTCTGAACACACATGTCAGACACTAGTTTAGTGGGTTAGTACTGAACACGACACTAGTTTAGTGGGTTAGTTCTGAACACACATGTCAGACACTAGTTTAGTGGGTTAGTACTGAACACACATGTCAGACACTGGTTTAGTGGGTTAGTACTGAACACACATATCGGACACTGGTTTAGTGGGTTAGTACTGAACACACGTCGGATACTAGTTTAGTGGGTTAGTACTGAATGTACATATCGGACACTGTGGTTTAGTACTGAACACACATGTCGGATACTAGTTTAGTGGGTTAGTACTGAACACACATATCGGACACTAGTTTAGTGGGTTAGTACTGAACACATATCAGACACTAGTTTAGTGGGTTAGTACTGAATGCACATATCGCACTCTATTTAGTGGGTTAGTACTGAACGCACATATCGGACACTATTTAGTGGGTTAGTACTGAACACACATGTCGGATACTAGTTTAGTGGGTTAGTACTGAATGCACGTGTCAGACACTAGTTTAGTGGGTTAGTACTGAACACGCATATCGGACACTATTTAGTGGGTTAGTACTGAATGCACATATCGGACACTAGTTTAGTGGGTTAGTACTGAACACATATCAGACACTAGTTTAGTGGGTTAGTACTGAACACATATCAGACACTAGTTTAGTGGGTTAGTACTGAATGCACATGTCAGACACTAGTTTAGTGGGTTAGTACTGAATGCACATGTCAGACACTAGTTTAGTGGGTTAGTACTGAAATGCACATGTCAGATACTAGTTTAGTGGGTTAGTACTGTGCACATATCGGACACTAGTTTAGTTGGTTAGTACTGAACACACATCAGACACTAGTTTAGAGGGTTAGTACTGAACACACATATCAGACACTAGTTTAGTGGGTTAGTACTGAACACACATATCAGACACTAGTTTAGAGGGTTAGTACTGAATGCACATATCAGACACTAGTTTAGTGAGTTAGTACTGAATGAACATGTCAGACACTAGTTTAGTGGGTTATACTGAACACGCATATCGGACACTAGTTTAGTGGATTAGTACTGAACACACATGTCAGACACTAGTTTAGTGGGTTAGTACTGAACATACATGTCGGACACTAGTTTAGTGGGTAAGTACTGAACACACTAGTTTAGTGGGTTAGTACTGAACACGCATATCAGACACTAGTTTAGTGGGTTATACTGAACACGCATATCAGACACTAGTTTAGTGGGTTAGTACTGAACACACATATCAGACACTAGTTTAGTGGGTTAGTACTGAACACGACACTAGTTTAGTGGGTTAGTTCTGAACACACATGTCAGACACTAGTTTAGTGGGTTAGTACTGAACACGACACTAGTTTAGTGGGTTAGTTCTGAACACACATGTCAGACACTAGTTTAGTGGGTTAGTACTGAACACACATGTCAGACACTGGTTTAGTGGGTTAGTACTGAACACACATATCGGACACTGGTTTAGTGGGTTAGTACTGAACACACGTCGGATACTAGTTTAGTGGGTTAGTACTGAACACCCATTTCGGACAATATTTAGTGGGTTAGTACTGAATGCACGTGTCAGACACTACTTTAGTGGTTAGTACTGATGCACATGTCAGACACTAGTTTAGAGGGTTAGTACTGAATGCACATGTAGTTTAGTGGGTTAGTACTGAATGCACATATCGGACACTGGTTTAGTGGGTTAGTACTGAACACACATATCAGATACTGGTTTAGTGGGTTAGTACTGAACACACATATCGGACACTGGTTTAGTGGGTTAGTACTGAATGCACATGTCAGGCTCTAGTTTAGAGGGTTAGTACTGAACACACATCGGATACTGGTTTAGTGGGTTAGTACTGAATGCACATGTCAGACTCTAGTTTAGAGGGTTAGTACTGAACACACATATCGGACACTAGTTTAGAGGGTTAGTACTGAACACGCATATCAGACACTAGTTTAGTGGGTTAGTACTGAATGCACATATCAGACACTAGTTTAGTGGGTTAGTATTGAATGCATATGTCAGGCACTAGTTTAGTGGGTTAGTATTGAATGCATATGTCAGACACTAGTTTAGTGGGTTAGTACTGAATGCACATATCAGACACTAGTTTAGTGGGTTAGTATTGAATGCATATGTCAGGCACTAGTTTAGTGGGTTAGTATTGAATGCATATGTCAGACACTAGTTTAGTGGGTTAGTACTGAACACACATATCGGACACTATTTAGTGGGTTAGTACTGAACACACATGTCGGATACTAGTTTAGTGGGTTAGTACTGAACACACATCAGACACTAGTTTAGAGGGTTAGTACTGAACACACATATCGGACACTGGTTTAGTGGGTTAGTACTGAATGCACTAGGGATTGGACTTTTTCTCGACAAAACGACCGACATTCGACACATGCTCCACTCGACAAAAAAAATAGTGTCGAGGGGGCGGGGCTTGTGGGATTTCCAAATTGCATTTTTTTTTTTTTGGCCTTTTAATTTATTACATTTCCTATTCAAATACACATCATAAAGTGCCACTTTTCCCATAATGAAATAAAACATTTTAAATAAAACAATCCATTTTTTCTAAATGGGATCGCCACTTGACCGTTGACCCCACTTGACCCTGTGTGTGTGACAGGCGACAGAGTCAACATGGCGGCAGCGGCAAATAACAGGAGCAAGGTGTGGGGGAGTTTTAGCAAAATTAATGATAAGATAGTGAGGTGCAAATTGTGCGGCAAAGATTATGCATTCCACACATCCACGTCAGGGATGCCAGCGGAAAGAGTGTTTTCAGCCGCGGGACTGGTCGTGAGTAGACTCCGCAGTCGCCTTCTACCCAAACATGTGGATATGCTTCTGTTCTTAAACAAAAATTAGGCCTAAATGGTAAGATACCTATTGGTATATTTTATTTTCACTGCTGATTTGTTATGTTGAGTTGATGGTATTATGCTGCCTCCTTTTCTGTGGTTTAAAAAAAAATGGGCACGCTGTTTTCAATTTTAATTGTTGCTTATTTTCACGTTTGATAAGCATGTTAATGTTATATAATGATAATATAGAGTGTTATTTTTTTCATTCGGAAAACTATCTTGTTTAGGCTACATGCACAGAGCTAATTAACTAATGGACAGGCCGTTTTATTTCTGTAAATTCCGAACGGCAAAAAGTAGCCTACGTCTTATGTGTTTGTAAGGCTGTTGAATAAACATTTTAAATTAGCCTACTCTCTCTCTCGTTTTTATTATTACCACTTCAATGGTCAAAATTTGACACTAGAGCCATGTTTTTGAGACTAGAATAAACTAGTACAACAATGTAGAATATTTTCCACCCTCCGCATTGCTGCCGCTCTTTAAAAAAAGAAAAGAAAAAAAAGGCCGACAATCCGACAAAAAGTCGACACATGGGCCTCGACAGTCGATTTCCCAAATCCCGTGTCGTTCCCATCCCTAGAATGCACATGTCAGACTCTAGTTTAGAGGGTTAGTACTGAACACACATATCAGACACTAGTTTAGTAGGTTATACTGAACACGCATATCAGACACTGGTTTAGTGGGTTAGTACTGAACACACATATCGGACACCGGTTTAGTGGGTTGGTACTGAACACACATGTCGGATACTAGTTTAGTGGGTTAGTACTGAACACACATTTCGGACACTAGTTTAGTGGGTTAGTACTGAACACGCATATCGGACACTGGTTTAATGGGTTAGTACTGAACATGCATATCGGACACTAGTTTAGTGGGTTAGTACTGAACACGCATGTAGTTTAGTGGGTTAGTACTGAATGCACATGTCGGACAATAGTCACATCGCTCCTAGTTTTGTCTGAGATGACATATTGAATGATGGTCCGTCTCATTTCTTCTGATATTTAATGAGGTTGCAGGGTTCATATCAAATGTGTGATACTTCATAACACTTTAGAGAGTCAACATGGACCTGTGTGCGCAGTATGCAGTGCATATGAGGACACTGATGATGGGAAACGTTATCTGAAGATCAGACTCTTCACTGTATCATTGTACATGTAGTTCTCTGATATGAAGACGCAAGGCCAGGCTGTGTTTACATTCTTACACCAGACTCAGATGTGCTGAGAGTGTGTGTGTGTGTGTCTTGCTGGTTAGTCTTGGTTTCTCTCATGCATTGAGAGCCTGTTGAGACCGATCAACTGCTTTGATCATGAAGTGATTTGTTTGCTATGTGTAAGTCTGTTTAAAAGCCCGTTCATTTGACATGAACAGCGGATGTTGTCCATGTTGGTCACACACAGCGCTGACACAAACTTGCTTATGGACTTAGGGAGCAGTTTTATCCGGAGGCATGACGATTTGGCTCTCTGAGGACACTGGCTATTATGACTTGGCAGTTTATCTAGTTTAGTGCATTTGTAACAAACTTTGATGCCAAGTTTTAGAAAAGCCTCTTTGAGACGAAGAACATGACGCATAAGTGTTTTAGCAGTAGTTTCCATTTCCACTCATTTGAGCTTGAACTGAACGAGAGCTCTTCTGAGTTAATGACTCAAGCAGAGCCACTGAACGATTCTCTTAGGCAAATAAACAGATGCGAGAGATAATGTGTTTATAAAAATATATTATAATATCAAATGCAGCAGTGGAAGAAGACTTGTTTTCTGCAGTGTGAGATGTGTGCTGAGACATGATCCTCTGACTGCACTATAGGCTAGTCTTCTTTTGCAGTAGTAATTGTAATCATGATACGGAACAAAGTAAAGCCTTCTGAAGAGAATCGTGATGTTTTTGAGAGCGGACTGAAATGGTAATCCCAGTTCTGCTTGTGATGTGATGAAACCTCGAATGCTTTGTAGTCCTGCAGCATTTGTGCTCCAGTCCTGAGTGATTCCTCATGTGTCTTGTTGAGGTGTGCCGTTACTTCACTAACGGTGTATTTACACATGGTCACACACGCCGTCTCGAGTCTGCAGTGCTGTGAGAATGCAGAGCTTTAATGAAGGGGACTGGTGATATTTGACATTTTACAGAGGCGCTTCCTTCCAGCGGGCCATATCTGTGAAGAAAGATGTGTGTTGCAATAGCCGTGTGTGTGTGTGTGTGTGTGTGTGTGTGTGGTGTCTGGCTGGAGTCGTTAAAAGATAGATAGATTTTTATTTGTCCTCGAGAGGAAATTTGTTTCCACTGTAGATGCGTACATAACACACACACTCATAACATGTTAAATTATCAACGTATCATAATACAATTAACAAATAATTGCTGACATCACAAAAAAACAACAACAACAAAGAGAGCATAAGTGACGGATCACTTTCTCACACTTCTTTTTGTGGCTTAAACAACCAGATCTTTGTTTACACTTGGCCAGTTCTCGACTGGAATGCGTCTTAAACCACTTCTCGGAGATCTTTGATTAAATTGCGTTTCGGAGTAGAAGTAGGCTTATCTGATCGGATTTCAGCTATCGGATTGAATCAAATCTTGAAAATGGGTTGTTCAAAAGAAAAAAGGGAAAAAAAGGGGGTAGAAGAAATTTAATAACTTTAAAACTGGTAAAAAAAAAACATTTGTATGTAGTGTGTATATAGGCACATTTCTTTTTTTTTATTTTGTGCTTGATTAGTATAACTGTTAAAGTAATAAAGTAGAAGTAGGCATTTTATATTAAGCGTTTCAGTACAGTAAAGAGAGATTTGATGCCATAAAATAATCCCCATAAACAGCCATCAATATCAAACAATATTATAATTAAATTGTAATAATTTTTTTTTAATCACTGTATATAAACTACATTGGCACACTCATCAGAGATGAACCAGTTGAAAGTAGTTTCTAACAAGTGCATCCCTTATTGAATGTATATTTGTTTGTTTTTGTTGTGGGTCACATGAGGGGCTACGGAAGCTCTAAAGGGACATGGTGATGATGGGACTTTGTATACATCAAAACTTGAGTTATTTGCGAATGCAATGTTCCAATGTCGACTCTTCCACCTGTTGTTCTTTATACATCCTAGCTAGTAGCCTACATTGTGCATGAAACCCAATTTGGAGCTGGTGATCCAGATTTGGTAAACTGATAAAGTGAGTAAGTGAGTAGGGTGATCCAGTCCTATTTTGCTCTGAAAAACCGGCACAAAACTAAAATGGATTACCAGATACAGGATGGCAAAACAGGGGCGATCCAAATCTAGAAGATTCTGACCCAGATTGTCATGGCTCTGCAAGCAGATTAAAGGGGCTTTCGCACCGGAGGAACCTTCTCATAGTTCCTAGATCTAATGACGGAAGTACCCGGATTTGCCGTGTTCGCACCGCAGGAACTAGGAACGATTTTAGTTCTAGGAACTTCTTTTGGAGAACTGAATTAACTCTTACTTCAGAGTCGGTCTAAACCAGCGCTATAGGAACTACCAGTGACGTTAGTGTGCACTGATTGGCCGAACGCATGTAGCACAGCTCCGATCACGGCGTCCTCATCTGTCGGCGAACTGTCCTGGCTAGTTCCTGTCAGAGAGCTAACCGGTGCCAAAGCCTCAAAGGCTCTTGTAATTGCAATGAATGTGTGTTGGTTTGCTCAGTGTTTGTGTAGCAGCTGTCACAACACTGCTCTATAAATACATCTGTTCAGTGGTTTTGTATAGTTTGGAATGAAGTTAATCTGTGGGGAATTTTACAAAGCTATTTTCTTGTTGTCCATTAATGGTTGTCAATTAATCATCTGTAATCCCGTCCAGATAATGTGAAGCACGTGCTCGTGCACTATTTCAGAAGTCAGGTTTGTCATGTGAAGCGACTGATGTTATTCCTCTATTTGTCTGCTTTTATCAAACCAGTGAGATGGATATTTAGATGAGTGGTCTGATCTGCGTGTTATGTAAAGCTAACACTAGTAAAGTCTTATTAAAGTCCTCATGCTTTCAGATCGAAGCTTTTTCCTGTTGGAGTTACACACAGGACGGCACTGTACAACAAATCCATGACTGAATGGAAAGTGTTTTACTGGCTGCTGGCAGTGAATTTAAACAGATATTGATGTGTGCGTCAGCGAGTGTTTCATGGCTGTCAAACGAACGCCGTGACACTCGACACTCCAGTCCAGTTTTCCAGCCGTTTCTTGAACAGTTTCAGTACTTCATTACAGCAACACCAAATCATTAATTTACTTTGGCTCTGTTGAAGAACACTGAGAGTGTGGCAGGTTTTGGTAGTGTGACTGGCGTACGATGGACACACTGATCACAGAAGCATGATATTGACGAGTGATAAAGTCCTGTCAGGGCGGATTTATTCAGAAGAGTGACTGAGCGGAAACAGATGTTGAAATGCTGATGCTGTGAGAGACAAACAAAGACACATTTATTGTGACAGGCTCATTGGAAATACATTTCTGCAAAATGGTCTCTTGCACGCTTTGAGTGGAGGGTCCAGTGAGTGGCTCAAAGCGCGTTCAGTTTGAAACCGATGAATGTGTCTGAACGATGTTTGCGTAGGTTGCTGTACGTATTGCAGCAGTTCTGAAGTGAATGTCCAGTGAGTGGCACTTAAAGGTCAATCGCATTCGATAATGATGCATCACCTACACTAAGCCCTAAACACACCCTATTGGGTAACAAAAGCAAACGTGACATAAAAAACGCTTGCTGAAGCATCCATGCCTTGTAAGCTTGCGGGACTCGTACCGGGTGAGCTGTTAGCACGTCTGCTACATAAGAAACGCCACACTGTGATGTGGTGCTAATGCTAACCGCGAGACGCTCAGAGTCTCAGTAACCTGTGGCTTCACTCAGTCAAATTGAGAACCACTATTTTATGGTTTCAATCCCACGATTCTTAACAGACAACTAAATAAAATAATGTAATTTACTAGAGGACCTGACACAATTGTAATTGCTGCAGTCTAAGAATGTTTAATTAGAATGAATTAAATGGGGAAAAAAAATGAAACTTCACTTGTTTCATTACTGGATGCATCAGTGTTTTTGATCTTGAATGATTCATAGACACATGCAATATACTATTGTTACAATTGACACCAAGTTACTTTCAAAAGGTGATTTGCTGTATTTTGATCTCTACCGTAGACATCCGTGTTTAATCCGAGCTATACACTTTTATTCTAGTACTTCTGTGATCATTTGAATGATTGCTAGTAGGGATGGGACGGTATGTCATATCACGATAATAGTGACCAAAATTATCGTGATTATCAATATTATCACAGTTTTGTTAAAATGAGATGAAAGTCATCAAAAATAACTGATTTATATTTGAAAATCAACAAACAACAAATAAAACGAGCAGCTCTATGCACTTTAAGCAAGATTATATTCTGTGGCATTTCCTTCCTTAAAATGACCGTCGTCAATAGCAACGCATTATAACACAGCGTGTGCATCACAACGGACGCGCTCTCTCGTTTCATTCAAATACAACTTGCCGTCTTGCGTCTCCGTTTTCGATTGTATTGAAAATGTAATCAGAGTTGATTTATTGTTTACTGAATTTGATCATATTTTTATGATCATGTTAGATTTAAAACATTAATCTGCCTTCCGCCATTCCTTCTCCAATAAAAAAAACAACAACATTGCACGCTGCGCCTTTGCCAGCCTGTTGCTGGCTGGACAGGATTTACAGTGAGTTATTAAAATCGCGATAATCAAACACGGTTTTAATGATAATTCAATTTTAAACGATAATACTAACCGTCAGTACATTTTATCGTGGTTTATAGTGAAACTGGTAAGTTAATTGTCCCATCCCTAATTGCTAGACAGAAATAATGACTGTTGTTGAAAAGGCTGTTTATGGAGCGGTTTCATACTGGTACACTGTACATGATAACGCTCTCTCTGAAGCGTTAATAGGAAATTATATCCAGTTAGTTAGAGAATCAGTGAGATGTTTTTTTATATATTTTTTTATATTATTGTATAATTACAGAGTCAACTGTTAGTCCACATGTTCTCAGTAGTACGAGGGTCAGTCAGAGTCGGACCGCTTCTCTGACCTAAGCTTGAGGCGTCAGTCCTGTAATGTAAGGCCTGATACACACTCCAGCTGAAGTCATCACTCAGTCCTGTTCTGAACACACAGCTCAGGAATTCACTGTGACACGCGTGACACCTGAATGTGTTCCACGCAGTATGTGCAGAACGAGACTAAACTAGCTTTTAATGACATGCTTGCGCACGCCAGGGACGTCTCGCTTCTGTCTGTGTAGAGGAGCGAGTCTTGACTCTTACCATGCTTGACACCGGTCTGTTTCTATGGGTGGAGGGTCTGGAGGGTCTGGAAGGGGCAGTGTTGCCAGATCTGGTTTTAGATTAAATGTCAATAAATATACAAAAAAATAAACCTAAAAATTAAGGAAAGGCATTTTGTCAGTTTTTCATTTCTAGTGCTGATAGATCTCAAAAACGAGTTCTCTGGGTGGGGCGTGTCTGTCAAAAGCTTTCATTAAAACACTGTTACAAAAATGAATGTTGACAAGTGACAAGTCAAAACATGACATGAAAATATGTCTATCAAAATATGAATGGAAGCTGGGGTCTTCTGGCCAAGATGGCCACAGCTGGTGTGTGTGCTTGAGGACCGTCAGCTGGTTCTGTGTGTGTGATGGTGACGTGATCTCAGCACAGCGGATGTGACAGTGGTTCTGGTGTCACTACATGAGATGAGGATGCTGGGACGGGCCAGAAACATCAGGTGAAAGGTCACTCGTCATGATCTTCATGATCACGTCCCGCAGCGTCTCCATAGTGACACGTGTCTCCTGAGCGCCGCTAATCATGCGTAGGGAAGCATCCCAGTGGACACACACACACACACACACATGTGCACGCACACGTTACCTCCATCACACCTGAGGTCAGGCCCAGCGGACACACACACACACACACACACACACACACACACACACACACACACACACACACACACACACACACACACACACACACACACACACACACACACTTCAGCTACTAAAGAGAGTGTGCTTTCGACCGAAACTGTGACATTTAATTATCGCTTCTCCGATGTGCGTTTGTGTGTATTTACTTGTCTTGCTTGTGTCTATTTAAAGGGATAGTTCACCCAGAAATGGTTACCCCATGATGATCACCCTCAAGTCCTCCTAGGTGTATATTACTTTATTCTTTCAAACAAACACAATCAGAGTTATAATAAGATATATCCTGGCTCTTCCCAGCTTTATAATGGGAGTCAGTTGGTATATTTATTTGGAAGAGCATCAAATCGCATCCATTCGTGGTTCTAGTTCTCCACACGGCTCTGGGGGTTAAATAAAGGACTTCTGAAGCGATGCATGTAAGAAAAATATCCATGTTTAAAACTTTATAAACTAAAATAAGTAGCTACCGGCAGACGGCCGTCTGCATCGATTTTTTTCGGCGAAAGAGTGACCCATGATGTAATGACGAACGCGGAAGCTCAGAGAATAGAGCAAAACACCAGTCACGAATTAGAAGCATAAAACGAGAATTTTTACTCTGTCGATAAATGTATCCAAAACAGTTGCTCAGTCTAATAAAACACAATATAGCAATATTGGTGCAATATTTCAGCACCAAGTCCAAGACTATTCATTTACACACACAATGTAATATCAAATTTAGCATTTTAATCAACGGTACATTTTAATTGCCTTTTACCACATGTCTTGCTGTAATATCGTACCGTGAGTTCAGTATCGTGGTCGTGACATGAGGGTATCGTTACACCCCTACTTAGTTAAGAAAATCTTATTTTCCTGAATAATATTGTTATGCTTCTTTGGCCATACAATGATTAAAACTAAAGTTAGACCTTCACAAAGGTCTAAACCAGTGATTGTTGCACAATATGTGTGCTGTTAAGTTGATTTTCAGTAATTGAGTAATTGTTTCAGTAATCTTCTTTTTATTGTAATTTTTGTAAAGCTACTCCCCAGCCCTCCTGAAAATGCCACACACTCTCTTCAAACCAATGTTTCCATCAAGCATTTAAGAGATCTCTTACTGAAATGTAATACTCCATTTTTTTTTTTTTCATCTCTTATGAATGAATTCTGGGAGATGAGCCCTGGCGCTTAATGTGGCGTGCTGAATGAGCTGAACTGGGCGCTGTGGGTTTGCTGGGGGCTTTTCGATCGTTTTCAGTTACAGTTGTGATCGGGCCCGAGTAGATCCAGCAACAATGAGCTGCTTTGTTGAATGAGATGAGCTTACCTCGCACGCCACTGAACTCTTCCATTCACATTTATACAGGAGGAGTGGAGAACCTCTAAACCAGCCGTGAACCTTTTACTTTCTTATAGTGGAATCAAGAACTGACCTTATAGCTGACCTTCATACATTCATACATGTAATGACCTGCTCTGGCTCGGAAACGACTTTCCTTTTTGTCTAATATTGTATAATGCCCTTTAATTTTTCACCTGATATAAACACTTTCAGTCTCTCTCCAGTTTTCATTGATTAAATCAAGACCGATGCGGTTGCAAACATGGTTTTAAGAAACTGCCTGTCTCAGATGGTGTCTATACACTTTCAGTTCATATGTTTATGAGGTCTAACCTTCCCAACATGGCTCATAACTGTCTTTGCTGCTGAAGGTTAGATCAGAGTCTGATTACTCTCATTTAATCCAATAATGAAACTAGTCATGAAACAGCCACAGCTGAGACTGAAAGTTGACATGCCGGGCTGCTCAAACATTTCCATTCGTTCATTAATTTGTTCTTTTATCCAAAACAACTTACAAATGAGGAACACTTGCATTTTTTTTTTTTTTTTTTACTCAAAATACAATGTTTTGGTTATACAGATAAGAGTCATACATCATTTGAAACTCAAAATAACAAGAAAACGCTGTGGCTTTGTAAAATAAATTAAACAAACAAACAGGGTTTGTTTCTGCCGTCTCGGTTTCTGTGGACTTGAGCACTTAAAGAAAAAACACCTCAGTGTATACTTGCCTCACAGACATGACAAATACATCTATACATCTATATATATATGCAATTAAAGGCTCATTATTATGATTTATATGGCTTATTAATATACACGTGATTAGTCGACTAATTGCTTAAAAGAACAACTTCTAGTCGACTAGAAAAATCTTTAGTCGAGGGCAGCCCTACTGGACACTAACATATTTGAGGTGGTTTTGTTAGTGATATACTTTATTTTAGTGTGTGTGTGTGATATAGATATAGATATATATATATATAAGACTGGTTCTGTAAAGTTTTTGTGTGGCGTGGCTTTCATTGTGGAGTTGATGGTAAATTTAAAGTCATTCTCAGGACTTTACAGTCCATGAAAGCGTCATCTGGTTCAGAGAGACGTACCATCTACACAGCCAGATGTGGAAGCTCTGTGGTGAAGTACAGTAATACCACACTGCCGGCGAGCCCTCTGACCTCTGCTTTCGTTTAAAGCCCCCCTCCCCGTCCCCCCACAGAGAGTATGTGGTAGTAGCTCGATAAACAAACACGCACAGGAAGTCAGCACATTTCCCAGAGTGCACACATGTGGCAGATCTGAGAGATGTGCTGCTCTTCGTGTGACGTCAGGCGGCGTACACGTGCGCGATGGTAATGTTTCCTGACACACACACACACACACACACACACACACACACACACACACACACACACACACACACACACACACACACACACACACACACACACACACACACACACACACACACACACACACACACTCTCTGTAGAGCCTGACCTGACGGAGCGGCTCACATTCGGGATGGGCCGAAGTGCTCCCTTCCTGTTTAGAGCCGCTTCTGGCGCATTCCCATGATCTGAGATTTAAACCGTAATGAAATGAGCAGAACAGCGACCCATTCACCGCATACTAATTGAAACTGTGGTGGGATTGTTTTCCATGATGCATTTGGAGTCGCATGGGTAAAATGGGTCTTCTGTTTACTCTAATGGTTAATGATGTTATTTACTTTAAGATCAGTCCATCAGCGTCCCTCTCTGAGAGAACAACACCGCCGGTATCTCAGGAGCATTGGAGAACATCAGAGCACAGTATCCCCTTCATGTCCATGGCGTGAGTGTTCTGAAGGACAGTGTGTCCCGCCAGAGCTTCATGAGCTGAAAACACGGGAGACTGCGGACTCTAGTGCGCTCATGCCTGAGCTCAGTGTGAACCGAGGAACCGGTGGGACTATCCTGAGCTGTGTGTGTGTGTTTGGTGGATCTGTCCCAGAGTGCTTGTCATAGAGAAGTAGCTGAATCTGTTTTAGTCTGCCTAGTAGATCTTGTACTGAACAGACTAAGAGTTTGGCATGGATTGTCGTCAACACATATATCATTTGGTAGTAAAACATAAAGTGATAAGGAGAGTATGTTCTTTTGAACTGCTTTTTATCACTTAATTAGAAGCACCACCATTATAAAACGGTGTCTTCTGTTACACAGCGACTCCTGAACAGGCATTTACAAGTTTATTTTAAAACGCAAAGTATTGAAAATAAAAAATAAAAGCTCTGTGAACACTTGCATATTTTGCAAGATTTGCATCAGGTAATCTAGAGATCTACACACACTTGCAGTCTTCACGCCTACTTGAACACTCGGGCCAAATACAGGAAATACGTCATGTAAGTAGACGAGTGGTCAAGACCGCAAGTGTTGGTAATAAGCTGCAATGCATGCTGGGAACTTGCACAATATTGTGCAATAAAATTCTGTTTGTTCAGATTGCTTAATTTATACAATTTGGACAACATTTGGACCAGTTTTGAATCCAAGTAAGGTCATCAAAACCACTTTTGTTAGAAACATGTTTAGTGTATCTTTAGTTCACACAAAATAATAAACTGACTCCTAATAAAAAATATTTTTTCAAGCTAGTTTTTTAAAAATCTTATCCTTTTTTTGCTAGATTATTGTATTCATAGTGCACTGTTGGACATTTTGCAACAAAACTTTTATGGCGTGGTATTTATACGTGTCAGTTTTATGACGCTACATATGCCGTATGTCAACTAAAGTTCAAAGTTCAGTTTTATTTGTTGAATGGATGGCTTTATTTGGAGTTTTCTATTTCCCCAGGTACCGTGCCGTTAGCTGGCGACATTAATGCATTAAGATCATGAAGATATTTCTTCTAGTGATATCATAAACGGTGGTTTCAGCCTTCAGTCGAGTGTGCTTTTCCAGTTTTCATGACATTTAGGCTTTGGTCTGGTTAATGGAAGACAAGGGACTTGCTTTGCCTCTTTCGGCGTCTGTGTTCATATTCTGGGATGTGGGGGAGTGGGGGGGAGGGGGGACGGGTCAATCTGACACCGCTTCAGACTGGGAGAACATCCACTAGATGAGCCTGGGTTCTCCCAAGGTGCTTTTCTCCATTCTGTCACTTATGGAGTTTGGGTTCTTGCCACTGTTGCCTTGGCTTTTGGCTCGCCTAGTTGGGGACATTAATATTCAACAATAATATTGATCTCCTGCATTGACACCATTATATGAGAACTGAACTGAGCTGGACGATGACATCACGGTTTTCTCCAGAGCGGCTATATATATATATATATATATAATATATATATATAATATATATAAATGAACTAAATTAAATAACTTTTTTACAACAGAAATGAACCATCACTGAACTTACTTAAGCTGGACTGTGATGCTATTTTCTTCTAGACACATACTTTGTTGCATTATTTTCCTGTTATCTGCTTAAATAAGGTGACTTGACTTGAATGGTTTTAGTGGGAAATTACTTCATTTTAATGGTTGAATCATTGTTACCCGTTCGGTGAGATTTCAGTAACTAAATAAAATGTCTGCAGAATTTTAATGATCATTCTTTAAGAATACTTGTTAAACTTAAAACATACCTGATTTGTATTTGAAATTAATTATATTAATAATATTTCAATATTTGAATTTTATACAGTAATGTCATGTCACACCGCACGACATATTTTGCCTGGAGCTGTGAGAAAAGCTTAATAAATTACATAATGAGAAAAAAAAAAATCTGCTAACCTCTAACAGTTTCAAAAACAACAGTATTTGAACTTTACAAATTCATACAATTCTCAAGCAGTTTTGAACTTTGTTTTAAAAAATGCTGTTTCCCCCTTATTTGTCATCTCCCCTAGTACTGTTATCGGCAGAAAGAGAGAGATCAGTCAGAATGTGGATGCGTGTCGTTCTCCTGCACGACTGTGTCTCTGCTGAATGTTGTTTTAGTGTTGTGCCGGTGTGCAGACGCCACAGCCACAGTGGAGCCGATACATAGTGATGTCAGCAAACTCACTGCGTCAACCAAACACACGAGCACTGTTTTGCTGGATGTGTTCACTGCTACATTTAGAGTGATGAGCACCTTTTAAATGTGGGGACTGATAGCCCAACGCCAGTCACACGCGCTACTACCTTGTGTCATTGACTCTGATAACCTTAGTAATATTCTGCTAAAGGCCATAAACACAAAAACCTGTTGAATCAGTGTTGTGTATTTTTGAGCACACGTCTCTTGGTAAACTGAGCTGACAGGAGAGCAGTTTTATTTTCTTGAGGCCTGTGTGTTCTCTCTGTGGAGCGTGACGAGTGTGTGTGTGTGTGAGAACAGCACCTGGAGGTGAGACACCCACACCTCAGACGTCATCTGGATTAACTTAACCATTCACTACGCTTTCTTCATAAAGGTTTCATTTAGATGTGGTTGACTCTCATTGAAAAGGTAATAATCAAATACAAAGTAATTTGGATTGAATGTTGTAACTAAACACAAGCATGTCCAAAATGACAAATTACCTAATGTTGATTTTCATGGAGTTATGCCATTGTTAAAGCAATGACTACATTGAGTAATTCAGGAAGTTTTCACTCAGGGTTTGAGTTTTGTTGTTTTTTTGTTGTTTTTTCTCTGTATGAATCAAGACAACCTTCCAGTCTCTCTAAGTGACTTAATCTGCAGTTCATCGACTGGCCACTAGAGACCGGCTCCAAAAGAGTCAATCCCATAAACCCCCATGTTAAAATGCCCAACTTTACTGCCGAAAAAACGTTCACAGTCTGGTGCAAAAAATGGCTTTGGTCTATATAGCTAATTTTGCCCTACATGACAACTCTGAGGGGTTTATTATTTTTATTTTTAAAATAATTCATCTGTTTAAATTATATTAAGCCTTAAAGTTGTGCATAATTAAGGGCGTGGCCACTTGAGTGACAGGTGGATTGCTGCTGATGTCACTACTAGCCGTTTGTCTGCTGTCTGTTAGCATCACGTCTCCTCAGCTAATCTTTTCATCATTTCTGGCTTTGGTAAGAGGAAGAATATCAGTCAAACAGATGTTAACATGACCATTTCCCAAATCCAGCGTTCTAGGAGACATGATCCCATGAAGCGTCTGTGTGTGACGTGTGGAGGTCTGTAGCGTCCACTACACACTGTTTGTGCTGTTCATGAGTCCTGTTTTATAGTCTGTATTGCAGGATTTAAGATGGCAAACAGTTGTAAAACGAGGCATAAGCTCGGCTGTAATCTCCTGATTTTCATTTCCTCCAGATTAGTTAGAGCTGCAATCGACAAATTACAGCTCATAAGATGTTTAAAGTTATTAGAAGACACGGAGGGCACAATGATGCTAAAATTACTCTATTTACCTTTTAAATTCATGTTCCTGGTCTTATTGTGAATGATTTGTCAGTTCATGCTATGTCAGACTTCGTAAATTACAACTTAGTTTTTTCGCCTGACTTTAAATCGGGCCCTATGACTTCAGCGATGCAGGAGAGGTGGACAATCACAGAATCCAGTCATAAAAACAGAATTTACTGTATAGCCACAAAAAGACCATTGAAGATCTTGCTTGTCTCTGGGTGAATGAATGGAGGAGACGCGTGGTTTCATTTCTCACACGCGCACGCACGCACGCACGCACGCACACACAAGCACTCTGCTGCCTCACTATATGAGGACATAAATGCATGAACTTCATCTCCAGAGCTTTTTAGACATAATTAATTAGACGTGTTTTTTGATTATTAAAATTTTATTAAATCACTAAAATGGAATCCTGAAGACTTGAAACGGAAAACACAGAATTTAGTAAAAATAAAATGGAATTTGAGGAAAAAAACAAAAAAAACATTTCACAGGGCCTTAAACATGTGTTTTTTTATTAAACTCTAAATAAATTGTTGTTAAATTAAGTTTCATGATTTCAATTAAGTAGACATGCTTTTTGATTACTAAAATTATTGTATTTAACCATTAAAATGGTGTCCAAAAAATTTAAATGGGAAAAAAAGAATTTGGGAAAAATTCAGCCGATTTCATAGGACCTTCATTAAACCCACTTATCTTATAATGTTACATTTATGCCATACTTTGTGTTTTTCATTGAATATCCTGACTCTCTGCACATTACCCACTTATTTCTAAATGACAATGATTCGGCTATATCTATTAAACATTATTAAATCAACTTAAAAAATAGACTGTAGCAATTACAATTTTGTCAGAACCTCTAGTGAATTATGTTATTGTAATTAGTTGTGTATTCAGAATTGGTGGAGAATCATGATCTCTATTTGATACAGAATCTTGCAGCTCTAGTATGAAAGATCGTTGAGTGGGACTTGTCTTGAAGGACAGGCCTGGTGTGTGTGTGTGTGTGTGTGTGTGTGTGTCTAGTCTTTCACGTGCCCCTCGCTGAGCCTCGCTGATTCATGAGGAGCTGTTGAAAAGCTCAAACAAAGCAGCGTGTTCATGGCCTGGCCATATCCCGTCTGAACCCCGTGCCGGTGCACTCCTGCTGACGGACGGGTCAGGTGACGCCCGCTGCCCGTCACATGACACACGTGCCACGGTGTATGATAGATGTGTGCGGCTTCATCAGGAAAAACAACATTTCAATATCAAAAGTGGAAAACATTACACACGCACTCGGTTTCGCTATCTTTGTGGGATATAATGATTTCTTTATACTGTATTTTCTATTTCCAAACCTGACCCCTAAACTACCCATCACACACAACTCTCTGCATCTTAAAAAAAAAAAAAAAACCGCTGGCTGGTCACCGCAATGTAGGTGATCTCAGGTTTCACTATCCTTGTGGGACGCACACGCACACACACAAAAGTCTTGCTCAGTGGGGTTTTCACACAATAGGTATTCAGTCAAATCCAGCTTT
This sequence comes from Leuciscus leuciscus, assembly GCF_965113295.1. Lineage (NCBI taxonomy): Eukaryota > Metazoa > Chordata > Actinopteri > Cypriniformes > Leuciscidae > Leuciscus > Leuciscus leuciscus. Next base: position 3,810,976 of record NC_138723.1, read on the forward strand.
AAACGTAGGAGATGAATGCTTCTGCATGTTTGGACACTTCTGAGCTTCTCGCTGTCTGTCCGCTGTTTTATGTTCATCTTTTTGCCTTTATTGTAGTGTTTTGTCAGTTTTTACAGTTGATAGCTGTAGTAGCATGTGTAGTGCCTATTAACTTCTCTAACTTGGGATGATCAGTCCAGAGGAAGAGACTGGGAAGTGTTGGAGGAGATATGAGAGTTATACAACACATGCGAGTCCCATGGCCAGTGGTGATGATGCAGGGATATTTGACTGAGGACGGGACCGGACAACATTGAAACCTTATGAACTGGTGTACGGCTGCTTGTTTCACACGCTGAATGAAGCAGTTCTCAGGCGGTCTGTTGGTGTTATTAGTCCTCCAAAGCACAAACATTAGCGCAGACGTTTAGCCCTCGTCCAGCTCATCTGCCTTGTCGATATAAAGGTTGACCACTTTTCCTTCCTATGTTTATAACATTTGTTGTTCTGGAGAAGCCCGTTTAGATTCTGCTGTGAATCAGGTCACATTAGTTGCGGTCATTATTAGTTGTTGAATCGTGTTTGATTTGAATTTAACCACTAATCACAATGTGTGTATGTGTGGTAGCAAATAATTCCGGAGTGTTATTTGCCCCCCACCGTCGTTCAGTGTTCTTCATCGAGGGCTAGTGGTGATTTTCTGTGGACAGCACTGCCACAAACATTACATGTTCAATACAGTATGTCCTGAAGCCATCAGCTATCGATAATCACAACTCAATGTCACCCGTATGAATCCCGTCAACACTCACTCATTTGGTCAAGGTCAAGTAAGAGGACGACAGCTTCGCGTGCCCTTCCTGCGGGATGATATCCTGAAGATATGCGCTGGTGTGGAGTGAGGAGAGACTGAAGCCCACATCTGATCACCGCTCTTCATCGCTGAAGATATGAGAGATGGTGTGTGTGTGCGCGCTCGTCCTCCGGTTGCTCTCGTTGACCCTGATCCAGCAGAGGTCGATACGGCCCCCGGCTCCTGCGTTCGCATCGAACCGCTGTTGGCTTTTTCCACAGTCCGGACTCCAGCTTTATGTGTGCCGGGACAGGATGTTGTAAAGTTCCCACATTGTCATTGTAAAGTGTGTCCTCTGTGTGGATGTGCAGGGTCGTGTATGTCCCAGGAGCCTCTGCTTTCGTCACGCCATTGTTTCTGTGGAGGAGGGACTCTTCCGGTGTTTGACCTTTCACAAACATAACTCTGCTGTGAATGTGTGTGTTAGGGGTCGTATTCTTGAAGTCATGAGTATTTTTATGTTTGCAGTTCATTTTAACTTGCATTAGTGCAACTTAGTTAAATCTTCCTTCAGGCGACAGCATTATGAACCCCTTGTGACATGAAGAGAGCTTTTCTTGAAGAGAGAAGGGGTCCAGCCTCAATCAAACACTCCTGAACCAGATAATGAAGGTGTTCAGGGTTACCTGAGAACCTCCGGCAGGTGTTGGAGGCTGATGAGTCTGCAGGACGGGTTGGAGACCTCTGGGCGATGAGTGGGTGATAATTGGTCTTGGCATTAGTCTGCTGCCGGTAGAGACTCCTGCTAGAGGCTGAATTCATTCTTCCCTCAATAATTAAAAGAAAACGGCAACAGTTGTAGGTGGAGTAGTGCTCTTACAGTGAAAGTGAAAGAACAGTTAATGAACATTACAGTCCATGCTGTTTAGTATCGGTATTTGAGACTAGTGTGAAAGAATCACACACTGATCTGTGTAAAGTTATATATAATCTCTGAACTTTGTCAAGACCATGTAAACCCAGAGACTCCAGAAAGGGACGTGATGTACTTGAGCAAACTCGCACTGGGGCGGGTTCACCATTTTGGGGCCCCAGGCAAAGTCAGGCCCTCAGGCCCCCACACCCCAACATTACGTACAGTTTTACTCTGAATTGCACAACAGTGATATTGAATACAATTGAGACATTTCAAAAATATATATTTATTTTACTTTAAACTGCATAACAAAAATTGTCTACACTTTGGTACTAGCTCCCTTGAGCTTTAAGATATAAACCTTCTTGGTTTTGGATTCATCAAGATTATTTTGACCATTGTCTTCAACATTCACAATTACACCGAATGCATTTAGCTATGAGAAAATAAAACTCTTGGTTTTAGCTTGAACAATTGTCTTGTTATTGTGAAATGGGCGATCTGATATTCCTATTCTCAAACAGTGATTAGTGATAGTATCTAGTCTTTTAAACACTTTTATGATGATCATGTTAGATGATAACGGGTGATCATGAGAGTTTGCTCTTCAGCGCAGAGGATCAGAGTTGCCGGATTTACATCCACTTCTCCCGAAAGACATGAGAGTAAGTGGCTGGTGATCTGGGAGAAGAATACAAAGTAAAAGTAAACTATATAGTTATCTACACGATGTATTTCTGACGTGAATAAAACACAATGTCAAATTAGAACAGTTTTAATTGTCGCTTCCATAGACATCAGTATATTTATTTTACAAACTAAATATAATATAGGCCTACGTGTATTTAAATGAAACCTAAATTAAACGTTGTTGTTGTTGGAGAAAACCTGCACAGTTGTGATATGACAAGCACTAGCGTGTCTGTCTCACCAAAGCAACACGCCGATTCGGTTAGTGTTCGTTCACCGAAAGATGAATGCCATCATTTACTCAACCTCATGTCGTTCCAAACCCATATGAGTTTCGTGCATCTTCGGGAAACAGCTGTGGAGATTGCCTATTTCAATTAAATCTGGGAGATTTCTGTCCCTCCATTGAAACCGACGCTTCAAAACTCTCATTAAGAATCATGAATGGAGCAGTTTATATCTGCTCATCCTTTAAAGCAATCGTGTCTCTTCTTGGATTCATGTAGGCTTATTCACATATAAACAGTGATCAGGGAACAGTGTTTGCAGCTTTCTAAATTTGGTTACGGAAACAATGTTTATGTAATTGAGGTCATCAGCTGATTTAATAGCTTGGTCAGCGGGGGCCCTCAAACCTGCGGGGCCCGACGTGTGTGTGGTTAACAACGCTACTGCTCACACACTGACATTGTAGTAATAACCTTTAAATGAAATGAATAAATTGAAGTAATGTAGGTTGGAGGCTTTCGGTCTAGAGCAGATATCAGCATGTTATTCCATAGAAAGTCTTCACATCAGATGTATTAATGCCTGTGTGTGTGTGTGTGTGATCGCAGGAGCCGTTTGAGGATGGGTTTGCTAACGGTGAAGAGCTGACCCCTGCCGAGGAGGCCGCCGCTAAAGAGGCGTCCGAGTCCAAAGGGGTGGTGAAGTTCGGCTGGATCAAAGGAGTGCTGGTAAGATGACTATACCAGTCAGAAGTCAGGCGAGTTGATGATGTATGACACTTTGAATGAGAGGGTCGTTTGACTCGTGACTTGTGGCAGCAGTTTAAATCAAAGACAGGAATGTTGATGAGTGAGACTTTCCTGCTGTGGGTGATAATTGATCTTTTATGAGTCTGCTATATCTGCTGCCTGTAGAGACTCATATTAGAGGCTGAATGTTAAACTGTCATGCTGTTGTAATGTTTACTATGCTAATGCTCTCAACAAGCTGTGGCTTTGCTCAGGACAGATTATGACACAGGAGGGGGGGGGGGGATTTGAATCCAGAAAAAGCTTTAAGGTTCACAGATCTGCTCTGCTTCTTGTCTCTTGGTCAATATTTTGACAGGTCTTCCTCGTCCTTGAAGTTGTCCTCATTTTCACCTTCCCAGTCTTAACATTTGACACCAAACAGCTTCTCATAGTGTCGACAAGTGAAAATTCATTTTCATCCAAAGTGTCTTTCAAACCACGGCAGGAATTCATTCAGTGTTTGAAAGCGTTGTGTGTGTGTGTAGAGGACTGCTCCGGGTTCTCCCACGGCCTTTGCTGTGCGATGTCCGTTACCTCAGAAGAAAATCAACTCTTCCCTCAATTAAAAAAATAAATCAAAACAAAGCAAAAAAAATTGTATGTGGAGTAATGCTCTTACAGTGAAAGTGCAAGAACAGTAATGAACATTACAGTCCATGCTGTTTAGTATCGCTTAAACATTATTCACATGAGACTAGTGTGAAAGAATCACACACTGATCTGTGTAAAGTTATATATAATCTCTGAACTTTGCTGTGAAGACCATGTAAACCCAGAGACTCCAGAAAGAGACATGATGTACTTGGAGCAAACTCACACACTAGAATTACAGTAATAATCTTTAAATTGAATAAATTGAATGAAAGTAACATGTAACCAGAAGTTTATCCACCTAGAACAGTAGGCACGCCACTAAAAGATAGTTTAGATGCTTTACAGATCACATAAACCACTTAAACACGTCAAGTCACCTTTATTTCTATAGTGCTTTATACAATACAGACTGTTTCAAGCAGCTTTACAGAGATAACTGGAAAATAATGCATTTCAGTTGAAGTCAGTTCAGTGTTGATTCAGTTCTGGATCATCAATTATTAAATTAGTTATTAAATTAGTTAAAGCAAAAATGATGTCATCGTCCAGCTCAGTTCAGTTCTCACACAACAGCGTCAGATCAGTAATACGATATTAAAGGGTTAGTTCACCCAAAAATGAAAATTCTGTCAGTAATTACTCTCCCTCATGTTGTTCCAACCCCGTAAGACTTTCGTTCATCTTCGGAACACAAGTTAAGATATTTTTGATGAAATCTGAGAGCTGTCTCACTCCTTCATAGGCTGATAGGTAATCGAAATCTGCCGGCCCAGAAAAGTTAGTAAAGACATCGTTAAAATAGTCCAAGTGACTACAGTGGCTCAACCTTAAGTTTATCAAGCGACGAGAATACTTTTTGTGTGCAAAAATAACGACTTTATTCAACTATTATGTTCTTCCGTGTGGGCCTCTGAGTGAGTTCATGAGAGCAACACGACACATGCGGCAGAACTGAGAAGATGACCGAATTACTGACAAAATTTTCATTTTTGGGTGAATTAACCCTTTGAGGTTCCCCAACATAACATACCATCTCTATTCTGTTAAAGCCTCTGGAGGTCTGGGAAGGTTTATCTCTTCTGTTACTCTAACAGTGATAACTCTTCTCTGGTGTAATGGACATGCTGTCTATAAACTTTAGCCCACAGCTTTCCTTCAAACACGGATGGGTTCCTGTCCAGAGGTCAGAGGTCACTGGTCCCGCTGAATGCCACGGCCGGTCCGTGACCTGGTTTGAGAAACGGCTTTGGTCGTTGATGTTCTTGTCAGCATGAGTCTAAACTGCATCCTTCCTCTGTGCAGGTGCGCTGCATGTTAAACATATGGGGTGTGATGCTCTTCATTCGAATGACATGGATCGTGGGCCAGGCTGGAATTGGTAGGTTTGACTTTGGTCGGCCGTGTGAATTAGCACTTCAATTCACAAGCAAACTCTTGTTTTCCATCGAGCTGCAGTCATTTGTCATGCACATGCTGAATGTCGCTGTGAGGCGCTGTGAGTTGACCGGCACCGCACCGGAGAACACTTATGAAGCCGGGCGCACACGGCTCGTGTTTAGTGCTGTCTTTGAGGAGCCGTGAGTTGGCAGAGATGTTCACTGTCCTTTCACATTTTTATTTCCACAGCGTACTCCTGCATCATTGTTATAATGGCAACGGTTGTGACTACCATCACAGGCTGCTCGACGTCTGCCATCGCAACCAATGGCTTTGTACGAGGAGGTAATCTATAAAAGATGAATTGTGCATTGACACTGCATCAATGTAAATCACTGATAATAATTATCATCACACAGGGACCCTTTGAATGGTCTTTGTTTGGATAAAGTTATTCACCATGTGCAAAATGGTCTTTTTTTTTTTTGTGTGTGGTCATTTGGTGTCTGTATATATGATCAAATACACACTTCAAGCAGGAACACATCTAATCAATCATGACACAATGTGTATTTAATGCATATATTTCTGTAAACATCCAGTAAAGCTGCACGACTCTGGTTAAATCGAGAATCACAATCTCAAACAGAGATCACAATTGTCCCACGATTCTGAACATACAACTAAACAAAATAACATGTAACCGACTACAGGTTTACTAATCATTTACACACATTATGGAAATAGCATTGACATTAAGCTCATCTTCAGACAGATGAGTCCTCTTTGCACTCAACATAAATATAATGGAAAAGAGGAGACTTTCAGACTTTTGCAGTGTTTTGTTCTTTGGGGTCTGGAGTAGTATGTTCAATAAGAGATAGTTATGATTATAACAGGGTTGATTCATAACCTGTGTCTTTTTTTTCTCACAATTGCGAGTTTACATCTGACAATTCTGACTTTTTTTCCCAGAATTCTGACTTTATAACATGCAATTGGGAGATATAAAGTCAGATTGCCTTGATATATAGTCGCAATTGTGTGTCAAAAAGAATTGTGATGTATAAACTTGTAATTCTGAGGAAAAAAGCAGTTCTGAGGAAAGATGTCTCACAGTTCTGAGGAAAGATGTCAGAATTGTGAGATATAAACTCACAATTGCGAGAAATAAAGTCAGAATTGTGAGTGTATATCTTGCAATTATGACTTTATAACACTCAATTGCGACTTTATATCTCCCAATTATGACTTTATATCTCCAAATTCGGAGAAATAAAGTCAGAATTGCGAGATGTAAACTCGCAATTGTGAGATGAAAAAGTTGCAATTATCTTTTCAAATGTTTTATTCTGTGGTGGAAACAAGCCGGTGGACCTGCAGCAACCAGCTCAGTTTAGCTTGAGAGCAGCTTGACTATGGCGTGTCACACTGTACATTCCCAAACCATGGGTTAACATCCTTATTTGCATATTTGTGGTGTCAGTGTCACTGATTGGATGAATGTAGCACGCAAAACGTTTTCATAAAGGCTCTAGCATTGCTCCGGAGCAGGGTTTCATAACCCCAGGTAAAAGCGGTGCTAACCCCGCTTCTAAATTAGCTGTGTTTAGAAGGATGATAACCTGGGGTTAGTACAGTGAGAAAAACACTTTATATTGTCCCTGAAGTCTTCAGAATTTAGCTGGGGTTTTTTTTTTTGGCTTCGTAGTCTTTTTTTTAAACTCTGGCTAATTGTCTCTTATTTAATTATTTCCACTAAGGTGTGTTCTCTTCTGAGTGCATGAGTGTGATGACACTTCTAACCCCTCTGGCATTAAACTAACGAAAGCTGAAGGTACACGGCATTACGCTTCTAGTTCTCACAGCTTGTGGGGAAATTCAATAGTGTTTTGAGATCTCAGTGTTTTCTCTCAGGTGATTGAGCAGTTCACTGGCAGTCTGGAAGTCAGAAATGGATAGTTGACCCACTCTTTACTCTGACAGTGTGGAAGCGAAATCAATATTTTTCCATGAGCTCCTCAGGCATTAGTTATGAACCCAGTCATGAGAGGGTGTGTATTTGTAGGATTGGGTGTGTGTTTGTAGGATTGGGTTTGTTTGAGATGCTCATGGATATTTATCTGTCGCTGCCACTCTTTCCAGATAATTTACATTTTCCCACACTCGCAGGACATTATACTTGACGTACTTCCTTTTTCAGCATTGCATGCAGGTTTTTTAATAGTGTGTATAAATGTGCTAATGCTTCGTCACTGCGGTGAGTAGCCGTTAATCTGAGATTAGGCCTAATCGTCCCTGGTATTTCAGTAATTTATTACCCCCCCCCCCCCAATACACACACACACACACACTTTCATAAATAAGATTGATCTTAAATGCTCACTCGAGTCTGTGCCAATACTCAATCTGGGCACTTTTTTTTTTATATAGGGATGTGATTCTTGGGGTCATGATTAATTTAAAAATGTATTCTCAAGATTGAATAAAATTGTGTAGATTTTATTTGCTTTTCAAACTCGTTTTTGAATTTTAATTTATTGTCCCCGGCCCACCTTTTTATATATATCTCATGTTATTGTTATACTTCAATCAATTTATAATAATAAATCACATTTCCTACCTTTTTAATTTAAGATACTGGTATCACTAGTTTTTATTTGTTCTCATGGTACAGTTTTACCATGTCTGTTTATTGTATTGCGTTTTTAAGGGCCATGATTTGCTTATTCGTATGATATATGGCAACCCTTCACTGGAGCTTTAATGAAGAGAGGAAAGAGTTCAGAGAGTAGAAGGAGAACAGCAGTATGCAGTTCAGCAGTAACAGAATCTACCATTAGTGAAATTATGTAATAAGGTCGTTTAAATTGCACACATCTCATAACCGCATTATTATTTTACTCAAGCCCAGTGGAGACTGAGACGCTGCTCAGCCTTTTATATTCGCCTCTCAGTGCTTGAGCTCTTTTGCATCATTAAAATCTGTGATTATCAGCTGGTTCCGATCAGTGTCCGATCCTTTAGAATTATACATTATTTAAGGCTGTTTTCTATTCATTAAAATATTGATAGGAACTGCTGTTGTCAAGTAAGCTTCATTCAAATAGTGTGTCCCCCGTTGCAAGCCTGTGCGCTCTCTAAACTGTTCGGGTGCTGCACTGGTCTTTTTTTAAGAGATCAAAAGAAAAATCTTTAGACTTGATTTTAATATGGCAAGTTTTTTTAAGCATAGCTGAGAGTACTGCACTTGTTATTGGTAACCCAGTATGATCTTATCCACAGGGGTACGTGCTGAGCCCCTTCCTCTTCTCAGTATATACTACACACTGGGACTTCTCATTCAGGCACACAGTTTTCAACTAGTTTGTTGTGACTGATCTGATGGCACACAGACAGCAGGGAGAAAGCAATGCTTCATGTTTAATAATAAGCATAATAACCTGCTATAAAACCCCATGACAACAAAATAAATAAAATCTTAAAAGATAGAAGACAACACTTCTCTTGTCTGTAAAAGGGTGTGTGTCAAATCAAACTCTGCGGTATTTGATAAACATGGTTTTGTGTGGTGAATAAACTCACTGCAGAAAGAAGGAAAACCATCAAACTTGCTTGAGGTGAGCCACTGACTCGACTTGAATGAGGTGAGCCACTGACTCGACTTGAATGAGTTGAGCCACTGACTCGACTTGAATGAGTTGAGCCACTGACTCGACTTGAATGAGTTGAGCCACTGACTCGACTTGAATGAGTTGAGCCACTGACTCGACTTGAATGAGTTGAGCCACTGACTCGACTTGAATGAGTTGAGCCACTGACTCGACTTGAATGAGTTGAGCCACTGACTCGACTTGAATGAGTTGAGCCACTGACTCGACTTGAATGAGTTGAGCCACTGACTCGACTTGAATGAGTTGAGCCACTGACTCGACTTGAATGAGTTGAGCCACTGACTCGACTTGAATGAGGTGAGCCACTGACTCGACTTGAATGAGGTGAGCCACTGACTCGACTTGAATGAGGTGAGCCACTGACTCGACTTGAATGAGGTGAGCCACTGACTCGACTTGCTTGAGGTGAGCCACTGACTCGACTTGAATGAGTTGAGCCACTGACTCGACTTGAATGAGTTGAGCCACTGACTCGACTTGAATGAGGTGAGCCACTGACTCGACTTGAATGAGGTGAGCCACTGACTCGACTTGAATGAGTTGAGCCACTGACTCGACTTGAATGAGGTGAGCCACTGACTCGACTTGAATGAGGTGAGCCACTGACTCGACTTGAATGAGTTGAGCCACTGACTCGACTTGAATGAGTTGAGCCACTGACTCGACTTGAATGAGTTGAGCCACTGACTCGACTTGAATGAGGTGAGCCACTGACTCGACTTGAATGAGGTGAGCCACTGATAGGGTGATAGGGACGTGTGACCTGCTCCCTAACTCTGCTGTTCATGCATTCAAAGTGGTATGATTTTCACAATATTTTTAAAAGTCTCTTAACAATGCAAAGGGTGACAAATAAATCAACCTTGAATTGTCTTCTGAAAGTTGATCTGTTTTAATATGTGTTCTTCAGGTGGAGCGTATTACTTGATATCTCGAAGTCTGGGTCCAGAGTTTGGCGGCTCCATTGGTCTGATTTTTGCCTTTGCCAATGCTGTAGCCGTTGCCATGTACGTCGTTGGCTTTGCAGAAACTGTTGTTGAGCTGCTCATAGTAAGAGACAATTATATTCTCTCAGACAATGCTCATAATTTATTGCTTTAATATGAGTGTGTATAGAATGGTAGATAAAATAATCATAATATGTGTTTGTGTCTTTAGAGTTCTGGTGCGCTCATGTTCGATCCAATTAATGATGTGAGAATCATTGGAACCATTACGGTCATCCTGCTTCTCGGCATTTCAGTGGCTGGAATGGAGTGGGAGGCCAAGGCAGGACATTTATTGCGTATTCAGTTTTCTTTGAACATTAGCCAGTTTCTGACCTTTTGAATTCATGAGTTGTCAACATGATTTTGTTTCATAGGCTCAGATATTCCTCTTGGTCATTTTGATCACTGCCATTTTCAACTACTTTATTGGGTCCTTCATCCCTGTTGAGTCCAAGGAGAAATTTGGCTTCTTCGGCTATGATAGTAAGTGCGATGTTAAAATCATCTAGACTGGTGGTTCTCAACTGGTTTGTCGTGACTGATCTGATGGCACACAGACAGCAGGGAGAAAGCAATGCTTCATGTTTAATGATAACCTGCTATGAAACCTCATGACAGCTAAATAAATAAAATCTTAAAAGAGAGAAGACAATACTTCTCATGTCTGTAAAAGTGTGTGTTTCAAATCAAATTCTGCGGTATTTGATAAACATGGTTTTGTGTGGTGAATAAACTCACTGCAGAAAGAAAGAAAACCATCAAAATTCAAGAGACACAAACTATGACAAGCCTTCTGATAAATAAATGAATTACCACTTGAAGGCCACTTGATATCCAAATTAAAACTTTGGTCTTTAATGAAAACCATTTAAGAAACAGTTGTTCAAGATTCTTGTCACAGGCTACTGGTAATTGTTTTTAAAGGTTCTTTTATTTTTCATGTGGTGTTTTCTCTCTCTATTCATCATTCACCTTGTTTTTTATATAATGTAACTACATAATTATCCAACCTCTTTTTAGCTGGCATCTTTGCGGATAACTTTGGCCCAGACTTTCGAGGACAAACGTTTTTCTCAGTTTTTTCCATCTTCTTCCCGGCGGCCACGGGCATTTTGGCTGGTGCCAACATCTCAGGAGATCTAGCAGTGAGTGTTGCCATTCATTTCCTCACCACATGTTTATTGTTCCTCACATACACGGTTCGTCACTGCCAAGGATCTCTGTATATGTGTAATTTCTCTTAGGACCCTCAACTGGCCATCCCAAAAGGAACACTTTTAGCTATTCTCATAACGGGCCTCGTGTACATCGGTGTGGCCATTTCTGCAGGTAAACGCTGTTAGAATCGCATATCATATGAAGTAGTACTGGATGAGTTGTTTTCTGATTTGATTCATTTGTTGAAAGGTGCTTGCATCGTGAGGGATGCTACAGGTATTGAGAGTAACATTACTCTCAGTGGTGTTGTAAATTGCACTGACGCAGCCTGTAAGTTCGGCTATGACTTCAGTTCCTGCAGACAACTGGTTGAGGGAGGAAAGTCTCCCTGCAAGTTTGGCCTTCACCATGATTTTCAGGTACATCATCAACAGCAGACACTTTTTCTACATTATCACTCTGTTCCAAATCCTAGTGATTTCCCTGAGCAGCATGTTAAGGCTTCGTAGTTGTACTCCTGATGCAAAGACTCTTCCACATGCTAGACTTTGGCCAAGATTAGGTATCCGGCAATACACTTATGAAAGGAAGAGAACGCACCATGATTAGCTTTGAGTTTTGCGACATGCTTTACTTTATATTTGTGTGTGCCATGTATTTTTGTTTGTTAGAGTGTCATTATCTACATGCTAGGGGTGGGCGTTCTGACGAGTTTATATCGTGATCGATCTTGAAGATGTCCACGATCTACTTTTCAAGCGAATCATAGAGATCTTGATCTTTTGTCCTTGTAAAATCTGGACTTTTATTTTGACGGCTCTGCGAATGGCAGCGCCTGAGCACAGCGGTCACATTCTCCGTCTTCATTAGTTTACGGTCTCTGTTTAACAGTTTTGTCGAAATACGTTACTGGATAGAACTGTTAAAAACAAACAATGTAAACTGTATACGAAAGAGTATCATAGCGTTTGCTTTCATATTATTAGATAAAGGCAAACACTATTAATACTTTCTCATTTACGGTCAGCATTCAGCATATGCGCATTTATATCATTTAAACGAATCTTTCAATATCTAATAAACATTTAATTTCACAAACCTTGCGGGCTTAGTAGAATCCAGCTGTCAGATATTCTGAAGTCAATCAACGTGTTACTGTCAGATCAGCTTCACTGGAGACGCACGATCGACAAACTTTAAACCCTTGATTTCTAACTATGCTGCGCTATATTCAGTGGCCCACTGTCATATTCATGTCATTTTAACAGTGCTCTATGTAAAATTAGTGTTAGCTTGTCTTTTTTTGAAAAAATATGATTCCCAGCGCTTACAAATTGACCAGATTATGTAAGATTATGAGTGCCCTGTTGATTACAGTGTTTACTTCCTTTTTATTCATATTTTTTCCAAACCATTTCTTTATATAAAATACAGTAATATGATTACAGAATCAAGAAGTTACAATCTCAAGTAACTCAGTTTAATTTAGAGATGTATTTCTTTAATTCATTTATATAAGTTTTCGGCCAGTCTGCTCTTTTAAGATATCGGCGTTGGCCTTCAAAAACCAATATCGGTCGACCACTAGTTTAATGACTATTTTGACGACTAATTGTTTAATGCAAGACTGTGTTTTAAATTGTGGAAATAGATCCGTCCATAGGCTTGTTCCAATCTGGATATTCTCGATAGTAGCCTACATCTCAAAATTGGGAAGATTGCGATTCATATCGTGATTGTTTGTTATAAGATTGTGATATGAAATTTTGGGAAGACCGCCCACCCCTACTACATGCTAATGTCAAACTCTACTGGAAGCCCTTGTGGTTCATGTGTGAGCGCTCAGAATCACTTCCATTACAGTAAGGACGTAAACGCATTAAGCTTTGGAACAGAAAGACACTGAAAGGTTTGGTGACTGAATGTCTTGTGCTAAAGGTCATGAGTGTGGTGTCGGGCTTCAGTCCCCTCATCACAGCGGGGATCTTCTCTGCAACCCTCTCCTCCGCCCTGGCGTCTCTCGTCAGCGCCCCGAAAGTCTTCCAGGTGGGTGTCATCTCGAGTGAACAGTAGTGTAGTGTGTGTGGTTCCACTCCAGTGCCTGTGTGAGCTCAGAAATGTTGGAACTTGTCTTACTGGTTTGAGGGATTTTTCCATTTCCCTCAGGCTTTATGCAAAGACAATATCTATCCTGGAATCGGTGTTTTTGGGAAGGGCTACGGCAAGAACAACGAGCCCTTGCGAGGATATTTACTCACCTTTGGCATTGCCTTGGCCTTCATTCTCATTGGTAGGTGGAAATAAACTAATCACATTGTTTTATTCATCACAGATGAGGTCACCTCACTCTGGCATGCACTTGTTTTTCATTTCTCCAGCGGAGTTGAACGTCATCGCCCCCATCATTTCCAATTTCTTCCTGGCATCATATGCCCTCATCAACTTCTCTGTGTTTCACGCGTCACTGGCCAATTCCCCCGGTAAGACTTTCTTCTGCTTGTACGAGTTGTAAAACTGAACCGGTTGAGTTGTGATGAATTCATGCTGTAGACAAGCTGGGTCATGTCTCCACAGACACCAGAGTGCTCAAATATCATTAGTGTCAGTATGGCACATCTCAGCATTCATTCTCTGAAGTGTGAGGAATTTAGATTTTGAATGTTAGGTGCAGTTTTTTATTATTATTTTTTATTATCTGTCATTTTCCATGAATGGGTTAAAGAGGGGGACTTGAAACTGACAGTTGTGTTATTTCAATAAAGCGTCAGTGAAATGAGGTGCTTTAAGGCCCTGATCTATCACATAATCACCACAGACCAATGATAGTCCGAAGGGAAGCTTTCTGGTTTGGCAAGCTGTTCTGAACTCCTGAAACAAACTTTGTGTTGGCTTGATTTTGTGTAATATGATGTAACACCAGTTTGTTTTTGGATTTCGCTAGAAGTATATAACAGCCTTATTATTCAAATATGATGATGTTGATCCACCTCAGGAAGTCATTTTTTTCCATTTATATTAGCATATATTTGAAACTTACAAAATTATAGGGGCATGTGTAAACCTTGATTTATGTGATTATCATTACTTGCTAGCAATAAATATGTAATAACCGCATAAATGAAGTCCTAGGTAAAATGAGTTTAGCCTTAATTAGGAATAATGTGACCATATCCAAAAGATTAACAGTAATTGACAGTAATTCGCAGAAGGGTAGAGTGGTTGATCTGGATAAATGCAGTCACCAACACAATTTGTGTAGAAATGGAGAGAATGCAGTAGGGGTGTGACGAGACCCTTATCTCACGAGAACGAGACGAGATTTTTGCACAATATTCTATAGTCAATGACAATAGTCAATTCACAATCCTCAATGACAAAATTCATGACTGGAAAAATAGCCTTCAGGTGCATTTTGAAATGAAAAACTAATAATCTAGTAATGGATGTCATTTCAGTTCTACTTTATGATTATGAATTATCAAATGCATTGAAAGACAACAATATATAAGCACTGTAAAAGGTTTTGCCACAAACTCAACTGACTGGCTTTTCTCCTGTATGATTTAACATGAGTCTCTTCAGAGCTTACTGTACATTTATGAGCTTCCAGAACTTCTGATCGAGGCCGTGTGTGACCTCATAATTGAACTCTTTTCCACAAATAGAACATATTTATAAAACAGTATAAATAACTTAATTTTTTTTCTTAGTCTGATTATGGTTGCACTTGCACTTATTGTTTGCACTTAATAAAAGTACTCTCTCAGTATTCAAAGTGCAAACAGAGACCAGAGCTACAACTACACAGTCCAGAGATAGGACTGATACTGGGAGACAGGGTAATGTATGCAGCCTAATGTGCGCGCATCAGGGAGCTCGCGCTTTACTTTCACTTTCAGATTCGCGATTGCACATACTCTGAGTATCGGGAGCAGCGATGCTGAGCGCTCATTCTACAAGATCATCCGAATCATCCGCCATCACGCGATCACTGAACTGTGTCCTGCCGCACTGTGTGCGACTGCAACTCGTGCTGGATGAGCAGAGCAGACGTTTACAATAGTTTACAATGGTTTTTATTTCTATAAAAAAGCAACGCGGCAGTGGAGGCGGGACCGCGTGGGTACCGTAATGTAATGTGTGTGTGTGTAGCGGTGGCATATTCTATGCTAATTTCACCCTCACGCTTCGTCATGGATATATCGCGAGACAACTTTTCACTCGACGAGAAATCTCGTCGCATTTAAGTCTCGCGAGATCTCGTCACACCCCTAGAATGCAGTGATGTGGTCTTCCCATCATGCTACGAGGGCTTCTCACGGAGTTCACAAAACTTTGCAAAGTAACCGTTCCTATGTAAGGAGAGGTTTTTGTTGTACTACTCTACAGAGTGTGTTACTCAAACCTTTAATACTGAATGAAAATGAAAGTCTTTTCTTTTCTGAATGGCATCTTGTAATTGACTGTATTTCTTGTTTTTGAAGTTATAATTTTACACATTTCTTTATTGTTTGTGTAAAGAGGTTTGTTTTTCCCTCAATACCAAAGCTCTAGAAGACCAGCAGGTAGATATCTTCACTTCTGACACTCTATATAGTCTTGCATGAACATAACGGGTACGTGTAGATTTCCCACATGATATCTCACACTCACAGACACCATTTAAAACGCTTCTGTACCCTTTATGTCATGTAGTTTCTGTAGCATTACAAGGTAATCGTGACTCCACTAAATCCCATTACTCTAGTACATGTCCTGTGTTCAAGAACCCTGCCTAGCTGTGGTAACTGCTATGTATCCTAACTGATGCTAACTTCATTTAATCAATTCTGTTCTCATGCTTTTATAAAACTGTGACATTTCAACTGTATTGACTGTGACTGATTTGTGTTGTAAAGACTCTAGAACATTGAGAAGCTTTGACAGCGTTAACAAGCTCGTATGAAATCTTCTGCTTCTGGACGCTGTTCAGAGAGACGTCCCTACCCCACTTTCACTAGCAGCTCTCAGTTGTCCTGTCACACACACCCGTGTGCCATTGTTTGTGTCCCATACTGTTACGTAACTTGGCAGAATGGCACAGTTAGCACATTCGTACCACAAAGAACTATTGTTGGTTTTATCCCAACTATTCGTTCTGATATGTTGGCTCCAGTTGATGGTTGTAATAAGGGTATTTTAACCTTTTACCATGTTGCCAAATCCTAACCCATAGTACCTCAGGACCGCTGGGTTTTGACTGGAGATCTCTAAGTGTTTGTTCCATGTTTGTTTGGCAGGATGGAGGCCGAGCTTCAAGTACTACAACATGTGGGCGTCTCTTGCTGGGGCAATCCTATGTTGTGTCGTCATGTTTATCATCAACTGGTGGGCGGCCCTCTTGACCAACGTCATTGTCTTATCTCTCTACATCTACGTCAGCTACAAGAAACCAGGTGAACATGTGCACCAGTCATGTGTTCTTCAGCACAGACATTTCCTAACTAATGCCTCCATGGGTTGTAGTTCTAATGATGGCGTTCTGGTTTTGGGAATTTGGCTCTTTATGAAATTGTTGCGGTCTTGCATTTTCTGTAAAGCTACTTTGAAACGATGTGTATTGTGAAAAGCGCTATACAAATAAAAGTGGATTGAACTGAATTACAGATGTGAACTGGGGCTCGTCCACTCAAGCTCTGACCTATCATCAGGCCCTGACACACAGTTTACAGCTGTGCGGAGTAGCGGACCACATCAAAACCTACAGGTAATGGAGCGTGTGTGTGTGTTTCATGCTTGTTCTACCTGTAACTATTAATTGTAATTGTAAAAACTTTATTAATCACTTATTTCTATAGTGTTTCAGATTATTTTCCCCCTTTGGTTTAGTTTCTACTGAAGGCTTGTTCTGATGATCTTGACTCGTGTATGTGCTGGATCTATTCATTATCACACTGAATGTATTTGAGGCTGTTGGTGCTTTAAGGCTGGAATAAACTACATGACTTTTAAAATCTGCATCATGCACTAAACCAGTGCTTCTCAAACCTGTCCTGGGACTCCCGCCATCACACTTTTTTGGTGTCTCCCTCATCTAACACACCTGATTCAACTAACCAGCTCATCAGTAGTGATTGCAAGGCGAGGGCTGCGTCTGAAAGCTGATAAATGCTGCCTTCGGAGGACTCGTTCAATGTTGGCTTCACCTCCTCTCTTCTGAGATACCGTCATCTGATCGATTTTTGAAAAGCATAGATGTATCGTTCGCTGCAAAAGTTTCCTACAAAGTTATCGTCTGATAAGGCAGCGTTTGTGCACGAAGGTTCCTCACGAAACTGATTTCGGACAGACTTCTAGGCAGCGTAACGGTTTAAATATCTACAATAAAATGGAGCGAGCTTTGGTGAAAACTAAACGAATATTTAATTACTCGCTAGAAATGACATAAGTGGAAAACATTGGTCAAAAACGTACACTTACACCACAAATTGACAACCAACAGCAAAGTTCAGATGCCATCCTCCTTTTTCTTGCTCAACTGTCACAGAATGGAAAGCACAGGATTGTGGGATATCAAAGGCAGTGAAGGATACATCTATGCTGCGTTCACAAACTGACGCAGCCCTTGTATTGCAATCTCTACTAATGAGGCAACAAGTCGGATGCCTACGTTTTCGGACGCAGCCTCGAGTTGTGTGTGTTCAATGAGGAAGACATGCAACATGTGCAGAGGTGGGGGGGGTCACAGGACAGGTTTAAGAAGCACTGCACTAAACGACACACACCACCAGATCTTAGTATCATATGTTCCGAACACAACAAACTTGTGCTTAATTTCCTAGAGATGCATGATAAATGACAACAAGACAACAAAAATCATCAATCTGCAGACTGGCTTTGACTTTCAGCAACTAGTGTTGACTTTTCCAGACTGCAAACCGGGGCAAAAGTTGTGTAGTGTATTCCAGCTTTCAGATGCTTTATCCATGTGCTCAAGCTCTAGAGATGTTCAAGAAGACGTGGAGCATATCATCTGATTTAGTGTACTTTAGTATGTTTATTGTTACTACTTTGTAGTGATAATGATTACAAAGTTGACAAAAAAAAAAGAACTGTTTCTAGAACGGTTCCAAAGGACTTTTCCTGTGTACCACTTACAGTTCCATCCAGACGCCGGCCGTGACCCACCAAAGCCTTTTACACATCACTTAACTGGGCTGAATAATAGTTTGATAGTAAGTTTATAATTATGAGTTGATTTTAGTAATCACTCAGAGTTAAAGTCCCCCTGTAGTCAATAATTGTATCCCTTAAAACTAATCTTTGATCACCAAAATGACATGTAGGCGTTTTTTTCCTTGAAAAAAATTCTTCATGCCTTAAACTAGCTTGAATGTAACTCGACACCCTTGCCTCATTTAGTATACGCGGTTCTATGAATATGCAAATGAGCCCCGCCTCCACTCACTCACTCAGCTCAGAGATCCACTGGTTGACGATCACACGTTGATCTGATTGGTTACAAGGTAGTTTGTGACGTCGGAAACACCAGCGATTTCAAAGTGTGTTTTTGAGACTGTCTTTGGTTCACTGCAGTTTTAAGGAGGAAATACTCAGCAATGGTGTCGACTTATGAATTTACACATGGTTTGTCTTAAAGCGTATTAAAAACACCACATAGACATATAAACAACATTAAAAGCTGGATTTACACCACAGGGGGATTTTAATAATGATCAATCCCCCAAACCAAGTCGTCATACATTTTTATTTTTTTATGTGGACTCAAAAGAAAAGCCATAAGGTAAATGACAAAACACAGTTAATTGCTGTACATAACAAATGATTAATTTAACATATTAAGATGAAAATTGTCAGAATCACAGTAGCATGGAGTGTGGATAGTAATAAGTGCCAGAAACAAGCCCTCCACATACTGAAATGGAGATTGATTTTCTACGTTTGATATGGAGGATCTATGGAAACAATTGCAAAGTAATCCTGCAACATGCAATGACCAATGTGACGAAGCTTAAATGTTTAAATGTTTAATTCGAAGTATATGTTATGGATAATTTATTCTAATGGACCTCTCTTGGTTTTACCTTACCCCTAAACATTGACTATCCCATTAACTATCAAACATGTACTAGCATGTAGTTAAGCAAAGTGCCGTCATAATTCATAAGTCTGACTCCAGGCAAAGTCAAGGTTAGAGCTTCAATGGTCGCTTGACTAGTTCAAGCTTGAAAATCTTTGCTATTGATTGTTCAACAAAGTATATATTTTTCTTTAAATGCAATCAAAATATGTAAAATGATTGATTGACTAAGACATGCATGAAAAATCATAATGGAATTGATTGAGGGAAAAATAGATGTATAGTGTTTTGTTTCATTATGAGTGCTCTAGATTGACTGATCTTCAGTGTAAAGTGTGTGTGCTCAGACTGAATCACATGTTGAGCGCAGAGGAAGAGTTGCTAGATCCTCCAGGGTCAGAGATTACCGTTTTTCTGACAGTACCTTCAAATCAAACGCTATACCCTCGGCATAATCCTGTTTTATTCTTAACATTTTTGCTTTGAAGCTCTCTAATCTGAGCCGTGTGTTCTGCACTCGACTGGACCGATGACCCTAGAGGTCATGAGAACGTAATGCACGGCACACTATGTGCTGCTTTTGCTTGATGTCGCAGTTTAAGGCGCTTTGTACGTTAGCGTTCATTAAAGTGTAACGTTCTGAGGATCTCGCGGTGTGTGACGTTCAGATGACATGTGCTGGTGTGTCTCTTCTAGGCCTCAGTGTCTGGTGATGACTGGAGCTCCAAACTCACGGCCAGCCATTCTTCATCTGGTCCATGCCTTCACCAAGAACGTGGGTCTGATGGTGTGCGGTCACGTGCGCATCGTGAGTACCTTCTGTAACGTCTAATATCTGTCAGTACGTGGAGAACATGTGGTGTGTGTTTAGGAGCGAGTAGAAGGTTGTGCGATCTGTTTTTGACTGTGCTAATTGGCACATGTTCTTGGAGTAATAAAACTTCCCTGAACTCAGTGGGGACAGTGATTATAGTTGTTGAAAATAAAGCGTCTCCTTTAGGGGTCCGTGTGGACCATGCTAATAGTGCATTGTCTGGAAAAGCTTCCATGAGCTCATTTCACAAAACACGTTCCTGGAATCTAAATCGCACCAGGTTGGTGGAAACCAGAAACCAGCGCCTGTTTCTCCACGTTTTTTTCTCCATTCTGTCACTGATGGAGTTTGTGTTCTTGTCTCTGGCTCGCTTAGCTTAGGACACTTAATATTCAACAGTATTATTGATATGACTGTACACTGAC
Source organism: Leuciscus leuciscus (assembly GCF_965113295.1). Lineage (NCBI taxonomy): Eukaryota > Metazoa > Chordata > Actinopteri > Cypriniformes > Leuciscidae > Leuciscus > Leuciscus leuciscus. The sequence continues at coordinate 3,831,484 of NC_138723.1, forward strand.
ACTGAGAACTGAACTGAGCTGGACGATGACATCACTGTTTTCAGCAGAGCTGTTTTATTCATGAATTGATCTCATTTAATAATGGATGATCTTTACACAGTTATAGAAGTGAATCAACACTGAACTGAACAATGACTCTGTTGTCTTCTAGAGCTCTTTACAGCAGAACTGAGCTGTGTTTGCATCATTGATCATTATTTCCCTGTTTCTCACTGTGAAGCTGCTTTGAAACAGTCTGTATTGTAGTGTATAAATAAAGGTGACTTGATGTTCCTGTGTCCAGCGTCACTTCATCTGGTCTCTTTCCTTTGGTTTCTGTGTTCGTTCACAGAGTTCTCGGCGGCCCAACTTCAAGGAGTTGAACAGTGACATGGTGCGCTACCAGAGGTGGCTCCTCAACAACAACTCCAAGGCATTTTACACACCCGTGGTGGCTGAAGACCTCCGGCAAGGAACACAGTACCTGCTGCAGGTGCGCGTGTGTGTGTGTGTTTTCAATTCTGAGGGTTTTTTATAGTCCTTTTCACAAAATATTTGTTTAATACTTGTTTTTAGGATCTTGCTCACTAGTTAATTTGATTTTTTTTTTCTTTACTCCAAGTTTTGTCCGATGTTTACCAAAGTTGGCTCACATAATGTGCATGTCAATCCTTACAAAGTTACTGCATTTTTAACTTTAGCGTTTTCATTGGTCAGAAGCTCATTTGCACCAATTGGACTAAAATCCCTTGGCCTCTTTGGTTCCTGCTCAGTTCAGTGTTCACGTGACCCTGTAATCTGCTCACTGCGGACTTCTGTGCTTTAACCTATTTTAAGATATTTACTTCTGCTGTGCGTTTGCTGATTTGACCTACATTATGGGGCCAAAACTGGCTTCCCAAAACCTGACTCTCTACATTATTGGACATGCTAACTGTGGATCAAAAACACTGAATAAGCATACCAAATGTTTTAGTTAAAAATGCAAATGAGTTTGGTTATAGAAAATGTCTTGAGCTCAGTATTAAAACCATTTTTTGCCTATGGAAAGTCCTAATAAACCAATGTGTGTGTGTGTGTGTGTGTGTGTGTGTGTTGTTTTACAGGCTGCTGGACTGGGCAGATTGAGGCCCAACACTCTGGTGCTTGGTTTCAAAAACGACTGGCGTATTGGAGATATAAAGGATGTTGAGACCTACATAAACCTAATACAGTGGGTTTAATCTTCTGTTTCAGATCAATCCACTATTAATAATTATCCTCTTGAATTAGTGTCATCAGTTTTTACTATGCTAGTACAGTGATACGAGTTTGGGACATAACCAGATTTCAGGAAACAGAGTCATCCATGTAACATGAGTTTCTTGAGTTTTTGGTTTTGCTGCAGTAGAGCGAGAAATAGATGCAAAAATGTGCAAAACAGCTTTTGACCGGGGCAGCAGTGGCGTCAAAGACACTCGCGCTCAGAAATGCTTGTACTTTATCTACAGTGCTTAATTTGTAAATTAATAATTGCAAATTATTAAAAGGCGCCGTGACCAACACTGACCAATCAGCTCCCAGAACACACACAATGACGTGTGTGTATTATCCTGTCGTGTGTATAGCTGCACTGAGGCCAAGAATCATGCAGTTGATCAGTGGTATTCTCTCACCGACGACGTTGTTGCCTTTTCCATTACATGGATTTCTGATTCTGACTGATCAAACTCCCGTTGCTCGTGTCTCCTGCTATCCTGATTAGTATTAGCAGCTCTATCGGGATCTCTTTTGATCAGAAACGCCATCAGCTTTAATCATGGATATGGAAAAGGAATATATGCTTGACTGTCTTTTTGACATTTGGCGATATTAACTTATTTTTATTAGAATAGTTCATCAGGGATATACTCTCTCTTGAACTTAAGGAAGCTGATCAAAAATATATTTGCTGAGGGCCAATAGCAAAACATAACCTCCAAAATAAATACATTTGCATTAACCCGCGCTTGCTCGGTCTCTCACGCACGCACTGTCACCATGTAATACACTCGTTTATGCCGGATCATTTAAAAACGAATGTCGGAACGCAACAATCTAAAATCTGACATTTTCTGTTACAAGATCCAGCTCAAATTAAGCACTGGTATCTACACACAGTAGTTCCTTCAGGCGGACCACTCCAGTGATGATGAGCTGTGGCAAACCTCACAGCTCAATGTTGAACATTTATACATGTTTTCTGACATTGTTTGTCATAAATGTGCCCTGTCCTTTTCAGGTGCACTTATGTCTGTCTAGTGCATGTACAGCTGATGAACGTCTGGTAGAGGTTCATGAGCAAATGCAGCTTTGAAGTAAATGGTTTGGGTCTTCCTCCTGAGAGACATTAACTCTTGTTTATTTGTGTGTTTGTGTGTGTAGCGATGCATTTGATTTTCAGTATGGTGTCGTCATTCTCAGACTGCGAGAGGGACTCGATATTTCTCACATTCAAGGCCAAGGTACAGTGCTGTACAGTTATTACTACACTAACCAGTCATTTCTTAAGATAAGCATATTTTGACAAATGCTGTTGAGTTATTGTCTGTTAGCTTCAGGAGAGTGTGTAATCAGCGGGTCACTAGCTATGAATTACACAAGTATGATATTGATTCTGTTCCTATGAGACGGAATGTAAAGGAAAGTATTTGAACTCTTTAAAGTCTTTGAGACAGCATGATGTTCACAGCTGGACATGCGTGATTATAGACATTTAGTGTTTGTCCGTGTGAAATTGTCCATGTAATAAGGTCATTTTCTGTTAACTTGCCATTCACGCTAAATTTGAGTTTGCCTTGACCTCAAAGCTGAACTTTGCATTGTCTCTAAAGATGATTCTTCAGGTTTGAAGGATGTGGTGGTTTCGGTTGACATGAGTAAAGACTCGGATGGAGACTCGTCCAAACCCTCCTCCAAGGCCACCAGTGTCCAGAACAGCCCAGCCGTCCAGAAAGGTTAGCAGCACCTTCTCTTCTCTCTGTGTTCGTGGATAAGCTCTGGTTTTGAAGTTGCACTTCGCACATGTTCTTCACAGAGTTATATGTATCCTTTAAATAATCTTCTGTTCTGGGAGAAAATGCTGAAAGCGAAATCTCAGATGAAATTATTTCCCAGGAGTTTAGTAAAATGTTCCTCTTCGGCAGTAGTTGCTCAGAGCAGAATGTATGTTGACCTTCCGATCCTTCATGTCCCTTTGGGGCCGGTTCTCATCAAAAGCATTTCACTTCCTAACTCATCCACACTCCATGTGTTTTCTGAAATGTCTTCCCAATACAACACAACAAACAACAAAGCGTGTTCTCAGATGTGTGTGAGCTGGGAACGGTGCGAGTGTTTACACGGCTTGTCATGTTTGTAGTTAGTCTATGATAAATGACTTGGAGGGCTGAGGTTTGGGCCCTCTCAGCACCATCTGACATCACAGGGCTCTCTGAAGGCTGAGAAAATACTCATAAAAAACAAATATAGCTGCAAGTGGCGATCAGCAGGGGTCAAGCAGATGAGAGAACTGGAGACATGAGCAGAACTGCCACACGTGTAGACAGACCGCTTCATTGATCAGATGCCTTGAGGATTTTAGTGAAGCAGAATCGGCTGAAATTTGGCCTGTCACCAATCTTCCTAAATGTGCGTTCACAAGTGTTCAGGTCTTCCCCACACCTGAAGTGTTCATTGGCTTGCATTTGCCAAATTTCTAGGACAACACTGACAACATGAATTGGTTTCTAAATGCACATTTGATTTGGGTGAAATAGGACTAACGGCCCTTATGCACTGATGTTTGCGGATTAAAAATAAAATATTCCCTTCATCTAAATGGCATAATTTGTCAAAAACAAAAAACAAATAAACACTTCAGCTACAATGCAGAACACACAGAAATGAAGTGACACCATTACATATCCGTAGATGGAGAACAAATGCAAACACACACATTGAAACGCATGTAACACACACAACCTCATGTTCAGGTTTGACTGTAATGTGGCAAAAAATTATAATACAAAAGAATTCTAAACTTTGACCAAAGGCCATTTTATTCTCATAATACATATTTTATTTCTTAACAAATCAAAATGGAAAAACGTGTGGAAAGATGTACACCTGTGTGGAAGCGGTGAATGATCCATGAGTAATCCTCTGCTGCCCCCTGATGGCTATAGGGGAAGTTACATGCTTTTTCATTTTAAAAGTGTTTGTTTTCCAGTTGATGGCAGCAATCTTCTGTTCTCAAATTGAATTTTATATAAACGTTTCTCTCTCTCTCTCTCTCTCTCTCTCTCCTATGAAATCGGTTATATTTTTTATTTTGTGCTCCTCCTCTAAGTCCACACTGTGGTGTTGTAATGCCGTGTAGACTTCTGGGTAATGGTCCACTGTGAAGCTCACACCAGCGTGGGCTCGCGAGCAGCAGCCTGATCATGCTCACGATCTGCATGACCAGCTCATGTGGATGAGTGTGTGCCGTCATCAGTGTGTGTTGATGATGAAGATGATGAAGATGATGCAGCTCTTGAGGTTTCCCCAGCCTCATAATAAACTGCAGCAGAACTAATGTCTCTGTTTGACTGACGCACGTTTCCCATCGCAGCGTTAGCAGACTTTAACCCTCTCATGTTTTTCTCCAGATGAGGATGATGATGGCAAAGCTCACACTCGGCCGCTGTTGAAGAAAGGCATGTTTCTCTCATTCTCATTCTCCGCTCATTCTGTCTCACACCTGCATGCACCTTTTCTCTGCAGCATTTTAGGAAACGCCGCTTTGAGTGTTTTCTGCTGGTGTGACCTCTGACCTGATCTAGATGTGTTAGTGTGTTTCAGCTCCAATGATGTCACTTCCTGTCACGTTCTAATTCTCTGTGTCTTCCTGCAGGGTTGCTTGTCTTTCCCACTGAAGAGTCTGCTTCAGTCTCTTTCCTTTCTTCTGTCTGCTTCTGGATGATTGTTATTATGTGTGTGTGTCCTGATCTGGAGTGTGATGGTGTATGTTTGTGACTCCAGATAAACGGAGCCCGACGCTTCCTCTGAACGTAGCGGACCAGCGGCTGTTGGACGCCAGTCAGCAGTTCCAGCAGAAGCAGGGCAAGGGGACGGTCGACGTGTGGTGGCTCTTTGATGATGGGGGTGAGTGTAAAACATTTGCAAACTTACAATTGACCGTTTGCAAAGACCCGCCCCCTTTGGTTACTGTTGCTATGTCCGACAAGCCACGCCTCTCTCACGCCACAACATGTTCTCACACAGTGAACAATACATCGTGGAGCAGAGAGGACACTGACAACACTAACACACAGGGTACTTTTGATATGAAACAAAGTCTCAACTTTCAAATTTGGTCATTTAAAAAAAAAAAGAAATTTAAACGCATGCTGTTTTGTGGCTCTTTAATGTGTCGTGACAGATCGCTCAGTTAAAGCGGCTCGTGAACCGATCATCTCTTCCTTGTTCATTTATAGCATCAAATAAACATGAATGAACATCAGAAGGAATGTTTCAAACGTGGAGAGACGTCAGTACACACCGATAATCTACTAACTCTCCTGACTGCTCTGTCAACAAAAATGGTGGATTCTGCGGATGGCGGATTATGATTGGTCAGATCGCCTGTCAATCAAACTCTCTGCGAAGGGTGAATTGCGATGCATCGTGAAATCTGACGTTTGGTCACAATTCGATTGGGTTTATATGGGAATGATTCATTAAATTCTTCAAAATATGTTGGGAAACCAAATGGAAGACGACGAAATGCAGCATGGATAAAGTATCATGATGTCGTGTGTAGTCTGAGACTCAGAGGTATACCGTGACCGCACAGAGTCGTTTACCTGGATCATAAACCGCTGTCGGCAAAGGCAAAGTTTCCTCTTTTTGTAAGCGAAAGTTAATGTTCTCGCGGAGTAAACCTGGGAAAGCTGCTTAGCCTTCTGTCTGGAGTATCTCCAGCGCTGCCAGTGGGAATAAGAGAGATCAAGAGAGGAAATAGTATAGCAGATCTTCACTTGTCCTGCCAAGATTTTTACTGGCTCAACCACAAAAAAAGAAAAAAAAATAGTTACTGTTTTTGACTCTTCAGTCTGTTCCTAATGTCATGGAAACAGCAGTTGCATATTACAGACTTATAATTAAAAGCTGCCGTTATGTTGAAATAATAAAATCCCCTGGTAATGAGTACAGCAAAGAGACATTAGTTTAAAGCAATGCTATTCAACAAGAGAAACCTAAAAACACGACCAAAATTCAGGGTTTGAAATGATCTTTTTCACTCACCGGCCAATTTGGCTTCTACATTAAGTTACTAGCCATTCAGAACTACAACTAGCCAAAAAAAAGGGAAGAAAAGAAATAAATAAACCACTACATCCCAGCTATAATATAATATAATATAAGCTGTTACGACGTTAATCTGGTTTATTTATTTATTTTTCTCCCATATATATATATATATATATATATATATATATATATATATATATATATATATATATATATATATATATACCAAAAATGTGTTTTAAGTGGACAGATCAATACAGTACAAAGAACATCAAAAAATGTAGGATGTTGTAAAATAACTCTTTTCTGTTGAACAAATGCTTTTTAATCTTCTCTATTGCTTCAATGCAAATGAACAAGCGTGCCGTTATTTGTTGCGTAATGACGTATGTTCAAGTAAGCCAGATATGAGCAGATTCTGTGCAATACGCTGTATTTAATATATCATGATGACTCATGAGTATTTGCTCTAAATCTGCGCAGATTTGGCCTACGCCAACTTCCCCAGCAAAGTGAGTGAACGTAGTAAAACGCCATCGGCTAGTGATTTGACAATGTTGATTTGCTTGAGTTGCCTTGATCCGTCAGTTGATTTGTACGTGCATTTGGCGGGTTGGCGTGTTAAAGCTGCTCTAAGCGATGTCGGGTGACGTCACTTCTTGTTGACGTTCGAAGTATTGTCAAACAAAACGGAGGCTAGCTCGACCCTCCCTCCTCCTCATCCCATCCCGTCCCCTCCCTCTCCCTTCCGTGCTTCCTGAAACTACATTTTCTTCTCCTTTTCCTCTTCTTTGCTTTTTGTTCATCGTAACGTCGTCTCTTTGGTCGTGTGTCGGCCATATCAAAATTCAAGAGAATGATTCTAACGTTAGTCGTTGCCGTTGTCTAGGACATCTCTCCTGTAGCTAACTTCCCTCTTCATGCTTCTCTCTCCTCCACTCCCCACACCCCGCTTCATGTGCACGCACACTAACCCCCCCACCCCCACCCCCAAATCATTCTTGTCAGTGATTGGCTGGAACACTGTTTATGTTTCGTGGTCCAGGCTGGGCCAGTTTGTTTTTGTTGCCGTTTGTGGAGCCTGGGCTGTCTACAAAGACCGCGTTTTGTTACCAGGGTTCCCACGGGGTCTTAAAAAGTCTAAAATTCTGAACTTTAAATTTAAGGCCTTAAAATGTCTTAAAAACGGCCAGATTTTCATCCGTGGTCTTAAATTTCATTTAGTCAGGTCTAAAAAAGGTCTCGCCAACAGGCCGACGCCCTCGTTTTTTTCCAGGCGCAGCGAGATAAAAAAAATCTCAACTCTTCAGAATGCCGCAAACGCACCGCAGGTCATGTGACAAGAACCAACCAATCAGCTTCGCCCCTTTCCGTAACAACATTGAAAGCTCATTGAAGGATGCGGGTACACCCAAACACTACGGGTGTTTTTCTCTTCTCCGTAAATAAATCTTGAAGCAGAGCTACAGCAAGCGTTTCTCGCCGGTGGAAATCCATTAGCCACTAAAACTTCTTTGTCATTGTGGAGAGCGCAGTGCACGGTTGCATAGCAACGACAGACGCCAAGGGAAAATCCGACCGAATTTTACTATTAATAATAAAAGATAAGCTAAAGTGCATTGTAAATGTCAGTAATTTATCTTTTTATAAAAAATGATTTAAAGTGTGAAATATGTGAGGTTTATCTTTTTATAAAAAAAACTTTTTGGTCAAAACTTTATTTGAACTTGTACATGTTAGTATATAACATGTTGCAAGACACTTTTAAAATCTGGCTATCATTTTTAATGGTATTATTTTAATGTTTATATAAACAAAAAGTGCATATTGATGCTAATTTTATTTGTTATTTGCTGGTTTTCGACATTGTGTAGTATTAGTACTTTTTGAACAGGATTCTGTGATAACCGTGGTAATTTTTGTCACAATAATCATTGAAATGAAATGTTCATGCCATTTCATCTCTAGTTATGATCAACTAAAATCAACTAATGTGTTTTTTACAGTATAATATGCATAGTACAATTTTCTATAAAAAAAAATATATATCTGATTCTGATTCTGACACACGTTGTTGGGTGTGGAAGGTTACTAATGTGATTGTTTTATCTGTAAATTAAATTAATGTTTTTTCAATTACTTAATTCATTGAAATAAAATTAATTCTTTGATTTGAAATTTTTTTTTGCCAATGCCAAGTTTTTAGGTCTTAAATTTCAAACTTTATGGTCTTAAAATGTCTTAAGAAGGTCTTAAATTTGACTTGCTGAAACCTTCAAGAACCCTGTGTTACAGTGTGTTCAGGGGACAGGCAGCTAGTGAGGAGATGTTTGCTGTATGTGACAAAAAATGTTTCGGCCTAAAAAGTGCGTGACATCGCTAAGAGCACCTTTAACACTAGAAGTGCCATGATGGTCATTTTGACCGTTTTGAATTTTATATCTGCAATAGCTTAGAAAAAAAAAAAAATCCTCCTTGTACCTGACTTTTCCTAAAAGTGTCTGTATTTTCATTTAAAATGTTTTTCATATAAATTACACAAGGCAAAAAAACAAATGAACATATTTACCTATTTCGGCCATAGACGGTCATATTGACCGCACTGAATTTCGCGGCATTATTATACATATAGCAATATACACAACAATAAAATGTGGTAAAAAATACACACAACATTTAAATGTAATGATATTCAGAACAGAACAAGAATGAAAAAATAACTATAAACAAGCCAAAATGAAATACTTTAAAGTGAAAGTAAGCGGCGTTGGGCTCACGTAACTCTCTAATTAGAATCAAAGTGTTTCAACATTTGCAATGTATTTGAATGGTAAACTATTCTTTATTGTAGGCTTTGTACTTCACTCACGTTCCAATATCACCGGAAAAAATCATCCTCTTCACACGTGCAAAATGGTACGAATTGTACTACTGATTATATAAACAGAGCAGTGGAATTTGTATATGTTAGGTTGACTATTTTATTATTATATTTTATTATGACTATAATGAAAAGGCTGCAATGTCAAGATTGCAATGCTGGAATATTGTGTGTGTGTGTGTAAGGCGCGGGCGCGATCGAACAGTGGAAACATGAAAACATGGGCTACTCCATCATTTTGTTCAGGACATCTACAGATATTATTTATTTATATATGTATAATTAAACTTGTTTAAATGTACAGTTTGGTGTTGTTTTGTTTTTAAAAGATATCCTAATACAATAAATGCATTAATCTCTCAATTGGGTATTTATCATTAAAGATATAGAGTTTGGAATCTAGCGGTCAAAATGACTGTTTGCAGCAGTTCTAGTAGTCATGGAATTCTGGCACTTCTAGTGTTAAGTGACAGGCAGCTCTCTGTGTGTGTGTGCAGAAAACCTGTCAGACAGCTTGAGTTCTTGTTCATTCACTTCAGCCTAAAGTCTGAAGTCTAGAGTCACTAAAGTCATGTGGTCATTCAAACTGACAAGACTTGATGAAGAACCTTTGTGCTGACCAGTGACATTCCAGCATCTGTGCCGAGCGGCGTTTAGAGAAATCCTGTGTTTTGAGTGAAGCATCGCTTCAGTCGTGTAGTCTACAGATGACACGAGTCTGGATGAGGAGTTGCTCCGATGGGAAGGGCGAGACAGGGCTTCCTGTTTTACAAGGCAAATCTGTATGACACATACTGTATTATCACATCTTATGTATCCTATTCAGAGCCACTTTAGTACTGTAAAGGTCATGTGTTGCTTTAACACATGCAGTCATTGCACAGACACATACTTGACAGCAGTAAAGTGGCTCTGCAGCATTTCATGACACACACACACACACACACACACACACACACACACACACACACACACACACGCGCGCGCGCGCACGCACACACCCACATAGATCTGAACTTGTCTATATGAACCTATAGGATCTACATGAACCTGTCAGTGTTTAAGGCAGCAGTAAAAGTGTTTCCCTCAGGATCAGCACATCTAAACTTAGCAACAGAAGAAACCCTTTATAGACGAAGGACCCTTTTTAGGAAACAGGATTTAAAAAAATTATCTTTAAAATACAAATTGTTTTTATATATCTATTGGAAAGTGTTTAAACAATGTTTTTCATGCTTGATCAATGAAGCATAAACCGTATTTGCAGATGCACGTGTGAATCAGTCCTTCAGAAACTGACAGTTTACAGGCGGGAGACGATTAAAGTCACAGTACAGAGAGCTTTCTACTGACTGAAGTCACATGATCAGCGGTGTGAACCTGCTATAGGAGGCGTGAGCACTGCAGACGTGGACCGAGTGATAAACCGCAGTGGAACATCTTCCAGATCTCACAGAGACTCACAGAGACTACTTCTCATATACTGACCCTCATTATTACATTTCTGTCAAGTTTATCTTTGTGTATTAACAGATTTAACAAAATGTACATGTTCTGATGTTCTGTAGTACTTCCTCTCCTGCTAGATCATGTGCAGTGTGTAATGTGGTGTCCTCATGTGTCAGGTCTGACGCTGCTGATCCCCTATCTCATCGCCAATAAGAAGAAGTGGAAGGACTGTAAGATCCGCGTGTTCATCGGTGGAAAGATCAACAGGATCGACCACGACCGTAGAGCGTGCGTAATATTACACATACACATGTAGTGTTATTACAGCATTATTTATATTAGAGTCATAACTGAGAAGAATATGCTTTTCTTTCTTTTTTCTATAGAAGAACACGGTCAACATGCATGACACATGAACTATAAGAATATGCTTTTCTTTGATATTTTACTTCATCTCTCAGATGTCAGGTCTAGTCCTGTAGAGTTGAGATCACACAGACGAGTGAAAGCTGGACCATGAATCATATTAGTATGCGGTTTCTTTTTACATAAAGCGCTCTCTCTATGTGTGTGTGTGTGTGTGTGTGAGACAAATGTTTCCCATTGTCCTCTGCAGCTGCTGCCAGTGCCTTTGTTAGCTATAATTAGCCGTGTTCCAGCGGTAAGGTCTTCATAGAAACTGTGAGAGGTCTTTCACATGTTCAGCTGCACATGTGTGGCTTCATTTCCATGGATGTGTTGAATCTGACACACTGCAGACACACACACACACACACACACACACACACACACACACACACACACACACACACACACCAGTTAAAGCAGAACGGTGCATGTAACCTTTCAGGAGCATTTGAAGAACTGTCTGAGCTGCAAGGAAGCTGTGGCAATATTGTGTGCATTATTTATGATTGCCTGATGAATATGTGATGAGACTTTGTTGCTCTTTCCTCAGCATGGCCACATTGCTCAGCAAGTTCAGGATCGATTTCTCTGACATCACTGTCCTGGGCGACATCAACACAAAGCCCAAGTCAGAGGGGTAAGATCTACACAACACTTCCCAGAAGACATCGCATTACATGAGCTCTAGTGGAGTATTCCTCACAACTGCTTCACTGTTAATCCTTTTCTTTTGTGTGTGTGTGTGTGTGTGTGTGTTAAACATGTCATTGCGACTGCATTTGCGTGCTGGTTTTGTATCTGGATCTTGTTGATATTTTAACATCTAAAAGCAAGAAAAAATCTATTCAGCAATGCATTGATATTTTATTTTGAATCAATCCATGAAAAATCTGAATATACTTTTAACTGTAGGTGGTGTAAACAATGGCCAATCACACTCTATAAAACCCTCGAGCAAGTATCAAAACTTCCATAAACTTCAGAAGGCATATAAACTGCTGCATGAACCAGTGTATGTGGAGCCAGACCTGTCTGTCACGGATCATAGTTTAAAAAAACAACCTGATTTTATAATCGTTGTCAAACAATGACATGACGTGCCTCAAGATTCCCATCATCCCAGTTATCTCATTCCTGAGCTTTCACAATGCCAACCGTGTGTGTTTGCTTCTCAGTCTGACAGAGTTTGCGGAGATGATCGAGCCGTATAAACTGAGAGAAGATGACATGGAGCAGGACGCCGCTGAGAAGATGAAGAGCGAAGAACCCTGGAGAATCACAGACAACGAGCTGGAGCTCTACAAAGCCAAGGTTTCAACACACTCTTTTAACCACAACATCCTAGATAACCCCTCAGAGCAGAGAGCGTGAGAAGTGTAGTGACACCCAAAGCAGAGAATGCGAAAACCACATCACCTGGTCCTCGCCACACGTTTGTCAGGGAATTGTTCTGTGTCATGATTGTGACGCCTTTAAATGTTAGTGTTGATGTAGTTTTTTTTCTTCTTTTTTAAATTAAAACATGCCGTGAAAAGTCAAGGAACACCATGTGAGGCACTTGCTATAGGAAATGCTACTCTTGGATCATTTTTGCTGAAACAGACTCGTGATCACTCACCAGAACAGGTCATGAAGACATTAGTGAGATTTGAACAACGGTCACTAATGTAAACCCTTTGAAATGAATGTTAAATCTTAACCAGGGTCGGGTTGCACCAGCCGTTCGGAAGTTCTTACTTAAATTGGAAGGTAAAGTCCACACTAGAGGAAACTAGTAACCACTAACTAGTTTGTAACCAACTCTGTACTTTATTCCGTCGCACCGCTTGTCTGAAGGCAGAAGGCAGTGAGCCGTGCGCTCCAGGGGTCAGTTCTCGGGTCAGGGGATATTCAGGCTTTAGCACAAACTAAAATTGGGTATTTTTATTTAAGGGAATTAATCAATTATAAAAGCGATTTAAGGGAATAAAGAAAAAGAAAGGCTTATTGTATTAGCGAAAAAATATTTAATTTGATATTCTACATAAAATTATTTAATTCGTTCAATTATTCCTAAATTATTTGTACATTCTCTCTACATGAATCAATTGAAAAAGGCTACATTTTATTAATAAAAAAAAAAAATTTAGTAATTTGCTTCACCGGATATTGTCGGTAGTTGAACATTTCTATTTTAAAACAGTCAAATATTAAATGTTTACTTAATTACATTTTACCTTCATTTTACTTCAATCACTCTGACATTGATGAGCTAGACCGCTGAACTTTAGTCATCCTGAGAAGAGCGGTGTGTGATGGAGCGCGTCAGAGCATCAAGAATACCCAATATACTGCAGTGAATCTCTTATCCGCATCTTAAAGTCCAACTGAAATCAAAATTGACCCCATTTACTTTGTTAGCGCATATTACTAGTCTTGTGGTGAACAATTAATCCGTGCAAGTTAATACACAGAAAAAAATTGTTTGCCGTGGTAATCTTTAATCAAAGTCTGAAAAGTTACTTCCGGTCTGGAATGGCGTTCCTTCTCTGATGATGTAGGTTTGACGGCTTGGTTTGGGAAACGCTTAACCACTCCCCTCAAATCGCTAGTCTGTAATGAGCGAGAGATGGAGAGGAGGAGTGCTAGAGTAAAACCCTGCCCTCTATTCAATATTCCTTTTCACTGGGAAATACGTCACAACACTGGAGAAAAGTCGTTTGCAACTTCCGGTTCACGCGGACTTTAAGTTTATTACCAATAATAATGACAGGTTTGTGAAAGTGTAGAACTCGGTGAGCTCGCGCAAAACACATCTTCAGCACAGCGACTCATTTAAACGCCTCTGATTGGCCGATGCGTTCAACAGACATGTCTGTGATTGGCTACAATGCTCAACGCTGCAAAAGCACGTCGTAAGTACCTTTTAATGCAAAGGGAAAAATAGAAATAAAACTGTAATATGCACTTTTCATGATTAGGTAATCTCGGCTGCTGTAATCTTATTCACATTTGTTTTTCTGATTAATTGTTTTGCTCTATGAGAAACACAAGGCAACAAAATATTCGGGCTTTACTAAAAACATTTGGGGCTTAAGCCCCTTTAGCCCAGCTCTAGCGCTGCTGAGTTCTCTGGGAAGTTTCAAGTTTCATTTATTTATAAAGCACATTTAAAACAACCATGGTTGACTGTTCAAAATTGCCCAAGTCTAACACCAACATTAAAATAAACATTCACAAGATGTTAAAAGCACAAGTCAAATGAGTTTTCAAAAGACTTTAGAACAGCGACCACGGTGTCGGAGTTTAAGAGTAATGCAGTCACGTGACGTTCACTCAGTGATCACTAGCAGACTTCAAGTGAGCAGAAGTTGTTGAAATGCCGTGAATTTCAGTTTATGCTTCATTCTAACTTTTGCCTCGCGGAACTAACAGTAGAAATAAGTTTCCATTTAAATACGATACTTAATCATGAATAACAAGCGTTTTTATATGTAAATGACATTCAGAAACTGTGTTTGAAACAAATAAGGATAAAGAAATAAGTACTGATTTAAAAAAAACTGCTACTGATACATTTTTTGATTATGACTGATTTTATTTGACATACACAACACAGACCAATGGGACAGAGACACACACAGCTGATCTACTCCCTGAACCTGGACTTTACACCTCTGATTATGGAAGTAAAAGTCCTCCTCAGTATCTTTCTCAATCACCTGGATCTGCTAATGAGCAGTTCTTCAGCCAGGAGAGAGAACTGATGAGTGAAATGAGTTCATGGGTGGAATAAACATATGGCAGGACTTTTACTTTCTGACCCTGGCCTGGACTATACACCTCTGCCCATAATGTTGTCTCTCTTAAAATATAAGTGAGTGTAAATGTCATAATCATCATATGTGTCTGAAGGATTGAAGTCTGTTGGGTAAAATAAGAGCTTATTGGTGCAGTTCAGCCGGTCTGCTGTTTCAGTCCGACCGTTACTCCTGATCGGAGGCTTCCCTCAATATTTAGTTTATACGTATTTAGCTTCATCTAATTCTAATGGTGCAATTCAAAGATATTTAGTAGTGCGTAAGTTGTAACTTACAGCTCAGCCTAGTTTGACGTGAATGAGCACCAAGTTACTGGTGCAACCGGCCCCTGAATCCTATATAAATGAAGAAACCCCACTTTTTTGTGATGAGTATTGAGCTGTTTTAGAAAAGAGGACCTGAAATCGAGCCCTGTGGTTCGCCACAAGTGATGGACGCTGCAAACGATGATAGACGAGACATTCCCAGTCTCAAGTTTTGGAGATCGGATATATGGGTTCTCCTGCTGGTCCTGTACCCATCTTAGATCAGGGTATGGGTGTATGGGTGCTGTGTGTCTTTCTCAGATGTTGTTTTCTCCTGCTAAAGTGAGTTCAATAGAATAGTGGAGTAAAATGATGGTGTTTCCTTGTAAAGTCTAGTTTGAAGTGTTTGTTTTCTCGGCTGTTAACAGAGACAGTAACTTCAGTCTTCCTGTGATTGACTTGTGTTTCCTCAGAGTAACCGTCAGATCCGGCTGAACGAGCTGTTGAAGGAGCACTCCAGCACAGCCAACCTCATCGTCATGTAAGTTACGAACCTGAGCGGAGTGATGCAGTGAAAGACTGTTTTATCAGCACGTATGCTCGGCCAGTCAGATTGAAGAACCGTAACTTAACTATGATTCAACTTTGATCTGTGTGTCAGGCTTCGTACAAGGTGCTTAAAGTACTTCAAGTACTTACATTTCAAAAAAGTCAAATTCAAGCAGCGTGAAGCTATAAGTCCTGAAAAACCCTTGAAAACAGCCATATTTACGGAGAGGTACATGAAAAGTGGATTTCAAATTCAAAATATATATGAAAATTCATATAAAAAAATATTTTAAAAACACAAATACAATCTTTTCCTGCAAAATCAACACTGCTGCACGCCTGATAAACCCCCAACTTTACAATATAAAATATTATTTATAGAACAATAATAGCCATTCTAAACTTTGTATTTAATATATATTATTAAATACGTTGTAAGTTGTATTGTGGATACCTTATATCTGAAAAAAAAATCCTAAAGATATTGTTTGATAAGTGCGATCTCGGAGTGTGATCCTTGAAAACCAAATAAGTAGTGCTTACAGTCCTGGACTTCCTTGTACAGTGTCTGAACGAGCCCTGGTTTACTCCGTTCACTCACTGTAATGTTTCCGAAACGGCTGTAGATCCTCAAGGAGAAAATTCATTCGAGAGAGACTTGTGCCTCAGTGCCAGTCTCACTCATTGTCATGATCATGTTTTTTGAGAGAGTTCCTTTCGTTCACTAACGTGTGTGTGTGTGTGTGTGTGTGTGTGTGTGACAGGAGCATGCCGCTGGCCAGGAAAGGAGCCGTCTCCAGCGCTCTGTATATGGCCTGGCTGGACACACTCTCCAAAGACCTGCCGCCAATCCTGTTAGTGCGCGGGAACCATCAGAGCGTCCTCACCTTCTACTCGTAGAGCGCTCGCGCGCACACACACACACACACACACGTGCACACACACGAGTACAGCACATCTGACTGATGATGATGATGATGATGATGACGACAGACGCTCCTCAACGAAGCTGAGACCAGAGCGGTTCTTCCTTCTACGCCAACAGGAGAGATCACGTTTGCTGGTTCACTCGGTCTTCAGCTCTCAGTTTCTGAGCACACGATGTTACACTGATTGTTGTTATCATTGTTATCATTACTATGACTGTCACAACTTTTTGAGTTGTGGATTTATTTTTCCTCTTTCGTACTTTTTTGATTTGCTCTTGATGAAGCAATAATCACCTCATTTCTTATTTTCTCACTTTGAAGAAAAACACGGTTCTTTGCAACACTTTTATAGCCTTGTGGACGTGCCTTCCTGTGCGATCATATTCAACTCTTACATTTTTTTCCCTGACTGGTAATTTATGATCTAGATTTTAGGCTGTTTATTGGGTTTTAAATGTAAATCTTCCTTGATCTGATCCCGCTTCAGCACGAGTGGACTGAGGTCTCCACTGCGCAGCATTAGAAAATACTTTTTTGGCTTTTTTTGTAGTCCGTTTTTATTCCTCTGTTGTTTTTTTTTCTTCAAAGTTTTACGTCTTCCTTTAAGCATTGAATGAGTGGTGGCGTTTTTGCGCAGCGCTCCTCCATGTTCTTGTTCCAGTGATAGACCTGAACTACGGGGTGATTACAATCATCTTTCACGTAGTCTAATGTAAAAAGTCAGAACTTTAACAAAACTATATTAGTTTTCCCTTGTGTACAGTTGAACAGTTTTTGGTTTGACGAAGAGAGGCTGATGGATGAGTGCTGTCTGAAGGGAGGAAAGGAGGAATCCGATCCTAACAATGACCCAAAAGAGAGCAAAGCCCTGGAATCACAGAGAAGACCTTTGCCTTAACAGATGAAATGAGGATTGTTGTTTTTACACGTCGTCTTCAAGCCATACTGGCTAGCTGTAGATTACAGACGATAGATGGACTGATGCCTGAACGAGAATGTAATCCTGGCCGTCTAGGAAAGCTCTCCCATCTTTACACTTTCCTAGTTTTATAAAGCAGTCTGGAATTGTACATTTGTACCTTGATAAAGCACCATCTTCCCTCTCACATAGACAGAATGTTTCCTGCGTTGAATGCGGCTGATTTGTTCCTCTATGCAGATAGACTGCGTGCGACTCGTTGAAATATTGTAATCTAAACTCAGGATTGAGAGCCGGGTTCATCTTTAATGTTGGAGACGTCTGACGTCCAGGATTTCAGTCTGTCCTGTTCCTGAATGTTCTCTGTCTGTCCGGTTGGTTCTTGTGATTTGAATGCTGGGATGTGACCAGATGTTTGTTGTATGGCCCATCATGCCTTAGTTTAAAGCGTTGGTCAGTTTAGCTGCAGTCCAGCTGAATATATGAATATGGAGCGTCTTTGGTTTGGTCTCACTTTGAATCTGGTTCCCGACACTAATAGTTTGCAGGCGCAGTGTGTTGCAGTTCTGTGTATGTTATATTCATGCGATTCACAGCCCTGCCATTTTACCTGTGAAATAATCCATGTGATGAATATATTCACATTTATAGTTCTCCATATAAACTAATATTTAAAAGTTAAATGTGTGTGTGTGCACCGCATGTGTTTTCATTTGAAGTGGGTGAAGTTAGTGAAGCTGATGGTACAATCTTACCTGTTGAAAATCTGTGTTGTTTGTTCGGATGAACGAGTGCTGTACAGACACACCAACGTACGACAAAATCACCAATTCAACTCGTACCTGTTATCTTGAACGATTAATACACTTGTATATTATATGTAGATCTAGAAAAGAAAGTGGGAGAGTGTGTCACTACCATATAATGTGTGTTTCTCACCGATGTAGAAATGCATTAGTTGCAGCTGTAGGTTTCCACACCACGAGGTGCTTTAAAAGTGCCTCTCCACGGTTTCGCTGGGTTTCTGTAGATGAAGACGTTGTTTTGCCCTCGCCATGTCACAGCATTTCTCGTCCTGCAGAATGTGTTGCTAAAGTCTGTCTCACATTTTCTCAGTAGCTTATCGTGTGAAAATGAGTTAACACATCAAGGTCAACGAGTTCCAGCTCTTCACACTATACTTCCTTACTAACTTGTAAATATCTTTTAGCCTAACCAGATTAATCAAAGGAGTGGAATTATAGCAAATTAATATGGTGAAATTATTTATTACAGGTTGTTTTTTGTTTCTTTTATGTTACAGTAGTTTTTAAAATGTTTTTTTTAGTTTGGGTTTAGTCTGCACAATCTTTTTCTTTTTCAATGTTTGGTCACATTTCTATCTTTTATATGCCTTTTAAAGAAATGCTCTGTTGACCAATGGTTTGAGTTTCCTGCTAAACCATGAGGGTGGTTCTGATTGCTTGTGCTGGAACAGTAATGTTTTGATATACTGTACTGTTATTTGTCACATGCTTTTTTCTAACATTTTAACGGTTAAGGGTATCGATGCTTTGTACATCTTTATTGCAATATATAAAAATAAACAAATGATAATCAGTTGTTCTGTTTTTGTTGGTGCCTCTAAATACAGATCCTCCTCTTTCACCACTGGGTCCTAATGATCCTCCTCAACCTCAGAGACATCCTTGTTATCGGCCCTTACCCTCGTGTGCTGGTCAGACAGTGTCCAGTGTTTAAAAGCATAATTTAATGGTGGCAGTGATACACATCACCATATAGTAGGCTTGTACCTACAGACACAGACAGGTGCTTTAAGAGTTAATGAGGCAAGACATACGGTTTAACAGGTTTATTTACTGTTTGGACAATCTACACCCAGTATAATTTACAGTGTAATCTGATATACCTGTATGCTATTATTTATAGTTAAACAAAACATGTTACAATGATCAGAGATAAAGAGAGAGAGAGAGATAAAGAGAGAGAGAGAGAGAGATAAAGAGAGAGAGAATCAGGGCTGGAAATGCAGGTAATAGGGGAGATTTGGGGTATAGAGTTCCAGTTTAAAACAGAGGCTTTCCATCTTATCCACATAATAGCCTCTGCATTTTCTATGCAGAAAATCCCACTATATTTATGTATGAAATTTGCATTTACATTTTGAAAATATATCCCCAACTAGGCCCTTTCAAGCTGCATAAGACTATATCAATCTTGTATATGTATAGTCTTGACTAGAATGTGTGCTTGTGCTTTATGCAGAAAATTGTGTACAATATTATGGGCATTGTAATGTAAACATTTTATGTGAGCATCTATGTTTGTTTTTAAGCCTTTCGAAATTTCCAACCTTAGTAAACGTTTTATTTAATACAAAAAAATATATATATTTAATTGAGTCTTTACGTATTCAGACAATCACCGTGAGAATGTTGGAGAGCAGTGATCTTCTGCTCAGACGTGCTCCTGATCCTCTACTGGAGTGTGATGAGCAGAGCGGGTCGCTCGGGGTCATCAGAACCGCTCCTCTACTGGAGTGTGATGTGGAGTCTAGTGTGATGAGCAGGGCTGGAGCGGGTCGCTCGGGGTCATCAGAACCGCTCCTCTACTGGAGTGTGATGAGCGGGGCTGGAGTGGGTCGCTCGGGGTCATCAGAACCGCTCCTCTACTGGAGTGTGATGTGGAGTGTGATGAGCAGGGCTGGAGCGGGTCGCTCGGGGTCATCAGAACTTCTGATCTGCAGGGTGTAGTGTGTCCTTGAGGAGGTCCTGTGTGTGCGGTGCAGGTAACTGACCCCCACCCGCTGTCTGATCTGGAAGAGCCCGTCCCGGTTTCCGGCTGTGATGGAGTAGGTCTCGCGCTGGACGAGGGATTGGACTGCAGGCACCAGCTCCAGGACGGCTGCTCTGGGTTTGAGTTGAGAACGCTTGAGAAGTAACTTCAGCGGCTGATCCACGTCCACACTGGCCAGACTAACTCCTTCCTTTAGGAACAGCAGAATATTATATTACAGTTATGAGGATCAGTGAACAGACATCCACATGCAACAATAATTTAGAAGAGGAATGCGCATGCGTGTTGTGTTGATTCGCATTTTTGTTGCTTACACAAAGACCAGTTTCAAAAGTTTGCGTTCCCTTTAAAGGGAACTCGTGTTGCGTCGAGATGACGCTATGGGGAACACATTGTATTTGAGAAAATAAGTGTGTACATTTACCACCTTATTCCAAATACAGGCATATTTATTTCATATATGTTATAATCTTACTAAGTTACAGGTTTATTTTATTATCATAACTGGTCTCCAGACTGTGTGTCTGTGTATGCTTAATTAGTCACAGAGCGCAGGCGTCTCGCCTCTAGGTTTCAGTTTCATTCAATTGATGGTCAGGACTGGTACGCCTTGCCGGTTAGTGACTATAAACTAGCATTGTTAGTAATTCAGATCAAGAATTTATATCACATGATTGTGTAATTTCATTAGTTAATTCTGGTGTTTTGTGTTTTCATTGCAGGTTTAAACCTAACCTAACTAGCTAACTGCTATGTAACGTCACTAATATCCAGCTGACAGGCCAGCTTAGCGGTAGCAACCAGGCTACCTAGTTTGTGGATGATTATTGTGTTTGTGTGCGCAATAAAAGCTCATAAAGTGACTCGAGTTGTATCCGCCGTACTTGTCCTGAAACCCTTCCAGTGGGTAGTTTATTGAGCTATAGCAGGTAGCTTAGTAGAAAACTGGACAGTGGCGGAATGTCAGATGCGGGTGACGTCACGAACCAGGAAGCTATAAAGCCTGCTCGAAAACAGAGAGCGTCAGCTTCTGTGTCTTCAGTAGCACTCTCTGTGAAACTGTCCCATTATTTGGTGTTGTTTGTCTTTATATCATATCTATATATATATATATATATATATATATATATATATAAGCATTATGGCGAGCAAGCAGCAGTTTAGACAGTGTGTGCACCCCTGCCTGCGTTATTTAACGGCTGGGGACACTCACGTTCTTTGTGTTGCTTGTTTGGGTGAGGAGCATGCCCAGTCAGTACTCGAGGGTGCTGGCTGTCAGCATTGTGACGCGCTTCCATTGCGTACGCATCCATCCATCCCGCCTGGCGTTCTTTCGCGAGGACGTCCAGGTTCGCGTTCCTCAGGGCTCTGGTCCCGCTGCTGCCGAGGCATAGCGGCGATCGCAGTCTTGGGGTTTGCAAATGTATCTATCAGAGGGGTTTGAGACGGGCCCAGCCTTATCTCAGCCCTCACCTGATAGATCTAGTGCCTCTTCTCAGGGTTAGAGTTCTCAACGGGTCGGGTCGGCCCGACAAACCCGACGGGACCCGCGGGTTCGGGTCGAAAATATAAGCAAATGACTCGGGTCGGGTCGGACCTCGGGCTTAATCTTTTCCGCTCAGTAAAAAAAACCAAAAAAACATTTATTAATCATCGCTGCCGTTCACCGTAAAGAAAGTCTGGCTGCTGCTGCTGTGCATCATGGAGAGGGGCGGGGGCAGACGCTGCTGCGTGCACGCCTTTAGCCTGGAGAAGAAGATGGAGTTGGTGAAAGTAAACTTGCTGCAGGTGAATTCACCGTCGCTGCAGGTGAATTCACCGTCGCTACTACAGCCTATTTATATATTTAAAGTTTATTGTTTCAGTTGTTTGTATTGTTAAAAGGCGTGAACATTAAAGGTTGATTTGAATTCGCGTCTGCTGGTCATGATAATACGTGTATGAGAAAAAAAAATTCCGCCGCGGGCCGGGTTCGGGCAGATAATTCATGTTGATGTGTCGGGTTACATCGGGCCCGGGCTTTAAAAGCCACGGGCCGGGTCGGGTCGGGTTGTAATTTTCAGGCCCGTTGAGAACTCTACTCAGGGTTTGGAAGCACGCGCTGCGGTTCCTTCCACCCCGATGGAGGCACCAATATTGCAACTATCCAGTTCTGAGGAGCTGGATGTTGTCAGTATTGATGTTGAGTCTGAGGATTCGCCACCTCAGTCTCATGCTTTTGAAGAGCTTATTGAGGTAGTGACCAGAGCAGTCGAAAGACTTAGTATTGAGTGGCCAGCTGATAAGCAGGAGCCCACGAGATCACAGCCTCAACACCGGAGCCTTCCGTTTTTCCCCGATCTCCACACTGAGGTGTCGAGATCGTGGGAGAAACCAGTTTCATATAGAGTGTTTAGTTCTCAAACATCTAACTATTCATCTATATCCAACTATAGAGAGCATGGTTATGGGGAGATGCCGAAGGTGGAGGAGACGCTTGCAAGCTATCTCTCTCCAGCGATGGCATCTTCCCTAAAGGTACCGGTATTGCCCACCAAGCCAGTCAGAACAACATCTTTGCTGGTGGGCAAAGCCTCTTCTGCCGCTGGTCAAGCTGCGGCTTGTCTCCACACTATGTCTTTGTTACAAGCTTATCAGGCAGAATTATTGGGAGATTTGGATGAGAATGAGGGTATTGGTCCTGTGGTTGTATGTGAACTTCATCGAGCCACAGATCTGTCTCTCAGGGCCACCAAGGAGACGGCAAAATCTATCGGCCGTTCTATGGCAGCCCTGGTGGCCACTGAGAGGCATCTGTGGCTCAACCTCAGCAATATTAAGGAGAAAGAGAAGAATTTTCTGATGGATGCTCCTCTTTCCACTTCTGGTCTCTTTGGCAATGCTGTTAATTCTGCCGTTGAGAAATTTCAAGAGGCATCTAAACAGGCAGCCGCCTTTCAGAAGCTCTTCCCCTGTCGTTCTCATCATGAGGCTGAGCAGCCTCCCCGATCTAGTGTCTCTCCTCGACGGGCCTCCTCTGGAGCTACCCGTCAGGAGGGACCTTCTGTCCCAAGCGGAGGGCTCAATATTTCACCCCCGACCAGAACTGTGAACCTGTGGGTTTGGCCTCTGAGGGGGCCCAGCTCATAGGGTCAGGTCTCTCAACTGAGGTTGTAGAGACCATTCTACATTCCAGAGCTCCCTCCACGAGAAACTTTATGCCCTGAAGTGGAGAGTTTTCACTTCTTGGTGTAGTGACCGTCGGTTGGACCCAGTTAACTGCCCAGTTGGTACAGTGCTGGAGTTCCTGCAGGAGCGGTTCACTTCAGGTCTAACCCCGTCCACCTTAAAGGTTTATGTGGCGGCCATAGGTGCTTACCACATTCCTTTGGGTGGAATGTCTTTGGGGAAGGACCCTCTGGTATCTCGTTTCCTCCGTGGCACGCTGAGGCCTGCAGCTCGTTCCAGGCTGCCCACTTGGGACTTGGCTATTGCTCTCCAAGGCCTTTCCCTGGCCCCTTTCGAGCCTATTTGCTATGCTCAGTTAGATGCTTATGTCTACAGAGCTGCCCTGTGGCGTAAAACTGATCAACTGTTTGTGTGTTTTGGGTCCCCAAATAAGGGGTCCCCTGCACCTAAGCAAAGAATGAGCAAGTGGGTGGTTGAGGCCATTTGACTTGCTTATGAGACGGCCGGACAGCCTTCTCCTATGTCCGGTCTCACTCTACATGGAGTATGGCGGCCTCCAAGGCCCTTAGATCAGGAGTTTCCCTTCAGGACGTTTGTGATGCGGCAGGCTGGTCCTCACCGCACACTTTCGTCAGATTTTACTCTCTGGACTTGGACTCTACACCAGGGTCTCAGGTTTTGTCATCCTAGTGCGTCTCACTTGATTTCATTTGATTTCATTGTGTCACCTTGCCATATCTCCTTCAAGCCTGCCAGCGACTACTTCAGACTGTACGAAGCTGACGGTCTCTGTTTTCCAGCAGGCTTTATAGCTTCCTGGTTCGTGACGTCACCCGCATCTGACGTTCTGCTTACACCATTGGACTGATTTTACATGTGCTTCAAGACATCATCACGCAAAGCGTTCCCCATAGCGTCAATCTCGACTCAACGCTCATTCCCTCTTCAGGGAACCGAGGTTACAGTCGTAACCGAGGCGTTTTCAGGCACCCCAAAAAAACCCACAGTTGTCGTGTAAATGAACGACCAAAATGCATAAAACTTTTTACATTTTTAGTTTAAAAATTACTGTTAGGGGCTATTTACACAACACTGTTTTCAAGGGTTAGTTCACCCAAAAACGAGAATTCTGTCATTAATTACTCACCCTCATGTTGTTCCAAACCTGTAAGACTTGCGTTCATCATCAGAACACAAATGAAGATCTTTTTGATGAAATCTGAGGGCTTTCTGTCCCTCTATTGACAGCTACGCAACTACTACCTTTCTGGGGCTTGAAAGTGGTAAAATGTGGAGTGGGTTAACCTCAATTTATGAAGTGACCCGAGTGCTTTGTTTGCACAAAAAACATAATTTACCACTTTATTTACAAAAGATGAATCTCCTGCGTGCATTGATAAGAGCACCATGACGCATGCGTGTTGTGTTGATGCAAGAGCAGACTTTGTTGTGTGAATGCACATTGGAGATTGGAGTCACATGGATTACTTTAATGATGTCTTTACTGCCTTTCTGAGGACTTGAAAGTGGTAGTTGTGTCAAATGTAGGGGCAAAAAGCTCTCAGATTTCGTCAAAAACTTTGTGAACATTTGTGTTCTGAAGATGAACGAAAGGCTTACGGGTTTGGAACGACATGAGGGTGAGTAATTAATGACAGAATTAATGACATTTTTGGATGAATTAGCCCCTTTAAGTAATTGCTCTTGATTTTTTTCTTTCTCTTTTCTTTTACCTGTGTGAAGTTTGAAGTGTGTCTTCTCCTGACAATTTTCTTATGGTGTCCATTGGTTTTGCAGCCAAAGCAAGTTTCAGGAGAAAGAGCGTTTTCTTCTTCTAGTCCAAGTTCACCACCTCCAAAACCAGCAGCAGATACACAGTGCCTGCAGGAACACACTCATTCAATCTCACTGATGAGAAAGATCCAAATATAAGACTAATAAATCACACAGAATTCTGGCTACATGTATTTCTACCCATGTCATTCACATTTAGCAGACACTTTTGTCCAATGGGACAAAAAAAAGCAAAAGACAGCTTTCCCACTGTTTGCATGGTAATAAACTAAAGGATCAAGCACCGATTAAATGTTTTATTTTCATGACAATTGTCTTTCTTATGTTTCATTACTGTAATAAAAAAAACTGTAATAAAAAAAAACTAGTTAATTTCCCTGTAATCCATCTGAAAATTTTTCTAAGTCCCATAATCATCAATGAAGATCCTTATCATTACTGTAATATATTTTTTTTTATTGTATTACACAAAATAGTATAATAATCAATCAGTGAAAAACACGAAATAAAGAGAAGTATAATCTTTTTTTTTTTAATCCAGCCATGTTGAGCCGGTTTCATTAGATGTGGCCAAAAAAAAAAAGTTTAATAATTTATAATATTACAATGAGATCCCTATTACTTGTCCACTATCCACTATTCAACTATAACCTGTCTTGCTATGTAAATCTTCCACATGACTGTAGTTTGAGCGCTAATATGATGAAGTGTAACAGTATTTGGTGCAGACTCACCCCTGTCCCGCTCTGTAATATCCCACAGGACATCCGCACACGAATCCCCCCTGTGTGTTTGAGCAGGCGTATCTGCAGGGGCTCATGGAGGACACACACTCGTCCACATCTTCACAGCTCGTGGACACTGGGTCGAAGGTGAAGCCAGATGGACAGCCACACTTAAAGCTGCCCAGCGTGTTGAAACAGGAAGCTGAACCACAGTTGCCCGGGTTCAAGCACTCATTGTCATCTGCAGTTCAGAAAAACAGGAAAGAATCACAGATTGTAGGAAAGATCAAATATAAACGGTTTAACTTTGATTTAAAAATGTGTGTCAGTTCTGATTTGATTTGGCAAGCTGTTCCAAAGTTTAGGAGCGGATACCCAAGTACGTTAGAATGTCCAGGAAATAAAAGCATGGATCATCAAAATGATAAAAAAATAGAAAATACCATTTTCACCAAGACTCGCAATTGATACAAACTTGATTTTACAAACTGATTAACTTGCTATCAAGCTTTAGAGCACTGTCCAGGGGTGCGTTTTCCGTACAACGCCGTAACTCTCTGCTTCACTACCATAGTACGAAGCATCGTTGAAGAAATCAACTAGCTAGTCACAACTGTTTCCTGAAACCATATTGTCGCAAATTGGTCATTCAACCACGTTGGTTAATGATGTCACACAGGTGGTGGAGTAATAAACAGTTTTATTAAAAGAAGTTGAGATTGAATTACAGTTTTTCTCGATTGCTTAAACACATTTCTTGAAACTATGCCTCATATTCTCAAAACTGTAAACACAAATCCATAACGTCTCACCCAATTCCCCAAACATCCTAAATTCAGGTCAAAATGAAGCTCTACACTCAAAACCATTCACTCTTGCTGAAAAACCCAACTTTGCCCTCAGACAGGACACACAAGCCCTCAAAATCACACACACTACAACATAGTCTAACACACTGGTGCAATAAATTCAAAACAACATTTCCAAAACTGGTAAGTTATGTTGCTTGTGGTTCCCACAAAAACAATGTACACAGTGTACATCCCAACCAACACAAAGTTGTACATACAGTGGTCTACATACAAAACAACAGAAGAATTGACTGTATACAGTTACAGTAAAAAAAAAAATCCAATGTTGGCATCCATTGCACCATTGAAGAGCTGACCTGTTGCCCTTTATGCTAAAGCTCTGATTGCTAATTGTAAAGCTGTGTGACGGGTGTTTGCCCATGTGATGAGTCAGTGTGTATATTTGAATGGCAGTGTGTTCCTTGTGAAAACAAGAGATTTTCTGCATGAAAATTGTGCCAAAAGCAGAGAATTGTGTGTAGTGTTTTGAAAAAAGTGTGTTTTAGAAGTACAATTTGAGTGTAAAGCAGGAATTGTGCTTGTAGTTTAGCAGAATTGGTTCAGGGGGTTGGTGAATGAGTTACATGTTGTGGTCATTGTGTCTCAAGTACCAGAAAATGTGTGTAAACAATCGAGAAAAACTGTAAGATGTGTGTGACCATCATATGACAGTAAAAGAGCACACACAAACCTTATTCTAATATGGAATTGTATTGGAATGGTAAAGAATGTTGGTACGTGACAGGAGGGCCTCCACTCAAGGTTACAATATGATGAACAAGTCTAAGAATGTTTCATGTATGGTTGAAATACCATCATTGGCCTAGAAAGATAACAATCTGGGAGTCAAGACTATAAAGGATGCCCTCCCTTCACTGTCACACTGCAGCCACTCTGTGTGACTGTACGACTGCTGGCCTTTTCTTGCAAGAAAATAAACCTCATCAAAGACTATTGGAATGTTTGTCTCTTATTCAGTGATAGAATTGTGTTTGCCACCACTCCTCCCTGAAGGTTCTCGAGGCGACGGTGAAGCGACTCAAATTTGGCCTTACCCGTAGCCCAGCCTCCCTCATAGTCATACCTTGACAAAGACATGGGCAACTAGAGTGGATTGAATTTCATCTGAGACTGCTTGTCTTCTTGCCCTTCCTTCCTCCTCCTCCTCCTCCTTATCCCTCCTCGATTTCTTCCTTCATGTCTTTCTGGATCCATTGTTCCAAAACTCAATAAACTGATTTGGGCCCTTTTATCTATCTATTGAAGGATCTGATTGATGTGTGTTCAATTTTGACTTGTGTGCTAACTGAGCTGAAGCTGTGCTGACTTGAGTGAACAATATTGAATGCTAGTGCTTTCTAAATGACAATATGGTGTAGGCAATGAGAAATGAAGGGATTTGTGTGTAGAGTTTTGCAGTGACAGTTCAACAAATCTGACTCGTGTCAAAACAGGAAATAGTGTTTATAGTTTAGGGAAATGGGTGTGCCTTTTGATAAATGGCATTATGGTTTTGAAATTTTAGTTCAAAAGCCTGGTTATAGTGTTTAAGCAATCAAGAAAAACTGTAATGCTTGATGTTTTGCTATAAATTACAGACATGCATCTGAGAACTATTTCTCATTTTTCTCAGTTATTTTGCTTTATTTCCAGATTCAATCATAGGCTCGTTCTTACATAGTAGAGCTCGTCCAGACATGCGCACTTTCAAAAACTGCTTTAAATCTCGACAAACTAAAAGACGTAAATGACATTTGTATGTATTCTAAATAAAAGATATACAGATTGTACTGAATGTCAGCTTGCTTATTTGGCTCAAGATCAGGATTTATTGAGTCTACGTCATGCAAACAAGAAACCGCTTCTAACCACAGGTTGAGATCTGTCGCTCCAAACACACAACTGTGCGATGCTGTTTGCGAATGTTCGTCTGAACAATGTTTTCGGGAAACACCGACTCGTTGAACTGCTGATAACGACGGAACTTATGATCATAGTTGGCTAATGATGCTTTCGGGAAACACACCCCTGAAGGACTCCCATATTTTTCACATAAGGCTTGACATAGGGTGTTAAGACAGTGAGATTTCAGTTAGGTCTGCTCTAAATGCAACAATCTCTGTTTTACTCCCATTTAAGCTTAGGTTGCAAAGTTTAGGTTTAGGGTATAGCATATACAGTTTGTATAGTATAAAAATGATGTCTATGGAAAGTGCCCATAAAACTTGGAAACCCAACAATTGTGTGTGTGTGTGTGTGTGTGTGTGTGTGTACACTAACCCACACACTGGTTCCACTGCTGGTGTTGAGTGTATCCCTGTGGACAGCTGCAGCGGAAACCACCCGCAACATTCTGACAGCCAAACTGACACCTGTGATCACGCACACACTCATCTATATCTGAGAGAAAGAGAGAGAAACAGCAGTCAATTACATTATGTAACGTAATTCATGCATCTCACATAGTATAGTGCAGTGGCCTCGTAAACAGTACGCTGGACACTTCAGTGCTTTCACACTTCCATTGCTTGGTCTGCACCGAGTGTGATTCCTCCCCTCATCCTCCCCAGTCTCTTCACATTGTGCTTTTGGATCAAAACCATGGTGTACATGCGTCATCAACGGGTTTGTGTTTGTATGCCGTGCATGTACCATAAGAGACATAAGAGATGAGGAGAATGCTAAAAACACCTTTTCAAGCAAACTTTAGGTTTAGAAAACAGTGTTCATATCCAAATGAACTTCACATCACTCGTATGTTCATATCATGCAAAAGGAGTTTGTGAGTGCACCAAATGCCAGTGTGAAAGAACCTACAAGGCCATAGTGGATGACATAATTGAGCAAGATCCATTTGTTAGCAGGGAACGTAACCAACAAAGACTCGTACAGTGACTAAGTGGATCTAGTGCTGGTCAAGTTGTACACACAAAGATCTTTCGGCTTGGCATTTGTGAGCAAGAGAAATCTGTGGTTGAATCTGCCCACAATGGCTATAATGGATAAATGACATACTCTTGATCAGCCAGCAGAACCCAAGAGTCTGTTTGGATGTGATGCAACAAAGGTTTGAAGCGAAGAGAAAGAGAACTGGAAGCTTTTGAATCTTCTGCTTGTGGTCCCGGCCAACCCAACACTACACTACCTATTGGAGCTACACTACTGGACTACCAATGAGGTTCATTCTCGTGTTACGCAGCACGTTTGATCTTCAGCAAGAACCAATGAGGTTCATTCTCGTGTTACGCAGCACGTTTAAGATTCTGCAAGAACCAATGAGGTTCATTCTCGTGTTATGCAGCACGTTTGATCTTCAGCAAGAACCAATGAGGTTAATTCTCGTGTTACGTAGCAAGTTTAAGATTCTGCAAGAATAAATATGGTTCATTCTCGTGTTACGCAGTAGTTTGACCGTTACGCAGCACATTTGAGCTTCCGCAAGAACCAATGACGTTAATTTTCATGTTACGCAGCACGTTTGAGCTTCCGCAAGAACCAATGAGGTTTACTCTCATGTTACGCAGCACATTTGAGATTCTGCAAGAACCAATGAGATTTATTCTCGCACTTTTTATCTTCAGCAAGTACATATGAGGTTCATTCTCGTGTTACGCAGCACATTTGAGCTTCAGCAAGAACCAATGAGGTTTACTCTCATGTTACGCAGTACGTTTGAGAATCTGCAAGAACCAATGAGGTTTATTCTCGCACTTTTTTTCTTCAGCAAGAACCAATGAGGTTCATTCTCGTGTTACGCAGCACGTTTGAGCTTCTGTAAGAGCCAATGAGGTTCATTCTCGCACATTTGAGTTTCAGCAAGAACCAATGAGGTTCATTCTCATTTTACACAGCACATTAGAGCTTCTGCAAGAACCAACAAGGTTCATTCTCGTGTTATGTAGCACGTTTGAGCTTCTGCATTAACCAATGAGGTTCATTATCGTGTGTTTCGCGGCACGTTTGTGTTTCAGCAAGAATTCTGGTTCATTCTCGTGTTACGCAGATTCAAGATTCGTTGTTATGCAGCACGTTTGATCTTCAGCAAGAACCAATGAGGTTAATTCTCGTGTTACGTAGCAAGTTTGAGATTCTGCAAGAACCAATAAGGTTCATTCTCTTGTTCGCAGTAGTTTGACCTTCTGCAAGTACATATGAGGTTCATTCTTGTGTTACGCAGCACATTTGAGCTTCCGCAAGAACCAATGACGTTAATTTTCATGTTACGCAGCACGTTTGAGCTTCCGCAAGAACCAATGAGGTTTACTCTCATGTTACGCAGCACATTTGAGATTCTGCAAGAACCAATGAGATTTATTCTCGCACTTTTTATCTTCAGCAAGTACATATGAGGTTCATTCTCGTGTTACGCAGCACATTTGAGCTTCAGCAAGAACCAATGAGGTTTACTCTCATGTTACGCAGTACGTTTGAGAATCTGCAAGAACCAATGAGGTTTATTCTCGCACTTTTTTTCTTCAGCAAGAACCAATGAGGTTCATTCTCGTGTTACGCAGCACGTTTGAGCTTCTGTAAGAGCCAATGAGGTTCATTCTCGCACATTTGAGTTTCAGCAAGAACCAATGAGGTTCATTCTCATTTTACACAGCACATTAGAGCTTCTGCAAGAACCAACAAGGTTCATTCTCGTGTTATGTAGCACGTTTGAGCTTCTGCATTAACCAATGAGGTTCATTATCGTGTGTTTCGCGGCACGTTTGTGTTTCAGCAAGAATTCTGGTTCATTCTCGTGTTACGCAGATTCAAGATTCGTTGTTACGCAGCACGTTTGAGATTCAGCAACCACCAATGAGGTTCTTTCTCGTGTTACGCAGCACGCTTGAGATTCAGCAACAACCAATGAGGTTCTTTCTCGTGTTACGCAGCACGTTTGAGATTCCGCAAGAACCAATGAGGTTCATTCTCGTGTTACGCAGCACGCTTGAGATTCAGCAACAACCAATGAGGTTCTTTCTCGTGTTACGCAGCACGTTTGAGATTCCGCAAGAACCAATGAGGTTCATTCTCGTGTTACGCAGCACGTTTGAGATTCCGCAAGAACCAATGAGGTTCTTTCTCGTGTTATGCAGCACGCTTGAGATTCAGCAACAACCAATGAGGTTCTTTCTCGTGTTACGCAGCACGCTTGAGATTCAGCAACAACCAATGAGGTTCTTTCTCGTGTTACGCAGCACGTTTGAGATTCAGCAACCACCAATGAGGTTCTTTCTCGTGTTACGCAGCACGCTTGAGATTCAGCAAGAACCAATGAGGTTCTTTCTCGTCTCATTTTATTTAGTGCATGCCAAACTAGCTGACATGGTGTTTTATTGAGAATTTCACCTTTTTTAAACAAGATCAATTATTTAGAACAAAGGTTTCAAACCACATTGACATTTTTGCAATCATCCCCCAAATATTCTCTCAAAATGAATAAAATCCAGAAATTTTAGACTTGGTCCTCAAAAAGAGAATACAAATAATTTTGAAATTTTAACCCTTTTAAATGTAATGAAACCATATGGACACAAATTTTTTTATTTGGGTGTCTGTGATATAAAATACACACATCAGGTGTTTAAAAGAACTTTCAAATCCCTGTGTGGGGGCTACCTCAGGGGAAATGAACCTGAGAGCGCTCTGGTTACCCCAGAAGGAAGTACCATTCATCTACCCAGGAGGAAGTAGATGCCTGTAGAAGTAAAAGCTGTTTTCTATATCCCAAAGTGAGGTGGCAAACAAGTCAACTGAAAGTGAACCTTGGGTTACGATTGTAACCTCTCACCAAAGGTTACAAGAGTCATCTTCTCGGAAGAGCTGTATGTATGCCATTTTGTGGCTGTGGCCTGCTGTAACAGAGCCGTTGTGTGCAGTTACTGAAACAACCACATTTATTGCCCTTATCGGTAGACTCAATATTTTAGAACAAATAACTGATCTCTCAGAAAAGTATTAACAAAAAATATTGCTTAAAGTGAAAATCAGTCTATCTCTATACCGTTCCCACATCACTCGTTCTGAGCTCTGCTGAATTTATTTTAAGCATATTATCCTTTTCCCTGACATTGATGGAAATTTCCATGAGTTATGAGACAACGTTGACAGAATGTTCTGGCTTCCCGTGTTTTCACTGTTATACAGTAGGGGGCGCTATTACACATCTTCTGAAAGAGTACTGAATCTCCTGATCAAAACTTAGGCGAAGAAGAAGCTGATACAAGCGATATCATATGTAAACTGATGATTATCAACATTAAACAGCATATAAATCAAAACTGCGTAACATTACTGAATGAAATGTCGACCCAGGGCGAGCTATAGGACTGTGAAGCTTTAACGGGTGTTGATTAACTCGATCTACTCCATCTGTGTTTTGATCATCATTCTGAATCCGATCCAGACTTAGCCTTTGACAAAACACGACTTTCTCAGATTTTTGCTCAAAATGTTGCTTTTTTGTGAAACACCCACAGTTGAATAAATAAGAATGCATGAAGCTAGAATATTTTTTTTGTTGTTGTCTTAAAGCAGAGGGTCTATTATTTCTTTTGATATATTGCATGGCGGGGAAAGAGGCACCTAAAGTTAATAAGCACCACAGATCCCACAGGTGCTGACCTGGCTGTCAATGCCAGTGAACACATCCGACTCAGAGTGTCAATCTGTTCATTACTGGTGGGGATTTTTCAGTGACATTTTCTGCAGGTTACATTAATCCACCAGTAGGTGTAGACAAGTGACTTTATGAGTGAGTCACTGAATCATTCACTCAACACATTGATTCATTTAGAAATGAAATGACACTACTGTGCATTGCTTGGAGAATACTGTGCCTCTGCTTTGGCTTAATACTGAATTATTTTTCTGTGAAGAAAAAAATCCCATATTGTATCTGAAATGTACGGAGCCCCTAAAGGGACCTTTGCAAAAATTTAAATATACAGACTTTCACATGCTCACGAGAAACTATCGCATGAGA
This sequence comes from Leuciscus leuciscus, assembly GCF_965113295.1. Taxonomy (NCBI): domain Eukaryota; kingdom Metazoa; phylum Chordata; class Actinopteri; order Cypriniformes; family Leuciscidae; genus Leuciscus; species Leuciscus leuciscus. The sequence continues at coordinate 3,865,247 of NC_138723.1, forward strand.
AAACTAACTTGTGCGCACAAGAAAGTCTGTATATTTTTATTTTTGCAAAGGTCCCTTTAGGGTCTCCGTAGTACTGCCAGTTAACTCAATATTAACTTCCTGTTTATAGAACTCGTTGTAGTAATATGAAGCAGTGCACATTTTTCACTGCGAAAGACAACATGAAACACCATTTGCAACCCATTTTCCTTCATGTCAGAGTGAAATAGTATATTCAGTGAGGGTAAAAAATTTAGGATGGGACTTGATTCTAAACGTTTACTCCAAGATTGCAACAAATAATTCAGAAACACGGCCGTACCGTGACAGCTGAGGCCGAGCGAGTCCAGTCTGAAGCCCTGTGGACAGTCACAGTGGAAGCTGCCCACTGCATTCTGGCAGACGCCCCGCAGGCCACACGGACTCGGCTCAGACAGACACTCATCAACATCTGAGAGAAGACAGAGAGAAAACCACAAGAGGTCACACACCTGACTGACATATTGCTTTTTACTTCATTTACTATGATCATAATCACATACAATGAAACAAGGTTCACAAGTGTAAAGTAATACTTTAGAATAATGGTCCGTCATGAATAAGTAACTATGCAGGAAGTAATGCAGGACTAATGAGTAGCACTACATTAACACTTCAGCTTCTACTATTAACTATCTACTGGTAACAAGCTTAACTAATCAGCCTCATTAATAACTATTAACTAACTGACAAATTATAAAGAACATTGTCGTGTGTCTGAGATGTAATCAGTCATCATTTTTACTCTGAATGTCAAGTCAAGTTATTCATATAGCACGTTTTACAATACAGATTGTTTCAAAGCAGCTTTACAGAGATAACAGGAAAATAATGCAAAGAAGTTTGTTTCCAGAATAAAATAGCGTCACAGTCCAGCTTAAGTGAGTTCAGTGATGTTTCATCTTTGTTTTAAAAAAAGTTATTAATTTAGTTAATTTATATATATATACAGCCGCTCTGCAGAAAACCGTGATTCCATTGTCCAGCTCAGTTCAGTTCTTGTATAATTGTGTCAATGCAGGCAGATCAATTTTACTGTTGAATATTAAATTAAATGTTAAATTTAATGTCCCCAACTAAGCAAGCCAAAAGCCAATCACAACAAAGGCAAAAGGGCGACAGTGAAGGAACCAAAACTCCATCAGTGGCAGAATGGAGAAAAAAACCTTGGGAGAACCCAGGCTCAGTCGGGGGCCAGTTCTCCTCTGGCCAATGAACGAACAGTGTATGATTATGATTCAGGCAGCATTATAGGTCAGAAGTCAGATTGGATTGGAACAATCAGAATATTATCCAGTTCCATCTGGTTGAAGATCGGAGTCATGCCGGTATGGAGACGGGTTTGTTGAGGATCAGTGCCGATGGCTGTCGTGTCGATGAGGCCTTACAGGGGAGAGTCTAGTTGACACAATCTCTGCTGACACTTCAGGGATGCGTTGTGGTCATAAAATGTGAATGTAGTCATAAAATGCATCACTAATGACTGAAGTGTTACAATTATGCAGCAACTACTAGTGATCTGGACCATTATTTTAAAGTGAAAAACATGTTTGTACATTTGGACTAAAAATGATGACTGATTACGTCTCAGACACACGATAATGTTCTTCATAATATGTCAGTTAGTAAATAGTTATTAATGAGGCTAATCTCAATGAGTAATTATTGATTACCTAATAAGGAACTATCTCCTAAATTCGATATTACTTACTGATTAGTTAAGCTTGTTTCTATATTAGTTAATAGTAGAAGCTGAAGTGTTAATGTAGTGCTACTCATTAGTCCTACATTACTTCCTGCATAGTTACTTATTAATGATGGACCATTATTCTAAAGTGTTACCATTTTCCAAACTCTAGTGTTTTTGTCAGGTGATGCAGCGTTGTGTCAGAGGAGAGGAGTTCTGAACGTGTGCTTGACCTCGGCAGGCCGTACGCTGCTGGCTGAAGCCCGCCGGACACCTGCAGGTGAATCCACCGATGGTGTTGACACATGAGAACTGGCAGTTGTGTCGTCTGCTCTGACATTCATCCACATCTGTAAATCAAAAACTCAAATCAAACTGTTTTTACTCTGTATATTTACAAAAGGCAGCTAGACATCTCAAGGTGATATCAGTCTTACTATGATGGTCAGTAAATGTTTTGTGACTAACTGCTCTGTCATCAACTAACAATTCACTCCTCAAATTACACCACATGGCATCCATTACACTCTGCACATGCTGGATCAGACTTTTGTCCTTCAAAGTCAAGTCACCTTCAAGTGCTTTAGTCAATACAGACTGTTTCAAAGCAGCTTCACAGGGATAAACAGGGAAATAATGATCAGTGATGCAAACAGAGTTCAGTTCTGCTGTAAAGAGCTCTAGAAGACAACAGAGTTATTGTTCAGTTCAGTGTTGATTCAGTTCTATAACTGTGTAAAAATCATCAATTATTAAATGAGTTCAATTCAACTATAAAACAGCTCTGCAGAAAACAGTGATGTCATCGTCCAGCTCACTTCAACAGTGTCAGTGTACAGACATATCAACAATACTGTTGAATATTAAGTGTCCTCAACTACTGTAAGCAAGACAAAACAATGTGTTTATTCAGATCTATGAAGAAAGAATGGTAACACATTACAATAAGGTTCATTAGTTAACATTAGTTAATGTATTAACTAAAATGAACTAACAATGAGCAATACATTTGTTACAGTAATCTTTGTTATTATCTTTGTTAATGTTAATTAATCAAAATAAAGCTGTTAATGTTAGTTCACAGTGCATTAACTAATGCTAACATTACCGAAAGTGTTACCGAAAAAATTTAAATGCCACACCAAATTAGTAATAAACAATTAACTCAAACTAAATCACAGGAAAAAGTATAAATTACACAATGATTTCAGATTTTTTTCAATGACTTGCACAGAATATTTGTGAGACAAGTGCCCGAAAGCAAGCTGACCTTTACAGGTCCTGTGGTCGTCCTGCAGCATGTACCCGCGGGGACAGGAGCACGCATAGCTGCCCTCGCTGTTCTTACACAGGAAGTTACAGGGTTTCGGGGACAGACCACATTCATCCACATCTGACAGAAACACAAGCACACAACCATGATCTTAAGGAATAGCAAACAACATTCCCTCTATCCATACATCAGGTGGATTTGAAAGACCGATAGTTAAAAAGCTGAGTGTTTGTGGCGTACCGACACACATGGTTCCTTCAGTGGAGGCCATGTATCCTAGTTCACAGTGGCATCTGTAAGAGCCCATGGTGTTGAAACACACGCCGTTGACACACACTCCTGGAATCAGCTTACACTCATCTATATCTGTGGACAGACAAAGAGCTTTACGGACAAGTAAGGTCATAAAAGGAAATCTCACATGATACCCATCATCTGATAATAGGGATTTCTGACAAATGAAACATCCGTGTATACTGTATGTGTGTGTGTGGCACTACCTGCAAATTCCCTGTATGTTTCTCTGTTTCTGCTGTTGTCCCTAGCTAAAATCAATGACCTAATGACTTGCCCTGCCTCTATTTAAGGTGCTGCGTATTTCTTTGAATTTTCTGTTTTAGATGTTTAGAGACTTTAAGGGCCCTATTTTAAGGACCTAAAGCGCATGTCACAAGCGTACTCAGGGCGTGTCCGAATCCACTTTTCAGGAATCCAGGAAACGGATCTGCTCGTGCGCGAGGTTAAAGTGTGCAAGCAGACCAACTAGGGGAGAAGCCGGATTCCACCATATCTTTATGTACACAATATTAATATTTTACATTGTAATCCTTTTATTTTGAACATTTGGCATGTTTGTGTGCTGCTGCGCGTCTGTGTGTGTAATAAGCGTTGTGGACCCGCCTATAGGCTCCTATTACTAACGCGCTCTTTAAATAACAAAAAAATATTGCGCATTGACTTTAGACCAGGTTTCAGTTGGTCAATGTCTCAGACAATTTCAGTTCCTCAAAATAGCAATGCGTCAACAATGCGCCTGAACACACACCTGGTTTTCAGACCAGAAGCCCATGGGCACACAAATAGGTACAAATGCATTTGCTATTTAAACAATGTTGCGCAGGACGTGAAAATGAAAACTGCGTCAGGCTGAAACCAGCAAAAAACACTTGTCTGGCGCTGCATTGAGCCGGGTGAATGATAAGGCCCTATATCTTTAAAGACACCATTGATAAGGCCTGTGATGCACCAACCAATCAGATTTGAGCTTTGTGTCGCTGCTGTTTTGGTGAAGGTGGTCAGGAATGTGGTTCCTCACCTGATCCGTCAGTGGCGTAGCCGTGGCCATACGGGCAGAGCTTCTTCAGGCTGGCAGTGTCCGGCAGAGGGCAGAGGTCACACTGCTCACCCCAGCCTCGGCCTCCACTACAGCAGCACTGAGACCTGCTCACAGGAGCATGCCTGCTGGAGGACATCTCACACATGCTGTGCAGGACCTCAGAGAAACACACGCCTGTCCTGTGATCTGAGGGACACACATTACAACACCAGTCAACTCACATCACAACACCAGTCATTAATAACCATTAATACCAGTCAACTCACATCACAACACCAGTCAACTCATACCAGTCAACTCACACCACAACACCAGTCAACTCACACCACAACACCAGTCAACTCACATCACAACACCAGTCAACTCATACCAGTCAACTCACACCACAACACCAGTCAACACACATCACAACACCAGTCAACACACACCACAACACCAGTCAACACACACCACAACACCAGTCAACTCAAACCAGTCAACTCACATCACAACACCAGTCAACTCACATCACAACACCAGTCAACTCATACCAGTCAACTCACATCACAACACCAGTCAACTCACATCACAACACCAGTCAACACACACCACAACACCAGTCAACACACACCACAACACCAGTCAACACACACCACAACACCAGTCAACTCAAACCAGTCAACTCACATCACAACACCAGTCAACTCACATCACAACACCAGTCAACTCATACCAGTCAACTCACATCACAACACCAGTCAACTCACATCACAACACCAGTCAACACACATCACAACACCAGTCAACTCACATCACAACACCAGTCAACACACATCACAACACCAGTCAACTCACATCACAACACCAGTCAACTCACATCACAACACCAGTCAACTCACATCACAACACCAGTCAACTCACACCAGTCAACTCACATCACAACACCAGTCAACTCACATCACAACACCAGTCAACTCACATCACAACACCAGTCAACTCATACCAGTCAACTCACATCACAACACCAGTCAACTCACATCACAACACCAGTCAACTCACACCAGTCAACTCACATCACAACACCAGTCAACACACATCACAACACCAGTCAACTCACATCACAACACCAGTCAACACATATCACAACACCAGTCAACTCACATCACAACACCAGTCAACTCACATCAAAACACCAGTCAACTCACATCACAAAAGAGACAGTATTACAAAGTAAACCTCTATCCGGTGGCGTACGCAACGGTGTTCAGCGTTTTTAAGGACGACAGAGACACGGAGCAGGGACCCCCGATACAAAATGTGTCAAACAGAGATATATTAAGCATGTAGGCTTTAATATTAACAGAAACCAACCATATTATGATATTTATTATTCTAAGACAGTACATTAGAACTATGCAATTAAACATTTACCTGAACTGTAGATTAAAGTTTATTAAACCTCACATTTTAATTTGACTGTTGCAAAATTAAAATGTGAATAAACATTTAATAAACAATTGCAATTGACATAGTGATACTAGCACGGGACAAAAATATGGCATGTCAAAATAGATATGCACAAATGTAAAAGCAGACTAATAGAAAAATATGCGTATCATTATATTTTCAATTCCATTTAAATTATTTCAGTAAGTAATGAGTTAATAATCTTAAGTGTCTCACTGTACATTGCTGTTCGTGTTATGGTGGAGCCGCTGCTACACATTACACCTACACTTTACTGGAGAACCCGCACTCATTTCAGATACTCAGTGATGTAATTCTTAATTATCAATCACACAATAAAATTAAAATGTATGACTCTGCAAATCCATTAAAATTATTTACAACAACTGTAAACAACTAATAAATTGTGATTTTTATCGCAACCTGTTGTTTATTATGATGCATTAATCTTAATTTTAACAATGAAAAATAATATACAGACCTTGTGCAACATATGCAACAACAACAATGTGCAGAGATCTGATCTACTGTCTTAACATAATATAACTTATAACTTTTGATTATAATATGGTTAGTTTCTATTAATATCGAAGGCTATATGCTTATTTATATATGATATTGCTGTCAGGACCACTATCGTCAAATACGAGTGACGGAATGCCACCCGTGAGCATACAGTTTGGATTGGCGGTGTGGTTCTGTTCTGGGCGAGAACTCCCTGTGTATCCGTGCAGCCTAGCATGAACCAGATCAGCAATAACCCTCCTTAGGGTAACAGAACAGAACCAACATGAATGTATTGCAGATATCAATAATTCAAGATTTTAAAGTACAACATAATTCGAGAATTTATTCTGGAGAGGGAGGAGGAGCTGGGGAGGGAGGAGGAGCTGGGAGGGAGGAGGAGCTGGGGAGAGAGGAGGAGCTGGAGAGGGAGGAGGAGCTGGGGAGGGAGGAGGAGCTGGAGAGGGAGGAGGAGCTGGGGAGAGAGGAGGAGCTGGGGAGGGAGGAGGAGCTAGAGAGGGAGGAGGAGCTGGGGAGAGAGGAGGAGCTGGGGAGAGAGGAGGAGCTGGGAGGGAGGAGGAGCTGGGAGGGAGGAGGAGCTGGGAGGGAGGAGGAGCTGGGAGGGAGGAGGAGCTGGAGAGGGAGGAGGAGCTAGAGAGAGAGGAGGAGCTGGGAGAGAGGAGGAGCTGGGAGGGAGGAGGAGCTGGGGAGAGAGGAGGAGCTGGGGAGGGAGGAGGAGCTGGGGAGGGAGGAGGAGCTGGGGAGGGAGGAGGAGCTGGGGAGGGAGGAGGAGCTGGAGAGGGGGGAGGAGCTGGGGAGAGAGGAGGAGCTGGGGAGGGAGGAGGAGCTAGAGAGGGAGGAGGAGCTAGGGAGGGAGGAGGAGCTGGGGAGGGAGGAGGAGCTGGGGAGGGAGGAGGGTAATTCGCTCCTGAGAAACGTGATGGCTGCTGATAATACTGAAGGAGCTTATATATAGTTTACAGTGTATAATATATACAGTGATAGGCGTCGTATTCCTATAGGTAGACGTGGATCAGCTGAGAGTCACTGATGCGAGCTTGACTAACGTGACCTGCCAGAACTGATGCTACGCATGATATTGCTTTTTGTCATTTTTTTCAACGAGGGTGATGCCATCCCCTGCATAACTTCCCATAGAGATTCGAGAAAGAGGTTTTACCAAGACATTTCGTGGCTGTAAAGTCAGTTTTGAACCCAATGCCACATTCACACATGTAGCTGCCGACAGTGTTCACACACCGGCCGTTCTCACACACCCCGGGCTGAGTCAAGCATTCATTTTCATCTGTAAAGAAGAACAAGATAAAAAAGGTGAATGACAACGAATAAAATATATATATTTTTTTGGTAACACTCAGCATTATTCTAAATGCTCCACTTTGGACATTCTACCAACTATAAGTAAATTTGCAACTACATGTCTACTAACTCACATTAGAGTATTAGTAGAATGTAATAGACTGTTAGGGTTAGGTGTCATGGTTCGGGTTAGTAGAATAAGCTGATATGTAGTTGTTAGAATGTATAAAGTAGACTATCGAAATAAAGTGTTACCCATTCTTTTCCAGTCTAGTGTGATCAGTAGTCGGTGGCTTTATTGGTGTATACAGTGTACAACAGGTGTAGCCAACTCTGCCATCCCTACACCACACTAACCTACCCAACTATTCTCACTAATCAAGTCAAGTCACCTTTATTTCTATTGTGCTTTATACAATACAGACTGTTTCAAAGCAGCTTAACCATGATAAACAGGAAAATAATGATCAATGATGCAAACAGAGTTCAGTTCTGCTGTAAAACAGCTCTAAAAAGACAATAGTGTCATTGTTCAGCTGAAGTCAGTTCAGTGTTGATTCAGTTCAATAATCTTCAAGAGTGTTTGTAAAAGGTAAATCAGTTTTTACCTTGACACACATCTTCATTCATCCTGCGGATCATCCCGGCCGGACAAACACACGTGAAGGTGCCGATTAAGTTGTTACACTCCATTCCTCTGGAGTCACAGTTATGAAGATCCTCTGCACACTCGTCTACATCTGAACACAGAGGAGCTCAACGTCATCACCAACGCTGGAATACTCGTACAATAACACATTCATACACACACATGCATTTACGTTAGCCTCGTATGCTGCGATCGCTAAGGGTTGGAAAGTGTTACGACAAACTCATTGATGAAATGTCGTACCCTGACACATGCGTCCATCCTCCCGCAGGCTGTAACCGTACGGACAGCTGCATTCATACGCCCCGAAAGTGTTAACGCAGCGAAACGCACAGAGCAGAGGATTCTGGTCACATTCATTCACATCTGGACAATCAGGGATGACACACAATCAAGTCAAAGATGCACATCCGTATGAACAGGATCATTTAAGGAAGGTTTCCTGTAGGCCTGATCATGTGCATGCATATACTGACTTCTAAACAAATGTTTAACTATTCAATGATTCACTCATTTGCCACAAATAATGCCATGCATTTGAATTAACTTCATCTGGGGGCTATTCACAGCTAATATTGATTTAGATATTTTCAGTAGTCAACACTTTTCATCAAAGTTATACATACATTTTGAACAATACCCATTCTTGTCTTAGGACAACTTTGCTTAAAGGGATACTCCACCGTTTTTTCATATTAAACTATGTTATTCCCTTAACTAAGACGAGTTGATACATACCTCTCTCATCTCAGTGCGTGCACTTAATCGCTCTGACGCGCGGTGACACTCTGATAGCACTTAGCTTAGCCCAGTATATTCAATGGTATCTAACAGCAATGAATTTAGAAGTGACCAAACACATCAACGTTTCCCTATTTAAAAACAGTTACAGGAGTAGTTATACGACCAAGTATGGTGACACAAAATAAAACGTGGCGCTTTTCTAAGCGGGTTAAAAAGGATAACTATAATGTATGGCGGAATAGCACTTTTGGGAGTACTTCGACTCGGCGCAGTAAAAAGTCACGCCTGATCCTCTTCCCACTATTGACAGAATGTATCAACTCGTCTTAGTTAAGGGAATAACATAGTTTAATATGAAAAAACGGTGGAGTATCCCTTTAACTTTTTTGATCCACTTCAAATGTTGACTACTGTAATTTGATTAATTAATTAGAATATCATGTAGCTAATTTGGTTAAAATCAATTGGCAGCATTGTCAAATATAGACAAAAGAGAACATTATGAAAGATAATATAATACACGTCTATTACACAGCAGCTCTTTGAGTGCACTGAAAGCTGGTTTAATGAAGATGTTCAGGTGTTTTGGTCAGCTGACCTTCACAGCTCATCATTGGTCCGGGCTCAAACCCCTCCTCACACACACACTCAAAAGCTCCAATCACATTTGAGCATGAGCCGTTTCCACACGGGTTTCCCACTGAACACTCGTCAATATCTGCACACACACAGAGAACAGAAAGCTGTTGGCTGGACATGTTGACAAATCTGATAATAGATTATTTCCCAGTTGAAATATAGATTTAATGGTTCAGAAAAATCTGTTCATCCAATCCATGTGTATTCACCTGACTTTGGATTGTGGGGGAAACCTGTTATCAGCTCCACAGTGGAGAATGAAACCATAAATGCACCAGCTGACCTTGAATGGAACGCAATGGAACGGTTAAGCGACGAGAACGGTTTGGCCAAAAGTGGTTTTAGATTGTAATTGGTGGAGACAACAAAGCTGAGATGCCTTAAAGCAGCACGCTTTTTGCTCGCAGGTTTCTCTCTAGAGCTCCACCCACAGCTTCGGAATAGATATTTGACAACACTGTTGTAAAAACTCGTTGGTGATTCTCAGACACCAGAGGCTATAGATCAACGACATCAAAGCAGATGGGACATTCTTTAAAACGTCTTCTTCATTCGGGTTCGGACAGCGTGAGGGAGCGCAATAATGAAATGCATTTTAGCAGATTTCTTTTGGCCGTAAAGCAATTGTTTACATCGCGAGACCTGATATCACGCGAGATTTCCTGACGTAGCGGCCGGCGGCCCGCCGGCTCAAAGTTGCAAGTGCGGATTTTCTGCTCACGGGCACCAGGGGGGTGTGAAACGGGCCACCATTCAACCTGAAATAAGTAATATAACCATTCCAATGACTCCGAAGCTGTTCAGTTAAGGTAAAAAAAAGTTACTTAGTTCACCTTTAAGAACATCTGAACATCCCAGTCGCAGCTTCCACTTCACACAGTTCATAACCAATGAGCTCAGTCACGGGTGCTCTTTTAGGCTCTTAGTCAAACTCTTACTACAATTATTTCACTATATTCTTGCTTTGGGTGGCAGACTGCCAACTAGTCTATTTTTGATGACATTTGTCCAAACATCTTATATATATATATATATATGTTTATTTTTATATATATATATATATTTTTTACCACAAAGGGATTACTTAGTGTTTTTCTTAGTGTTGTTTTAAAAGAAGAAACATTTATCAAGAGAACATGTTGAATGTAAACTAAAAAGAAAAGCTTAATATCCCGCAAGTTCAGCTGAAGTGAGAAATACAGAGTAAATCACAGAGGCCTGAAATCATGGTTTCATTCATTTCATTGTGTAGGCTATTATACAAACATACCTTAATTTAATACCTTAAGTATCTTAATGTCTAATAAAATATGCAATAAAACAAGCTGCTGAGTCCCAGAAGGGTCCGCAAACTCTCAGTAAATTGCAGAACCTGAAGTCATTGATTTTCAAAGATATTTTCTGGTGAGCAGAGCACAACTTTATGCCGATAATGAGCAGTGACTTCCAGGAACGCAGACAGCGATCTGTCAATAAGAGACACTGAAGCGGAGCAGAAACCAACACAACAGAGACTGTGACCTCAGGCGGCATGATCACTGTTACAGTCAACAGGCTTGAGACATATTTACATAAATATTAAAATCATGACATAAAAGAAGACATTTTGCAAAATGTCTCAATATTTATTTGTCCACATAATTTCGTCGTTCTCTCACCATCACAGCGTGTCCCTGTGTTGTGGAGTGTGTATCCCGCGGGACACTCGCAGCGGAAGGAGCCGTCCGTGTTGATGCAGCGGCCGTTCACACAGATCTCAGGATTCTCCACACACTCGTTCAAGTCTGACACACACAGCGATATGGCGGGTCAATCTGTACAGCTGGGTTTAATGTATTAGTGATTCCTTTGCAACAGACAATCAGTGTGTCTTAATGCATTAAAGTAAGATATTACATTATTTTAATATTAATATACAACCCATTGCTATAGCAGTCTACAAGAATCAAAAGACGTATAGTCCACAGTACCTTCACGTGTGTCCCCAACACCAGGAACGATCCCATGGCCGAACGGACACAGATCCTGAAATGCAGCTGTGAACACACACACATGAAACATGAAACCGTGAGAACGCAGTGGCAATGATGATGATGGTGATGATGATGATGATGAAGGAGAGGAGAGCTCGGTACCGTGCTGCTGTTTAGGGCACAGCTCGCAGGGGTCGCCCCAGCCCTCTCTGGCCAGGAGGCTACAGCAGCACTTGGCTTTGCTGGTGTTGAACGCCTGCGGGACAGAGCACTTGCCATTCTCAAAGCGTGTGAAACAGAAGCTCTCTCTAGTGTCTGACACAACAAACAGCAGGCGTACCCATGAGCGTTATGTAAGGAATCATGATGTTTTATTTCATGTTTTTGTCCTTACACACCTTGTTTAGAAACAATTACAGTTTAGAACTAACAGAAGCTACTGTATGCAGTTATAGGAGAGAAAGCATGAGTGAATCACCTGTCACTCAGCAGAGTCAGCAAACATGTTAGTTTAACTACTTCAAAAAGTACCACTACTGAAAAATGTATTTTAAGTTTTCAGGACTAAAAAATATTGAATTCAGTTGCGAAACAGGGTTAAAATTCTGCATGTGCAAGAGAGCGCATGTGTTAGTTTCTGCATATGACCCTTAGCAATACAGGTTTGTCTAACCATCATATTTTATTGTTATTTTCTTGTTTTGACAATGCTTTATTTTGTATAATTAAACTGCACATTTCCACTAATTGTAAAGTTTGAGATTGAAAATGGCAAATCTCATGGGGATGTTGGTTTGGAGGTGTTATGAGATGGAAGTTATCTGGAACTGTAAAGCAGTCGAGACATGATGGAACTAAATTAATTAATTAATAAACAGCTCTGAACCTTTGTCTGTCAGCCAATCAGAATCAAGCATTCCAGAGCATTGCAGTTCCTTTCACAAGGCGAAAAATCATACTATTTTAAGACACCCTGAAATGATGCAGCAGAACGCTATTTGTAAACATTTTTGTAAAACTTTCTCTCTATAGTCCACTTTATTAATTCTGCTAAAATATATGCAGCTTAATAACAGTCTACTACAGCCTACCAATACTCTAATAAGTGTTGGTTGACGTGTAGTTGCAAAGTTACTTATAGACAAATAAAGTCAGATTAGTCAGATAAACAGGGTTATGATGAATTACCGTAACATCTGCGTCTATCTTCTGACAGCACAAATCCAGGTTTACACACGCACTCAAAGCTGCCCAGACTGTTGAAACAGGAGCCGTACGCACAGATGCCGGGCTCCTCCGAGCACTCGTTCACATCTGATACACACACATACACACAGCACTGTACTTGCATACTATCTACTGGGGAAAAAATGGTTTAAATGTTTCAATAAGTTTCATGTTGTTCCAAACTCGTATGACTCTCTCCCTCTTACATGAACTCTTAAGAGGAAATTGTGAATACTGCATGCTTTAAAACGGACACAAAAGCACCATAAAAGTACCATACATATCATGACTTTGAGTTAGTTGAAGAACCAGATCATGGACTCCTAACTCGCATGAAGATGCCTGTCATGATTCCTGTACTGTGTTTCCCTTGTCTTGTATGGACTTTTGTTATTTCCTGTCCTGTGCCATGTTTTGTAGTCCTTTGTAGTTTTTCTTGTTTATTAGTCTCCCCAGGTGTTTCTGATTAACCACACCCCCTTGTTATCTTGTTTAGCTTGTTTGCCTGTGTATATAAACGTCTGTGCTTCAGTTGTTGTTTGTCGGTCGTTGTAGCTGTTTCCGTGTTCCTGTCCTGAGTTCTGTGTTCCTTTGTTTGCCCTGGAGTTCCTGTTTGTTTCATTAAATTAGTTTTGCGTATGGATTCTCTCTCTGCTTCGTCCTTGCCTCATCGTAACAATGCCAAGGAAAGCTAGGGAGGATGTGAAGATTTTCAGAGAAATGTAGCCTGTTCTCACAAAGAGAAGTACTTAAAGTATATATTAGGGACCAATTTTTACAAAAACATTTTTAGGGTGCTTTTTTCCCCCAACTCCACAAAACAAAGAAAGTCATACAAAATCATAACGGCATGAGAGTGAGGTATCCAACGATATCAAGACTAATTAAAATGGTCATGTGTAGAAGAATAAAACAAAATTGCATACATTAAACAACAAAACCCTGTGCAATATCACTTAAATATCATTAGCCATAGTATAAACTTAATTCAACAAAAAACAAGTCAACCTTTCATTACTGAGATTCACATCTTGTATGTCTTCAGTGCCTCAGTATGTACGTTCAGACTCAATCCTCCTCGGCATGGAGGGCACCAGTGTTTCTGGAGATGTCCTGCCATTCCTCAGCAGCGCTTCACTGGAGGTTGTGTTGCTATAATAAACAATCTAAAGGTGTTCTACTGGACTCACGTCACACGTCGTACTCATGAGGGATTTAGATGTGCACTTTTTCGGGGCATCAAATCCGACTCTGATTAGTGATACTCTGGATCATTTTATTCCCCCTGATTACTGCAGCAACTACCAGTATGTTTCCACTCATTTTTCAGTTGGTCACTGATCTTCCTGTAGTGGAGAAGTCTCACAATCTCTGTCTGTCTCAGAATTCTGACAATAAGTAAAAGACTGAGAAAGTTCTGGTGTTCACGGGTCATTTTACTAACATGTTCATGCATTGGAGAAGTGATACAATTTTGAATCATTTGACATTTCAGTGATATTGCACAGGTGTGTAACCTCTTGGAGCTCTTACCTACACAGTGCTCACTGTGGACGATATACCCATCAGGACAGACACATCTGAAAGAGCCATCCAGATTCAGACAGGTTCCAGGAGCACATATCCCAGGAATCATTACACACTCGTTAACATCTGCATTTATCGAAACACAAGACAGACACTTATGATATTGTCATAGGACTCCTGTCAGTCTACAAATCCTAGAACATAATAATAGTGTCCAATTACACTGAATATCTATATTGTAATTAATTTGTCAGTATCATTGTTATTTTCACATGAAAAAAATGGTAGATAACAGAACTATATGTATAGATAACACTATGAATTATGAGAACTACACATTTGAAAAGTGGCTCAGATGGATACTCTGAGCACTTCTGGCCAGAAACTGATCATGTCATCTGGATTACATAATCAGCTTCCAAAGAATAAGTATTTGTAATTTTTGGGGGGATTACATGATTACATATTATTCAGCCAGCAGCCATGTCACCCTGTAGCCCAAGACTGGTTGCCCACTGAAGCTAAGCAGGGCTGAGCCCAGAGCCGGCTTCAGACTGCGCTCAGCAGGGGGGCATTTATTTTCAATGGGTTGGCACTAGGTATGGGGACTTTTTTTCGGATATCAGATATCCTATATTTATTATTGCTACTGCCTTTTCTGTTAGCTATTACCATGAAGTGATGCGACCCATACAATAAACACATAAACCATTACACATTGTTGCAAGACGTGCAACTCTTAAGAAATTTGATTAAATAAGGGTTAAATAGGCCTATACAAAAAAATTACAAGACCGACTCTGACCACAGCTTTATTATAAACAAAGCTAACGAACATGCTCACAGTCTCTCACTGACAGGTCAGGATAGTAGTTTAACTGCTATCTCACTGGCGGAAGAGAGAAAAAAAGCTACACATCTTTATTCTGCTTTGCTCTAACATAAGCGTTCACAGTAGCCTACTATTAAAAAAGCATCATGTAACGTTAGTTACCTTCGAAGTTCATCAAAACAAATTAAAAACACCCACAACATACACAGAGATTATTCTACAATTTCCATTTACAAGAAAATATAGGCTAAAACAGCTGTTTCTCCACGGCGGGAGTGACATTTCAGAACAATGGACAGCGCAAAACTGAACTAAATAGGCCTACTAAACTATTATTAGTCTCATCATCACAACATAACATGACAACACAATATAGTGAACTTTGACAGTACATAATGCCAGTTAGATAAATACACTAACAACCGGCCAGCATGAAACTTTAAATTTAACTTGCAGTTAGAAGAGCTGAAGACGCCGCTTGTGAGTTGATTGGAACTTCCTGAGAACAGCGTCCTTCCATTCACCACAACACTTTTTTGTCAAGTCCTTCTCGAATGCAAGTTGAACTAGTCTGGCCTTTCTTGTGTGAAGCATGCTCCTTCTGTGTTCTGAAAACACATTTTTGAGCGTGGAGAACGAATTTTCGCAGGTCGCGGTAGAAGCACCAAATACCAAAGCCAGTTGGAGTGCCGTCAACGCAGTGGGCATCGCCTTAAGCGTTTTGTAATGTTTGGACAACAGTCTCTGAACTGTCCATTTCTCCTCTGAGTCGTCTTCCATTTGGGACTGGAGAAATCGACGTGCGACGCAGAACTCCGACTCCACTATCTCCATTCCTGCTAAATCCATAATGTGTTTGAGTTTTTTCACATCCAGAAAACTTTTATTTTCTGGGTCAAGAGCTTCCAATGCACTTATCAGCTTCCCATTGCGCTCGCTGAAACGCACATCCATTTCTCCAAGTACGGCATCAATCGCACTGAAAAAAAGTCTCTTCAGCTCTGACTTGTCGTCGTTATTTGTGTCGTTTTGTCCCACACTCTCCTCAAGAACGTACTCCTCCAGGTTCCTGTTCATAACACGTCTCCTTTTGCTGGGTTCTATGGGCTCGTTGTTGTTGGTAGCAGTACTCCAGAGCTCGGTAAATGCATCGTCGCATCTCAGATCACGAACACAGTCTATCGCACTGTGCACGAGTTTCACTGCATTCAGTAGGTCCATTTCCTTCGCCTGTAGCTGTTTGTTAGGCGAGTCCAGAAGCAGTAATATCTTGTGCACACTATGTCCAATGAACACAAAGCTGCGCTCCTTTATCTGGTGTAAAAGGCCAGTTGCCAGCACTCTCACTTCTGATCCAAAGGCCCGAGAGCTGCTCGTCTTTGACAGTACCGCAATGATATCCTCCAAGTTTTTAAGGATCACAGAGACCGTTGCTAGATGGCCTGTCCAGCGTTGGTCAAGGAGGCGCTTCAGGGTATCACCTTTATAGTGAGTGGAAACGGTGGGCTTTCTCAGGAAATTATAAAGCATGCCACACACATTAAAGAAGTCACCAATTGCTTCTTCAGCCGACAGAGCATGAACGACCACAAGGTGCAGCTGGTGGTTAAAGCAGTGGATGTAAGGGATTTCTCTGCCAAGTCTATCCTGTAGCAGTTTTTGGACTCCTCCGTGTTTCCCAGACATGAGGGATGCACCGTCATAGCACTGACTCAATATCTTTGCACTGCTGAGCCCCGCTTTTTGAAGTTCTTGTAATATGGTGTCAGTGAGTGTCCCTGTGTCCCCAGCTTCTGCAGTGGCCATGGTAAGCAGACGTTCTGTCACCTTACAAATGTCCTCTGATATGAACCGGATGACTATTGAAATGTTCTCACACCCAGTGGAGTCACGAGTCCCGTCAACTTTGATCGTGAACCACTGCGAGCCTATGTCACGTACAATAGCATCCGTTATGACACTGCTCATTGCCTCAAGTAGTTCGTTTTGTATTTCGTGACATGTGTATGTTGCGTTGCGAGGTATTGTTTTCACGACTTTAACCAGCTGCTGGTCTTTTCGGAGGGTGTATTCAAATAGAGAAAGGAACAGTCCACTCCCCCCCTCTGACATACTATCAAAGGCATCTAGCTTACCTCTCAAAGGTAGTTGATTTGTTGCCAGAAACTCCAAAATGTCAATAATGGCAGACATGTAGTATCGGTTCCTTGAAAGCTGCTCTGTGTTAATCAATTTGGAAATCGCTGTGTCCGTCTCTGTGCGTTTCCCTCGTTCCCTCCAAGCGGCAACGCATGTCAGGTGCTCTTTGGAAGTGGCATGTTTATGGAAGCCTTTGTTGGATTCGTTTGCATGCTTCCAGTTGCAATATCCCTTTGTGATAAAAACTGAATCAACATTGGTATATGCTGTCGCTGACCGAAATTTCCTACAAGGAAAACAAAAAGCGCTGTCTGTGTTCACAGAGTATTCCAGCCAGTCTCTTCCATGGTACCATGTACTCACAAATGAGCGTTTTTTCCCATTATAAAGGCGGCTTGGATACTTGTCCAGTTTCACCTGGTTGGGCTTTTCGTCACCGAGATCCTCAGGTGGACCTTGAAGTGTAGGAAGGTCAGGTCCAAATGTAGTGGAGCTGGAGCTACAGGTGCTAGCTTGGGAAGCTGCGATGTTAGCGGCCACGTCGCCGCCGCCGCCGCCGACCACGGAGTCACAAATGTTAGCCGGGCTGTTGTCGTTGTCTTTTTGTATGGGGTCAGCAGAATCGTTAATCGACGTGGAAGGAGAAACTGTGGTTTTGAACCATTTTCTAATGTCCATTTTTGGACAGTTTTCATCTGTTTGCTTTGAATGCAGCCAGGAATATTGCGCCAACTGAAAGTCATTTCATTCATGTATTAACGTGCAAGTGATTGGGGGGGCGGCAGGGGGGTTTCCTCACTGTGGTTTTATGTTGGCTAAGCTTTATTATATTTTCAGCTAATGAGCAGTTTGTAGACATATTTGTATTATTTCTCACTAAAATGTAAATTAAACTGATATTATTTTGTAAATTATATCATAATTCAATTTGGGGGGGCATTGCCCCCTAATGCCCCCCCATACCGCCGGCGCTGGCTGAGCCTGGTTAGTACCTGGATGGGAGACCTCCTGAGAAAACCAGGTTGCTGCTGGAAGAGGTGTTAGTGAGGCCAGCAGGGGGCGCTCACCCTGTGGTCTGTGTGGGTCCCAACACCCCAGTATAGTGATGGGGACACTATACTGCCAAAAGAGCACCGTCCTTCGGATGAGACGTTAAACCGAGGTCCTGACTCTCTGTGGTCATTAAAAATCCCAGGATGTCTTTCGAAAGAGTAGGGGTGTAACCCCGGCATCCTGGCCAAATTTGCCCCTTGGCCTCTGTCCATCATGGCCTCCTAATCATCCTCATATACTGATTGGCTTCATCACTGTCTCCTCTCCACCAGTAAGCTGGTGTGTGGTGGCGTTCTGGCGCAATATGGCTGCCGTCGCATCATCCAAGTGGATGCTGCACATTGGTGGTGGTTGAGGAGATTCCCCCCCTTCTATGTAAAGCGCTTTGAGTGCCGAGAAAAGCGCTATATAAATGTAATGAATTATTATTATTATTATTATTATTCACACAATGGAAGTAAATTACTTTTTTGTCAGCCAAACACCTTTGACTTACAATATTAACTTGAAGCACCCCTGAGATTTGAAGTTAATATTTCAATAATTAGGATCTCTGATGTCGGTTAATGGTCACAAGACATTAAGGCAAACAAATCGTTTTTAGTAATCATTTTAATTTTTTTATTAATCAATTCAAATTGTAATTTGACATTTTTTAAGATTTATTTAATTATTAGCTTTTTATCAAACAACCCCCTGCAGATCCTGAACCCCACACTGGGAAACCCTGATATAATGTACTGTTTAGTGCACTTCATGTAGTTGATAAAGAGCAGAATATATTTTCTGTTCCATTGTATTTTTATATCAATATGGTACACTATTCTCCTATTGAAATCAATGTGATGAACAAGGTCAAAAGTAATTAACCTAAAATGTGTAATCTAATATATACATTTAAAACAAAAATTTTCTTCATGTAATATGTAATCAGTAATAAACTATAGTTTGTAAAAAATCTACCTAGCCCTGCACATAATACACAGTGAATAAGAAGTAAAACTGAATTCACCTGTACAGGTCTTGCCGTCGAGGCTGAGTTCATAACCCTCTCCACAGAGGCACAGGAAGGACCCCACGCTATTAACACACCGGCCGTTCCTGCAGAGCTGAGAGTGAAAAACTGCACACTCGTCAATATCTACAGAACACAAGAGCTTTCATCAGCATCTTTCACTGCTAGCTGATCAGATTTCAAAAACCTGCAATGAAAATAGCTTCAGATAGTTCCTGCACAAACTGAAAAAAATAAATTACTTAAGGAATGGAGGGTAGGTATATAAGGTCAAATGTGCTATACAGATCAGCAGTAAACATGTGTAAGGGAGCAACATCATTACCTGTACAGTAGTTATTACTGGCGAGCTCAAATCCTGGATGACAGAGACAGTTGAAAGAGCCAATAGAGTTTTTACATGTGCCGTTCCCACACGGCTGACGTGAACACTCATTAACATCTGCGGGAGATTAAACACTGGCTGTAAACACCTTTACAGAAGCCCTGATTCAGAGATGACAGCCTCATCCAGGGGTCTTCTGAACACTGGTCCTCATGGAGTAGTAGATATGATATGAAGAGGTCTTACCCACACACATCCTGCGGTTCAGCGTGGCTGTGAAGCCGGTGTGGCACACACACTCGTACCCTCCTGCAATGTCCACACAGTCACCATGACGACACACGCTGGGCGTCTCCACACACTCGTTACGGTCTTTACGGAGGAACAGAGACGACAGACTCAAATAACTGGGTTTCATTACAAACACCCACAATTCTTTTAAGATAACTTGCATGATTAACAGTGATTGGAGACATTTGGAAATTGGAGATTGGTAATGTGTGTTTGGGGTCCTCTCACCAGCGCAGGCCCCGTGGGGTGTGAGTCTGTACCCATCAGCACACTCACACTGATAGCCACCCGGACGGTTGATGCAGTCTGCATTCCTCTGACACACACGCTCTCCACTGCTGCACTCGTCAACGTCTGAACACACGCACACACACACACACATCACAGAGGCTCGCTTCCACTAACCACGCACACAAACCGGGTTAAAAGCATTACTGTAAATGTTTCATCTTTCAACAAAATTGCTGCATTTTTATTCAATTAATAATTGTGTGGGACAAACAGGAGCATCACTGGCACATATGTTTTGGAAATGTCCAAATATACGTACATATTGGTTCGCAATTTTTTAAAACATTATCGGACATTTGGACCCAGATCCAGTCCTGGCTCTCTCTGGAGTTAAGGATGTTAGCATAACGATATCAAAGAGTCAACATTCTGGGATTGTATTTGTTACCCTTCTTGCACGGAGACTGATCCTTCTTAACTGGAAAGAGAGAGAAAAACACACCAACTCACTGGGTTTGGTTACGAGATGTCATGCAAATCTGCAGTCGGAAAGAATTAGATTTGCAATGAAGGATAAAGTTTATAAGTTCTACGATTTAGTCAATCAGAAACAAAGGTACTTTACAATACTTGTGATACCCTGTTTGTTTGTTTGTTTGTTTTTGTTTTTTTAATTCTCCCTTTCCTTGGTTACATTTTTGGGAGAAAATGGGGTGGGGGAGATATTGTTAAATAATGTAATGTAAAATGAGAAGACATCTTCAAATTCTCTTCAAAAAGCAATAAAAAAGAATTAAAATAATTGTATGACCTCTGTTGGTGACATTAAGTAATTAGTGGGTCATTTGCCTTTTACCTGTGAGAAATGTTCTCCAGTAAAATTAGGCTTTCTAGTAAAATAATACATGTTAATCTCACAATTAATGTTAATTTGAAAGTTTAGTGATTGTGATTGCTTGACCTTTTTATTTCTATAATCTTGTATTTTTAGATATATGTGTATATGTATGAATGCTCAGTGTATCGCCATCTCGTGTTACAGAAATAAACACAACACATGAAAGGCAGTTCCTCGTGTCTCCCCGGGGATCTGAGTGCCGTCAGAGAAGGAGTCTTGCACATCATATACTCCGGGTGGCTTTATGAATGCGTTTAGACTGGTTTTGAGAATGGCGGTCAGTCTAGAATACTCAAATTCATTACCATTAGAACAAGGTTATGAACAAATTCATGTGTGTACGCACGTGTTGAATTGTTAGATTATTTTGTGAAAGAAATTATCATCTTCATGCATATAAATACAAATAATCCACACAATTATTAGTGAATGAGACTCACTATGAGTATTGTAATGTTTGACAGTCAAAAATGTACTGTTTTGTGATAAAGTAAAATAATGGCAAATGTTTTTGCGAAAGAAAAAAAATCAGCAGCATATATGATGTTTATGATCGATTTGATGTCACTGAACTCAGAAACCAGAAAGAATAACTTTTAGGTTTGAATGATCTGAATCACGTCAACTGGCTTACGTTAAAGATTGTTGCTATTTTACCAAACATTTCACAGTACCAATCTTTTTATGGATCCTAAAATTCTGCATTACAGGACAAAGAGCTGCCCTGTGTCCAAACCCATGGGGTCCGTCAAATAACGGCTGTTACATGCGGTCCCGTCAGAACAGCAGTCCCACTATGCCATGATCTTTGATTTCCTAATATTTCCTCATTTAGTAATATGCTTATTATTCGTGACAACAGTGAGCAGTAAACTGGCGAATTCCAATTGTCTCATTACTCTCTGCATTTTACAAATATTTGGGATGCGACAGATACAATATAATTCGCGATATACGTGAAATTATGTATGGAAATGACTTGAGGGACGATTTTTTAGGGATGACGTCGTTCATTTTTAGGGTAAAAGGCCAATTGGATGGAAACTGGCTGGAGACAGCAAATTTCGCAATCTTTTTTAACGCATATTCACTTTGTCGATAACAAAACAAAACAAAAATGGAAACTTTGCTAGTGTAACAATATTATTTTTAAACAAAACGGGTTGAAAAGCGGTGAACTTAGACTTGAAGTTGCCACACTAAATAAGCCCAGTAGTTGTACAGATTTAAGGGAGCCACTCACACAAAGCATTTTTGTGTTTAAAATGCGAGACGGAGGGTAGTAAAATAAAAGTAAAGAAAAGAGCAACAGAAACTTGTTCTGTGTGAACGGCCCCTTACAGAGAGAGAAGTGATCAGACCTTCACAGACGAGCAGCAGGTCATTGTAAATGAAGCCTGTGGGACACTCGCAGTGGAAGCTGCCCATGTGGTTCATACACACACCATGAGCACAGACGCCTGGGATTTCACGACATTCATCAATATCTGAAAAGAGCAGAACAAAAACATTACACATGATGTTAAAAGGTATCTCTGCCATTTCTACTGAAAATTCACTAACTGCAAAATTAGTCTTTACCTTTTGGTTTTCCTGTTTCAAAGTCGATCCTGAATCCGATCACACTGCCACAAAGACTTCTATAGTCCCCTGAAAGAACAGAGGGTGTAATCCAGCAGAGTAGCCATTTACATGTCAACCCCTTTCTTCTTTGCTGATAATTCATTAACGCAGTGATGACAGGTGCACAAATTCAATATTTAGCTTTTTTAGTAAATCATGAAAAGATAAGTGTGAATGAGAAAAAGTACCATCTACATCTGAGCCTACGTCACCTTTCTAGGAAAAACTCAACATGGGATAATGTGTACAGTAGCTGCATGTTTGCCTGGTGTTCGTTTTCAAAAGTCAAGCTACTGAGGATGCCATGTGAACACTATTGTGTTTCATTTGAAGAAGCATTTCAACTTCTGCGACTTTAAAAGATAATGATCACATTGCCTATGACTTACTGTTGTGTCGAAAGACTTTTCTCAAGAATCAAATCATCTTTGAGATCATCCATGACAACTGTGCGTTTAAATAAACTTCCCACGCTGTCTTTCAAACCCCGCTGACATCATCATCATTTGTAATAATCACCCTTGAAGACTCTGCTTTGTCATATAAAAGGTTAGCCGACGGTTTGAATCCTAGCCGCTGAGCTATACTGTATGCCCTAGTTTAGATGTATAACTTTATTAATGGCTGGAATTTGTTTAGTGGCTCCTCAGACAAAAATACACCCTGGTACAACATGTGTTTGGGCTTAGCTATAGTCTGTGAACACAACTGTCCACAGAAGTGATTTGAATCTGACAAAAGGTCTGCATTTAACTCTAATCCCCTGAATTAGGGAACATGACTAACGGTGTGAGAGCCTGAATAGAATCACAGCAATTTATTAGCAAATGCCACTTTAATACACATTTCTGGGCTCTAGTCTTGACTTCCATCAATAGTGGCATTCAACAATAAATTGGTCTGATTCTTTTCAAAGGTCTTGAGAGGTCATCATTCCTGCAAAAAGTTATCATAGCATCCGCTGCTGACTGATGAGAAACTCTGTAGGGACATTCAGAAATGTCAAGAAATGAAAATGATTCATAAATAGTAATAATTCTTTTTGAAGATTAGGGTTTGTGTTGTGTCTCTAAAACAATACATTACGAGTTGTTTTTGGCTAGCTTAGTTGGGGACATTTAATATTCAACAATAATATTGATCTGCCTGCATTGACACCATTATATGAGAACTGAACTGAGCTGGACGATGACATCACGGTTTTCTCCAGAGTGGCTATATATATATATATAAACTAAATTAATAACTTTTTTACAACAAAAATGAACCATCACTGAACTTAAAGGGTTAGTTCACCCAAAAATGAAAATTCTGTCAGTAATTACTCTCCCTCATGTTGTTCCAACCCCGTAAGACCTTCGTTCATCTTCGGAACACAAATTAAGATATTTTTGATGAAATCTGAGTGCTGGCTCACTCCTCCATAGGCTTCTAAGACACTATAACTTGCTGGCCCAGAAAATGTATTAAAGACATTGTTAATATAGTCCAAGTGACTCCAGTGGCTCAATCTTAAGTTTATAAAGCGACGAGAATACTTTTTGTGCGCAAAAAAACTAAAATAACAACTTTATTCCACTTTTCATTTCCTTCTTTTCACGTAGTGTAACTGCGTAGCGCTTCTGTGTTGTACGTCACCACGCATCACACACATGACCAGCGTCGCCCAATAGTAAGCCTACGTGGTGACGTGCAACACAGAAGCGCTACGCAGTTACACTACGTGAAAAGACTCGAGGCCCAGAGAGAAGGAAATGAAAGTGGAATAAAGTCGTTATTTTTGTTTTTTTGCGCACAAAAAGTATTCTTGTCGCTTTATAAACTTAAGATTGAGCCACTGGAGTCACTTGGACTATATTAACGATGTCTTTAATACATTTTCTGGGCCAGCAAGTTATAGTGTCTTAGAAGCCTGTGGAGGAGTGAGCCAGCACTCAGATTTAATCAAAAATATCTTCATTTGTGTTCCGAAGATGAACGAAGGTCTTACGGGGTTGGAACAACATGAGGGAGAGTAATTACTGACAGAATTTTCATTTTTGGGTGAACTAACCCTTTAAGCTGAACTGTGACACTATTTTCTTCTAGATCTGCTGTACAGCCGAAACAGACTCTGTTGCATTATTTTCCTGTTATCTCTGTAAAGCTGCTTTGAAACAATCTGTATTGTAAAACGTGCTATATGAATAAAAGTGACTTGACTTGTAGTATGTGTGTCTTCATGTTGAGATCAGAGCTGCAGTAGAGCATGTGTGCTCACCTGTGCCAGGGCTCGGACAGGACTGGCATGGTTTGTTCCAGGCTTTTCCCACATTGTAGGAACAGCAGCACAATCTCTTTGTGGTGTTAAAGTGGAGCTGGTGTTCACAGGTACTGCCACTGTACTCTCGGTAACACAGACTTCTCCTCATATCTAAAACAACACACAGTCCTACAAATCTAGTAGTTTGCATTTAAAAAAAATAAACAGTCAAACAAATAAAATATACTATATAAAGTACACTAACCCGCATGAGTAGAGCAAAAAGCATTTATGATGAAAATAACATTACACACAACATTAGTTACCTACTTTAGTCAACATTACCTAAAGATGAACAATACTTCAACAGCATTTATTAATCTTAGTTAATGTTAACTTAATTTCAACATTTACTGATACATTATTAAAATCAAAGGTTGTATTTGTTAACATTAGTTAATGCACCATGAACTAACATGAACAATGAACAGCTGTATTTTTCATTAACTAACATTAACAAAGATGAATAATTACTGTAACAAATGTATTGCTCATTGTTAGTTCATGTTAGTTAATATATTAACTAATGTTAACTAATGAACCTTATTGTAAAGTGTTACCATAAAATCTATTGATTACAATTAAAACTATTAAGCCATGGGTGTCCAATCCTGTTCCTGGAGATCAACCTGGAGTTCATCTCCAGTCCTGATCAACACACACCTGTCCTGTCTGTGACCATCACGTGCTCCTGGACATCTCCATCCGCTGCTGTGTTTGATCAGGGATGGAGCTGAACTCCAGGTTGATCTCCAGGAACAGAATGGACACCTCTTTATTAAACTATTAATTAACAACTGTGCTGTCTGCATCAAACCAGCACCAGAGTGTGTGAAGCACACTGACACACACACACGCACCCATGCAGCGGTGTCCTCCGCTCACTTGCATGTAGTCCTGTGGACAGACACATGTGTAGTTTCCCAGTGTGTTGTAGCAGGTTCCCGGACCACACACCCCTGAGCTGAGCACACATTCATCAATATCTGAAAAACACACCTCACAGTCAGACTCACCTCTCTGAGCGTCTCTCAGTGAACAGACAGTATGTTTGAGCCTCACCCTCACAGATGCGCTTGTCTGTGTTGAGGTGGTATCCGGTCGGGCAATCGCACTGGAAACTGCCGAACGCATTGATGCAGTTTCCACCCTGGCACAGGCCGGGCAGCTCCTGACACTCGTCAATATCTGACCCCAACAGAAACACAACTCTAACACAACAGTTCTCAATATCCCTTTATTTCAGGCTTAGATTTTTTCTTATACTCATCGAAACATCAAGTCCATTTTAAGAAAAAAAAGCCGAAATAATTAGAGCATCATCCTGCAATCTGTTTGAATTCTTCTCCCAACAAGACCCAGCTTACTTATTTTACCGTACGTATGTTACTTTTACCGTAAAAGAAAACAAATAATCTAACAGCCTCACCTGGGTTGTTTCATTATTGGCATTTCACCGACAGTAGTTCTTGTGCGGTCTTGCAATAGAATGTGAGTCAGACATGTAGATCATCCACTGCCATGGGCTAATATACCAGAACCAATGCTACCATCTCAAACTATGAGACTATGTTCTGGACACTACTATTATCTGAATAAAGTGTTCTAACATTCTTATTCTGTGACCTACAAAATCTCTAAAATATTTATTATACAATACAAAATATTTATCTATGTTTAGACCTTTACAAACACCCTTCATGAAATGAAACATTTCTTATTAAATACATATTAATATGTCTAAAATGTATTTTAAAGATGTTATATATTAGATTAGGCTCTGATTATCACAACCAACTAACTATTAACTATGACTTTTGCCTCAATAAACTCCTAATTACTGCTTATTAATTAGTTAGTAAGGAAGCTGTTAAGTTTAGGTATTGGTGGTTTAAGTGATGTAGAATATGGTAATAATATGTGCTTTATAAGTACTAATACACAGCCAATATCTTAGTAATATGCATGCTAATAAGGAACTAGTTAATAGTGAGAACTGAAACCTAAACTAAAGTGTTACCGTATATATTTAATATACTGTATATATATGTTATCCAATAATTTTTTAATAAACAAATCTGTACCTAATATTTTTATTATATTAGTAACCATTTAAAAATACTATATTATGAATAGTCACCCTACTGTGTGTCATGTCTAACATTAACCCTATAGAGTTGACAGTAATCACAAAATAGTACATCCACTATGACCTTATAATTGCTTATGTATTTTCTATAACTTCACAGGAAATAATAATCTGTTATAGAGAGTACGTTCAGCGTGTACAGTGATGTATAGTATAGTATTAATGGGTTGATTACCTTCCAGGATGATGGTGATGGGGTTAAGTTTGAACCCCTCTCCTCCAGGACACAGTGTGTTATACTCCGCTAGACACACATGATATGGTCATCAGCCATCTTCATCATTCATATTCATCAATATTTCTTTTTTAATAGATGATATGAAAGAACTTATGAACGTTATTGTCACAAAAAAAGGATAAAAAATCTGTTTAAAAGTCTGCCTTTAAAATTACTTTAAATTATTGCATTGTAATATTAAAGTCTTGTAAAACAGAAGTATTGTCATTGGGCTCCAGCATCCCTGCGGACCTGCAGACGATAAAGCCATTTGGAGAATGGATGAAGTATTGTCATGTTAAACATTTTATGATTGCAGTATTGATATATTGCAATCCTGATGTATAAAGATTGAAATATTGAAGTGTTGTAGTATTAAAGTCCCCCTGTGGTGAAAATCAAGTTTTAATGTTGTTTATGTGTCTATGTGGTGTGTTTAATACGCTTTAAGACAAACCATGTGTAAATTCATAAGTCGACACCATTGCTGAGTATTTCCTCCTTAAAACTGCAGTGAACCAAAGACAGTCTCAAACACACGCTTTGAAATCACTGGTGTTTCTGACGTCACAAACTATCTTGTAACCAATCAGATCAACGTGTGATCGTCAACCAGTGGATCTCTGAGCTGAGTGAGTGAGTGGAGGCGGGGCTCATTTGCATATTCATAGAATCGCGCATACTAAATGAGGCAAGGGTGCTGAGTTCAAGCTATTTTCAAGGAAAAAAAAACGTTTAAATATCTAATTTTGGTGATCAAAGATAAGTTTTAAGGGATAAAATGATTGACTACAAGGGGACTTTGAAGTATTGGAGTATCGATATTTTGAGGTAACAATGTTTTGTAGTACTGGACTACACTACAGTATTACACTATAGAAATATATCAGTATTTATTATTGAAGCATTGATGAAAGCATTGATAGTATTATAGTATTGAATTACTAAGGTAATGTAGTTATCATTAAGCTATTATAATAGTATGAAGGACTAAAAAATCTCCTGCACGCCAGTGTGTAACTTTTCATTCCTTATGGAGAATTTTCTTAAAACTCCCAATTGAAAGTGGCAAGATATGTGTTTTTCAGAACATGTTCATCTTTTAGATGTTTTCACCCCTGCCGTGGTAATGATGTATTGCAATACTGAATTATTGCAGTATGAAAGTGCTGACATATTGTTCCATTGTATAATTGAACAATACATGTGTTGTTCAATGTGTTGATCTTACATGTGTTGAGCGGAGGGCAAAGGTCACACGGGTTACCCCATGCCCGTCCTGGAGAACAGCAGCATGATGAACGGCTGACTCCAAACCCCAGCTCAACGGCACAGGCCCGCGAGCCTCGGTACTCCAGGAAACAGCTCCCTGCTCGCGTGTCTGCCGCATGGAGAGAGAACAACTGACTGTGTGTCAAACTTTATGGATGATGATAGAACACTTCAATAAAGGGAAGGAGGATGCAGGATATACAGTGAATACATTACATCCAGGGTTTGAAATTAACACCCGCCAACCCCGGGTAAAAATCAACTGTGGCGGCTAACGCTGTCAAATCACTAGCCAATTTGGCGTTTTACTTATTATTATGTTCACTCACTTTACTGGGGAAACTTGGTAAGCCAAATCTGTGCAGATTTAACGCAAATACTCGTGAGTCAACATGATATATTAAATACAGTGTATTGCGCAGAATCTGCTCATATCTGGCTTACTTGAACATATACGTCATTACGCAACAAATAACGGCACGCTTGTTCATTTGCATTGAAGCAATAGCGAAGATTAAAAAGCATTAGTTTAACAGAAAAGAGAGTTATTTTCCAACATCCTAAATTTTTCTGTCCACTTAAAACACTTTTTTGATGAAAAGGATGAGGATGACAGAAGAAGGGAGGAGATGCTGGATGACAGGATTTAGTTTGAATAAGAAATTAATGTATGAAATCCAAATTTTACATGTATATATAAGCTGTGACGTAGAGAGGGTTTGGGTTACATTGAATAATCAGTCTTACCAACACAGCCGATTCCGGTGGGGTTGAGCTCGAAGTCAATGGGACAGTTGCACTGGTACGAGCCGGCTGTGTTCTCACAGCGACCATTAACACAGCTGATGGGATCAAGACACTCGTCCACATCTGACATGACAGCAACACAGAAGCGGTCAGTGTGTGTGAGGTGAAGAACAGCTGTTGATGTGTGTGTGTGTAGGGTAACAGCAGGTTTACCTGTGCAGTTTCCACCTGTCCTGTCCAGCTCATACCCCTCATCACAAACACAGCGAAACATTCCTGGAATATTCTGACATGAACCAAACACACAGATGTTGTGGAGGGAGCACTCGTCTATATCTGTAAATGAGCCAAAAGATATCAGTACTTGATTTTTAGGTGATCTCTTGTCTGTCCATGGCAAATAGCAGTAACTGACTTAGACAATTACAATTCAACTCTGTGATATGCAGCAAAATTACAGTCAGTCAGTAGATTAAATGATTGCAGCCAGTGTGTGTGTAGATAAGCGCACCTCGACAGGTTCTCCTGTTGGGAGTGTGTGTGAAGCCAATCTCACATTCACAGCGATAGCCACCGGGAACATTGAGGCACTGGCCGTTTTCACACAGATCCACATCTTCAGCACACTCGTCCATATCTGCAGGACATCAAGACCCCAGTCAGTGATGTTTGTATGATGGAAGTATGTTGGTGTGGATGGACAGATTGAACAGACAGAAAGATGAATGATGGACCTGAGCAGGTAAATCCGTCGCCAGTAAAGCCTTCTGAACATTTACAGCGGAACGAGCCAGCCGTGTTCACACACTCGGCATCAGCGCTGCAGACCTCAGTCCTGTTCACACACTCATCCACATCTACACATTAAATACATACAAACACACTGAACATTTAATGTAACATTTAATTATTTAAATACATAAATATTATTAAATCCATTATTATTGCATTATTGTTAAATGCATGATGGAGAACAGTGTGATGAACACTGAGAACCACTGATATGATTGGCTCTTTTTACATGTATGTATTTTGTAGATCATTCATTTAGATTATACTTGAATATAAATCTCTATTTCTAGGAGCAAGAGACAAATGACAGTTCATGTTAATTAGCAGTAGAACCCATTTAGGAAACATGTATTTGTGAAAAAAAATCGGTAACATTTTACAATAACGTTTAATTGGTTAAGTAAAATCGTACAATTTTTTTTTTGAATACATTTTTCCTAAATGGGTTCTACTGCTAATTTACATGAACTGACAATGAACAACACATTTTTTTAAATCAAAAGTTGTATCTGGTAACATTACTTAATGCACTGTAAAGTAACATGAACAAACAATGAATGACTGTTTTATTAACTAATATTAAAAGGGATAGTTCACCCTAAATGATAATTCTGTCATCCTTTAAACAACCTCATGTCATTCGAAAGCATTTCTTTCTTCTGTGGAAAATAAAAGAATATATTTTGAGAAATGTCACACTGTTTTTTGTTAATACAATGGAAGACAGTCCCCATTACTGTTTGGTTACCAACAATCTTTAAAATATCTTTTAGAAAGAAAGAAGTCAAACAGGTTTGGAACGATAAAAGAGTGAGTAAATGATGACAGAATGCTCATTTTGGAGGAATTTACACTAAAGTGAAAGTAGCAGTATTTTTTGCACAAAGTGTCAAAAGTTGTTAGATGGTATTGGAAAGATTATATTTCAAAGCTTTTGCATTTTCCCTTGCGTCCCTCGCAACACTTTCACATTTCTTGGGGAATGCAGACCTTTCGTGAATGAATGCAAACGCACTGAAATATAATTCTTCCTCTCCTCTCATTTTACCACGACCGTGTCCCCTTTACGTGTTTTGTACTTCTTCAGACCGCTTCATTTTACTGCTTTATTACCTTTGTAATACTTCTACTTATTGGAAGTATTTTTCTCAGGGGCTTCTTTAACTTTTACTCTAATAATTTCCATTCAGGTATATTTAGTTTTAATCATGATGATTGGGTACTTCATATAACATTGATTTTCTTTAACACTGTTTCCAGCTTATAATTGTGCACAACCATAAAAAGGTCAAAATTACAGGCCGTATCCATTTCAGATGGAGGACCTGAGCCTAGACACGACCACAACGCATGATGTAGTCAGCCGGATCCAGGCCGTATCCAGATCAGATGGAGGACCTGGGCCTAGACACGACCACAACGCATGATGTAGTCAGCCAGATCCGGGCTGTATCCATTTCAGATGGAGGACCTGCGCCTAGACACGACCACAACGCATGATGTAGTCAGCCGGATCCGGGCCGTATCCAGAGCAGATGGAGGACCTGCGCCTAGACACGACCACAACGCATGATGTAGTCAGCCGGATCCGGGCCGGATCCAGAGCAGATGGAGGACCTGCGCCTAGACACGACCACAACGCATGATGTAGTCAGCCGGACCCGGGCCGTATCCAGAGCAGATGGAGGACCTGCGCCTAGACACGACCACAACGCATGATGTAGTCAGCCGGATCCGGCCCGTATCCAGAGCAGATGGAGGACCTGCGCCTAGACATGACCACAACACATGATGTAGTCAGCCGGATCCGGCCCGTATCCAGATCAGATGAAGGACCTGCGCCTAGACACGACCACAACGCATGATGTAGTCAGCCGGATCCGGCCCGTATCCAGATCAGATGAAGGACCTGCGCCTAGACACGACCACAACGCATGATGTAGTCAGCCGGATAAGGGCCGTATCCAGATCAGATGGAGGACCTGCGCCTAGACACGACCACAACGCATGATGTAGTCAGCCGGATCCAGGCCGTATCCATTTCAGAAGGAGGACCTGCGCCTAGACACGACCACAACGCATGATGTAGTCAGCCGGATCCAGGCCGTATCCAGAGCAGATGGAGGACCTGCGCCTAGACACGACCACCACGCATGATGCAGTCAGCCGGATCCAAGCCGGATCCAGATCAGATGGAGGACCTGCGCCTAGACACGACCACAACGCATGATGTAGTCAGCCGGATCCGGGCTGTATCCATTTCAGATGGAGGACCTGCGCCAAGACACGACCACAACGCATGATGTAGTCAGCCGGATCCAGGCCGTATCCAGATCAGATGGAGGACCTGCGCCTAGACACAACCACAACGCATGATGTAGTCAGCCGGACCCAGGCCGTATCCAGAGCAGATGGAGGACCTGCGCCTAGACACGACCACAACGCATGATGTAGTCAGCCGGATCCGGCCCGTATCCAGAGCAGATGGAGGACCTGCGCCTAGACATGACCACAACACATGATGTAGTCAGCCGGATCCGGCCCGTATCCAGATCAGATGAAGGACCTGCGCCTAGACACGACCACAACGCATGATGTAGTCAGCCGGATCCGGCCCGTATCCAGATCAGATGAAGGACCTGCGCCTAGACACGACCACAACGCATGATGTAGTCAGCCGGATAAGGGCCGTATCCAGATCAGATGGAGGACCTGCGCCTAGACACGACCACAACGCATGATGTAGTCAGCCGGATCCAGGCCGTATCCATTTCAGAAGGAGGACCTGCGCCTAGACACGACCACAACGCATTATGTAGTCAGCCGGATCCAGGCCGTATCCAGAGCAGATGGAGGACCTGCGCCTAGACACGACCACAACACATGATGTAGTCAGCCGGATCCGGGCCGTGTCCAGATCAGATGGAGGACCTGCGCCTAGACACGACCACAACGCATGATGTAGTCAGCCGGATCCGGCCCGTATCCAGAGCAGATGGAGGACCTGCGCCTAGACATGACCACAACACATGATGTAGTCAGCCGGATCCGGCCCGTATCCAGATCAGATGAAGGACCTGCGCCTAGACACGACCACAACGCATGATGTAGTCAGCCGGATCCGGCCCGTATCCAGATCAGATGAAGGACCTGCGCCTAGACACGACCACAACGCATGATGTAGTCAGCCGGATAAGGGCCGTATCCAGATCAGATGGAGGACCTGCGCCTAGACACGACCACAACGCATGATGTAGTCAGCCGGATCCAGGCCGTATCCATTTCAGAAGGAGGACCTGCGCCTAGACACGACCACAACGCATTATGTAGTCAGCCGGATCCAGGCCGTATCCAGAGCAGATGGAGGACCTGCGCCTAGACACGACCACAACACATGATGTAGTCAGCCGGATCCGGGCCGTGTCCAGATCAGATGGAGGACCTGCGCCTAGACACGACCACAACGCATGATGTAGTCAGCCAGATCCGGGCCGTATCCAGAGCAGATGGAGGACCTGCGCCTAGACACGACCACAACGCATGATGTAGTCAGCCGGATCCGGGCCGTATCCAGAGCAGATGGAGGACCTGCGCCTAGACACGACCACAACGCATGATGTAGTCAGCCAGATCCGGGCTGTATCCATTTCAGATGGAGGACCTGCGCCTAGACACGACCACAACGCATGATGTAGTCAGCCGGATCCGGGCCGTATCCAGAGCAGATGGAGGACCTGCGCCTAGACATGACCACAACGCATGATGTAGTCAGCCGGATCCGGGCCGGATCCAGAGCAGATGGAGGACCTGCGCCTAGACACGACCACAACTCATGATGTAGTCAGCCAGATCCAGGCCGTATCCAGATCAGATGGAGGACCTGCGCCTAGACACGACCACAACTCATGATGTAGTCAGCCGGATCCGGGCCATATCCAGAGCAGATGGAGGACCTGCGCCTGCCACAACGCATGATGTACACGACCACAACGCATAATGTAGTCAGCCGGATCCGGGCCGTATCCAGAGCAGATGGAGGACCTGCGCCTAGACACGACCACAACGCATGATGTAGTCAGCCGGATCCGGGCCGTATCCAGAGCAGATGGAGGACCTGCGCCTAGACACGACCACAACTCATGATGTAGTCAGCCAGATCCAGGCCGTATCCAGATCAGATGGAGGACCTGCGCCTAGACACGACCACAACTCATGATGTAGTCAGCCGGATCCGGGCCGTATCCAGAGCAGATGGAGGACCTGCGCCTGCCACAACGCATGATGTACACGACCACAACGCATAATGTAGTCAGCCGGATCCGGGCCGTATCCAGATCAGATGGAGGACCTGCGCCTAGACACGACCACAACTCATGATGTAGTCAGCCGGATCCGGGCCGTGTCCAGATCAGATGGAGGACCTGCGCCTAGACACGACCACAACGCATGATGTAGTCAGCCAGATCTGGGCTGTATCCATTTCAGATGGAGGACCTGCGCCAAGACACGACCACAACGCATGATGTAGTCAGCCGGATCCGGGCCGTATCCAGAGCAGATGGAGGACCTGCGCCTAGACACGACCACAACGCATGATGTAGTCAGCCGGATCCGGGCCGTATCCAGATCAGATGGAGGACCTGCGCCTAGACACGACCACAACTCATGATGTAGTCAGCTGGATCCGGGCCGTATCCAGATCAGATGGAGGACCTGCGCCTAGACACGACCACAACTCATGATGTAGTCAGCCGGATCCGGGCCGTATCCAGATCAGATGGAGGACCTGCGCCTAGACACGACCACAACGCATGATGTAGTCAGCCGGATCCAGGCCGTATCCAGAGCAGATGGAGGACCTGCACCTAGACACGACCACAACGCATGATGTAGTCAGCCGGATCAGGGCCGTATCCAGATCAGATGGAGGACCTGTGCCTAGACACGACCATAATGCATCCCTGAAGTGTCAGCAGAGATTGTGTCAACTAGACTCTCCCCTGTAAGGCTTCATCGACACGACAGCCATCGGCACTGATCCTCAACAAACCCGTCTCCATACCGGCATGACTCCGATCTTCAACCAGATGGAACTGGATAATATTCTGATTGTTCCAATCCAATCTGACTTCTGACCTATAATGCTGCCTGAATCATAATCATACACTGTTCGTTCATTGGCCAGAGGAGAACTGGCCCCCGACTGAGCCTGGGTTCTCCCAAGGTTTTTTTCTCCATTCTGCCACTGATGGAGTTTTGGTTCCTTCACTGTCGCCTTTTCGCCTTTGTTGCCATTTGCTTTTAGCTCTCTTAGTTGGGGACATTTAGTTTTAATATTCAACAATAATATTGATCTGCCTGCATTGACACCATTATATGAGAACTGAACTGAGCTGGATGATGACATCACGGTTTTCTCCAGGGTGGCTATATATATATATATATATATATATAAATGAACAAAATTAATAACTTTTTTACTACAAAAATTAAACATCACTGAACTTACTTAAGCTGGACTATGACACTATTTTCTTCTGGAAATAAACTTTGTTGCATAATTTTCCTGTTATCTCTGTAAAGCTGCTTTGAAACAATCTGTATTGTAAAAAGCGCTATATAAATAAAGGTGACTAATTACCACAGGTAAGAGGGTTTGAAGCATTCTGCTAGCATTATAATCAAAAACACGGATAAGTTACATGGCCACATTCAGTTTACACACCTTTCTAGCCCAGTAACAGGGTAAATGAGGAATAACACGCACCAGCACATCTGACTCCATCCCCGGCCCAGCCGTCCCAGCAGGAGCAGAGGTAGTGTCCAGCGGTGTTGATACAGGCGGCGTGTGCATCACAGTTATGAGTGTTCGTCTCGCACTCATTAACATCTGTATCAGAGATTACATGCCAATACACAGATAATTAACAACTAATACAATGCTCTGTGCATTGTGGAGTATTGATGTACAGTAACAGTGTAAGTACAGTTTGGAAGTATATATATGTAATTAATTACACGTCACACATGTTACATGTCTGAGGTGTTTTTCTGGATCAGGTCTCACCGGTGCAGCCAGAGGTTCCCTTCTTCACAGCGTAACCCATCTCACAATGACAGATGTATGAACCCTCGGTGTTCTCACACTCCCCAAACATACAGATGCTGCTGTTGAGTTCACACTCATTCACATCTACAACAAAAATCCCACACCAACAAGACTAAAAACAAAATCACATTCTGTCAAATGACTATGCAAGATTCATAACAGACCCAGTACAGACAGACTCATTCATCTGGTAAGATATGCATCACATTCTTGTAATGCTAACTTTTAAAACATGGGTTATTACCAGATGTTGTCTTATTTTTGAACACATACTCTCTGTCACACACAGCAAAAGATCTTTGCAAAAGATGTGTGCTGAATTACATACAAATAAGCAAAAACAGAGCAAAAACATTCCTTCTAAAAATACATTCCTGCTTAAGAATTGAGCATCATACCGATGCATGTCCTTGTGTCTGCAGAAGTCATGAATCCTTCATAACACAGGCAATGATATGCTCCAGGAGAGTTAGTGCACTGACCACCTTCACAGATGCCAACATCCTCTTCGCACTCATTCACATCTGGAAAGAGAAAGAAAGAGAGGTGAGTCTATGTACAGTGTATGTGTGCAACTAGACATACAATATGCAAAGCACAATTTGATGCGCCACTCAATCAGCTGTGTTTGTACATTAAAGACCGCTGTGTTAAATGAGGCCTCTGTAGACACAGAAAAGCTCATCAGTGTTTGGTCAGGTTTGTAGTAGAGCACCTGCACATGTCCGCTGGTCCGGTGTCAGAGCATAACCCTGACCACAGATGCAGGAGTAACTCCCCCCAGAGTTACTACAGTACAGCTCACATCCTCCGTTCTCGATCGTACACTCGTCTATGTCTGAGGAACACAAGAGACATCAGAACACACACATATCTGGACATTCAGTAACAGCTGACAAGCAATTCACACTACTGTTCAAAAGACTGGGGTCACTAAGATTTTTTTTTGTTGCCAAAAATGTATCATTTTATTCAGCCAGGGCGAATTAAATTGATCACAATTGTCAATAAATACATAATATTACAAAAGACTTTCATTTTTTATAAATGCTATTCTTTTGAACTTTCTATCCATCAAAGAATCCTGAAAAAATGCATCATGGTTTCCACAAAAATATGAATCATCACAACTGTTTTCAGCATTGATAATAATCAGAAATGTTTCTTGATCATCAAATCATCATATTAGAATGATTTCTGAAGGATCATGTGACACTGAAGACTGGAGTAATGATGCTGAAAAATTAGCTTTGATCACAGGAATAAATTACAGTTTACAATATAGTCACATAGAAAACAGTTACATTATAATTATAATATTTCACAATATTCCTGTTTTTACTGTATTTTTGATCAAATAAATGCAGCGTTGGTGAGCAGAAGAGACTTCTTACAAAACAATCGTACTGACGTTTAAACGTGAGTGTAAATGAATAGCCACTTTGGTTTCATATACTCCTCTTTTAATTAATCTATCTACAGTTTCCAGACACACAAAAGAGTGGTTGGGCAGAGCCACAGATGAAATCCACTGCCGCTTCAATGCATATATTTTGAGTGATATGTAATGAGTGATGTATAATCAAGGTATTAATCAATATTTATCCTTCTACATATAAAATGATTTGAATGACTTCTTCAAGCTTATGGGATTTACGTAGTTATAGAATTACATGTCTGTTTACAGGAATGTGCTCTCTCCATGTTTTTGAGAAAGGCACCCAACATATGTTAATATATATATATATATATATATATATATATATATTTATTCTTCTAGCTGACCAAGACAGCCGAGGTCACTGGGGTCAGGCGCAATATTGTCTGAATCTCTCACTGAGAGAAATAACATGTTATCAGTGTGTTTTGGGGAAAGTCTTGTTTAGAGCCAGAGCTCGACCAACTTCAACCTTGAAGAAGCTGTGTATCCTGTATATCTCTGTGTGTGTGTGTGCTAGTATTCTTTGTTACAGATCAGTGTTGGTGAGGTGAACAACTGGCACCCTGGGGAGATGGAGTGACTTGTTTTTCCATCAAGCTGGAGCCTAGAAACGCAGTTCTGTGACCTCGGCGGGGTATCATGGAGATATGCTTCTGCCATTCCATCCATATGTGGAGGCTTTCTAAGTCTATCTATTTCTTAGCCAATCAGAATGAGTGTTGAAGCTGACTTCTGCTGATGAAACTGCAAACTATTCTTCAGTAAAATCTTCTTCAATTGACTGCACTTCTGACTCCTGGTATTCATTCATCATATCGGTCCTTGGGTCTTTAACTGTAAATTCCCCTACATAACTGACACAATGGAGAGTTTGAGGCTTTAAAGATCATTATGAGCTGATCTAATGTAAAGTTCTGACCTGTGCACCCTTTCCTATCAGGGGTTGTGTGATATCCAGAGTTGCAGGAGCACTGGTAGGTCCCCATCACATTCACACACCTGCCGTTATGACACAACGTGCTGCTCAGATCACACTCGTTCACATCTGCAGACAAACAGATCCATCAGAAGAATCAGACCAAAACAAAATATATATTTAGTTCATAACAGTGAAATTTAAAAAGTGATCAATGTACGATAATCAATATAATCGAGCTGAGAAGTGGTAAATAGTTATGTGCATTATTCTACTAATAAAAAAGAGAGTGAGATCCAGCACATAGAAATATGATATGATATAGTTCTCACCTTCACAGGCACTGCCGTCCACAGACAGACGATGACCCGGTGGACACACACACTTGTAGCTGCCATCAGTGTTTTCACAGGTGCCTCCACTGCACAGTGAGGGGTTTCTTTCACACTCATCAATATCTACAACATAAGCACACATACTCTCAGTCTAAAATACTGGAAGTTTCAGACCTCCAAAATTATTCCTCATTACAAAAATATGACTTGTTGAAACCAAGCTGCAAAACAACTAACTTTTTATTTACAGCACATTGTACAGGACCTTCAGACAAATTATTAATAAATAAATACATATATGTTTTTTGTGAGTATCATAATTGCAACAACAGGCTTTTATTGTTCATATAGTATGATATAGGAGAATATGGACTTTTTCTTGCTAGAAAAGTATCTATCAATCAGACGACTGAAGGCATGTAGTAGATTGTCTACAAGAAGTTTTTTTCAGCATCATGTTGATGATTTAAAGGCCTTAGACGTGTGTATCAAATATGATAAAGTAGCTTTATAGGGTTTTAAAAGAGACAGAAGACCAAAACTGAGCGTTTCTCACAAAAGGTCTAAATGAGGATAAAAAAAAACATCTTTGCAAATATACTATATAAATATAATATAAACTGTTTTAAGACTATGGAAGAAAAAACTGTGCTTTTTGTTGAGTATGATAATTCATACATCAGGCTTTTATAGCTCATTTAGATATAGTGAGAATATTGAGCTCATACACAGGAGGAAACAGCTCTATATTATATTATTCGGAGGCCCAAACTGAACAAAAATATGCAATTTGGTGCAGATGCTGATATTTATATGAACAAAAAGAACGATGAAATTCTGATAGCTTGTAATGTGATAAATTAGATCTTTATAAAAGTATAACAGACGACTTACATAAAATGCATATAAATATCAGTTACTCTATATTGCCCAATTATATGTCTGAATAAGATGTCTTTTTTTTTAATCAAATGATGTTTGACAAAACATATAATGCAATGCAATAGAATGATGATTGAGAGATGAACAAAAGCCTGTTGCATCATATTTGATACTGACATTTGAACATGATTTTTCTAAATATGGACAATCAAGTAAACCTACTTTACTTCAGTCCAGTACGTTTTCATCTTGAAATATTACTAACAATATAAAAGTTATTACATTTACAAAGATTCCACATTGAAAAGACATGTGAACTACAACCTGAAGGTTACAATTACACTAAAAGGCATTTTACTTGCTAAAATTTTTTTTAACATTTTAATTTTAAAATTTTAAAATTTTACTTGGCAAAAAACTAACATTAGTGAAACTCAAGCAACATACCAGTTTTAACAAATATCAAAGATCAGTTTAATGTATTAACAGAGAAAACTTAGCACAGTAGAAATAATGGAAAGTAAAGAGGCATACTATTACTCACCCATGCAGTTCTTCATCATCATTAATCCACTCTCGTAGCCGGGGAAACAGTCGCATTGGAAACTGCCCAGTGTGTTCACACACGTGCCATGACCACAGACATCAGGAGAAATCTTGCACTCGTCAATATCTGTGAAAATTTACACACACACTCAGATCTTGTAGAGAAACACATTAAAAGCTTTATCATTTTCAGCCGAATGCATGTACAGAAACTTAAAGGGTAGCGCAACATTCATCTGAAAATTATGTAACAAGAAAATATTAATATCCACCAGTTTATATCCTTGGGTCATATAAAGCAGGAAAAACATTAAGAAATTTCTCCAGTCAAACTTTTCTGATGAAAATGATTGGCTTTTTAAGTCTTCACCGACACTCAGTATCACCTGTGCAGTTTTGCTCATTGGTATCCAGTGCAAACCCACTGTCGCAACGGCATCTGAAGCTTCCAATGGTGTTCCGACATTTCCCGTGAACACAGATGCTTTGGAAAACTTTACACTCATTTATTTCTGACAAAGAGGGAATATCATAAACTTCATTATTTAAACAATATGAACTTTAAACAGCATATATGAACTTTATAAGAATAGACGTAACTAAATACTCAAGAGCAAATATATTTATTTGACCTTTATAAACAGCTCTGCCGGTGAGCATGTCGCCTTTGTTGGCGAAGCCCGGTCCTCTAGGGCACAGAGCGTCAAACTGGCGTGTGCCAGGCTCAGGGCATAAGTCACAATCGTTGCCCCAGGCCAAACCCACTGTACAGCAACACATATCCATATGGAACCGTCCTGGCACCGGCTGCGTACACACGTCTTCATCGTAGGTTAGGAAACAGGGTTCTGAACGAACATCTGGAGAAAAAATAGACTAAGAAACATTTCTTCCCAACATTTGGTGATGATTTTTTTTAATCACGGGACAGATAAAGCATAAATACTACACAATCACTAGTTGCTGATGTATTTCTACTGCCGCCCAGTCCTTATTAACACGACACGAAGACGTGTTTGAGATTAAACGGATCCTTCACTCAAAATTAAAAACGTATAATTTACTCACCCTCATAGTTGTTATTCCAAACCCATAAGACTTTTGTTAATCTTTCTTTCTTACGGCAAGGCATATACAGTATGTGGCAGTGAGACAGGCCTGTGGCGCACTGCATAAAAAAGCTGCGTAAGTCAAGGATCAAAGGGTATCAGTAAGATCTGGCGACCACTCTCTCTATCGCCTTTATTGCACATCTGTCAGCTGTCAAGCGATGAGAATGCGCAAAAAAACCCCAAAATAACGACTTTATTCAACTATTCCTTTTCTTCTGTGTGGGCCCCTGACGTGAGTTCACGAGAGCAACACGACGCATGCACCAGAACTGAGATGACGCAGAAGGGTCCCGATGTAGTGTTTAAAATGGTTCTAAAGTGTGCATGACCTGGATGTCCGAATCGTGAGAAACCAACGAGAAAACGTAAAAGTGCCTTACTTTTCACACTTCCCCATCAAATGATTGTGAGCGTCATCTTCTCAGTTCTGGCGCATGCGTCCTGTTGCTCTCGTGAACTATATACGCCATGCCTTCACTCTCCCAACAGAGTCAGACTGTAATTTCTTCATTCCAACTCAGAAGAAAACTGCACCTTTACTATCACTGAATGCACAACCATCAACTCTTCCGACTTCCTCCCTTCTCCTGGTTGCTCTGTGTGGCTTCTCTGGCCCAAGGCCGGCAGACTGCACTCCAGCCATGTGCTCATGGAGAGAAAGAGAACTTTCAACCAGAACAGAGTCAAACAAACCCTTCGAGTTCATCACCATTTCTTTCTTCAATGCAGAAGAAATCGTTTGAAACTCATGGAACCATCAAAATCCTTCTTCAGGAACTTCATGAAATGCTTTCACTGCAAAGGCCATGCAAGTATACTGTGACGAGCAGGACGAGGCCGAGGGCCGTGAGAGAGTGGCGCGAGGCCGGTGGCGTGATTAATGATGAGCGACGCACCGGTCTCCTATCTCTCACGGAGGAGCGGAAGCATAAAGGAGGAGCGATGACAGTGGAGATCGAGAGAGGCCAGGCCTGGATTTTATTTTATGTTTATGTTTTATTTATGTTTTTATTATGTCGTCCATGAGGGGATGCCGTCTTTTACTTTCGTTTTGTATTTGTTTTGTTTTGGTATTAAAAGTTTGTTGAATGTTCGCCAGTTCCCGCCTCCTTCTTCCCATAACAACGAACCTCGTTACATATACATTTAATGAGGTGCTCTGAAAATAATAAGCTGATGGTTATTTTCATAGTTAGATGAATCTTTTCCATAGCTTCATTCCCTGTCTACGGTTTCATCCTGTCACTTTCTATTTTACACATGCATGTGTGATTGTGCAAATGTGTATGTTTAGATTAGTTATGTTTGTGATTTAGTTAATAAAACTTGTGCACAATACGTATTTGGTTCTGATTCTCTGCTTGCAACAAAGTTTATCTTACGATTTAGATTTTGACTACAAGCTCTTAGTAGTACTGCACAGTAAGAAAGACATTTCCCTCCTCTGGAAATGAACATTTCTTAGAATTAATAAACAATTAACACTGAGTGTTCACGGGACGAACTGTTTGATTGATTGTAATATTAATTTTACTACATTTAATTTATTCTATTAACTGATCCAAATATTCATAATTAATTATTACAAGTTATGAATGATTATTAATATTTATTTTGAGCTAATTTTCTACACAGCCCCTAAGTTAATAACTAATGATCTTTGCAACAGAAGTGAATCAATCAAAACTAACTTTAGCTGAACAATGACTTTGTTCTAGAGCTGCTGTAAAGCCATAACAATCTCTGTTACTGTAATTTCCTGTTATCACTGTAAAGCTGCTTTGAAACTACCTGTATTGTCAAAAGCGCTATATAAATGATATGGCCGGTTGGTAGGGGTCGCCTACTGGGTGCCCAGCGAAGCAGTAACTGATCATAATCCTGTGCAGCTGAGGTCAAACGAGAGGGCAGCTGGTGACGGCTGTGCTTCCCTGGGGGCAAAGGGCAATTAAAAGCTCTTTTTTCCTGAACTCACAGCAGGATTGCATGTTTTCTACCACTGATCCAAAAAGCCCATTTAGGGACATAAGGAAATAGGTGCATCAAGAAACAACAGGTGATTCTTATTCATGGTTCTAGACAAGTTCAACTATAGATGTCTTTGCGCTGCTTTCATCAGCCCATAGGACCCACCTTGCAGTTCTCATCACAAAGTCAGCTGTGCATCTCACTCAGCTGCTTGAGCCTCATCCTCTTACCCCATGACTAATTCGGGAAGGAGAGGGTCCGAACCAGGGCAACTCAGTTCCAAGTTCACCTGGAATGACTAACATCACTTCTAGAACATTCACAAGTCAGAACGAAAGCAGTCCAAGCATGAGACTGGGTCCTGTAATGCCCCAATCCTAAACAGGTGGTACA
Source organism: Leuciscus leuciscus (assembly GCF_965113295.1). Lineage (NCBI taxonomy): Eukaryota > Metazoa > Chordata > Actinopteri > Cypriniformes > Leuciscidae > Leuciscus > Leuciscus leuciscus. Next base: position 3,909,178 of record NC_138723.1, read on the forward strand.
AACGCGGTTCAAGTCTTTCCTTTCAATTTGATTGCCACAAGCATTTGTGCAAGACATGTCACATTTTATGGCGCAAGCTTTAAGCAGAACTTAAAGCTGATCCGGTGGCAGGAAGAATACGGAGTACAGTCCTCCAGCAAGCTGAAGCGGCCGGTCGAAACAGTGCTTAGTCAACACAAACTGAAACAGCTTCTTCACAAGCCGAGGCAGCAAGTACGCTTGTATTGCAACAGGATCTGTCACAACCAACCACAACGCTTGGTTGCGAGCCGTTCAATTGCAGTGAGTAATGTGGTTTTTTATCCTTTAATATTCACAAGCTCAAGAGTGAAGGACCGTTCACACCAAGAACGATAACTATAAAGATAACGGTAACACTTTACAATAAGGTTAATAAGTTAACTACCTTAGTTAACATGAACTAAGAATGAACAATACTTCTACAGCATTTATTAATCTTAGTTAATATCAATTTCAACATTTACTAATACATTATTAGAATCAAAGGTTGTATTTGTTAGCATTAGTTAATGCACCGTGAACTAACATGAACAAACAATGAACAGCTGGATTAATATTAACTAACATTAACAAAGATGAATAAATACAGTAACAAATGTATTGCTCATTGTTAGTTCATGTTAGTTAATACATTAACTAATGTTAACTAATGAACCTTATTGTAAAGTGTTACCAAGATAACTATATTAGTGTCCACACCAGCACTGTTTATATCATTCTTTAGCAGGAGAAAATCTTTCTGAAAGTAGTTCCACCGATATCGTTTCTCTGTGCCGTTATCGTTATAGCTGTGGTGTGAACTCTGCTATTCTTTAATATTGAGAATGATTTTTAGAACTATATCTTTATCGTTATCTTTATAGTGATCGTCCTTGGTGTGTACGAGCCTTTAGTCTTGAGGAGCAAAATTCTAAATGTGAATGGGCCGCTGTGTCATGGTAAGTTACGCACATGGCCAAAGAGCCAGCAGCCAATTCACAGTGTGTTCAAGGAGATCTTCAAGAGCAGAGAGTGGTCTGTGTAATTAGTTCTGGAGCGCTAACAAGCTTGTATTTTGTTTGTATTTTGTAACTTTATTTTTATTTGAAGATGAATGAAAGTCTTATGGACATGAAACGATATGACAAAATCATGCAGATGCAGGCTATAAAAAAGCTTCAGCAGTGTCTGCCAGTGTTGATATACAATAAAGTTATCTGAGTACTGGATAAATGATTATAAAAGACTACTTATGGTTAAAGCACACAAGATCAGAAGGATTTCCAAAGATCCAGATCCGAAAACATATTTCAGGGCATTAAAGCCAAAGAAAGAGAGATGGAGTGATAGTGGCTATGGTGAAGGTGAATGACTATGACAAAGAGCTGAAGACAGCAGATACTCCAGCGTAACTCACCCACACAGAGACGTCCAGTGACATCCAGAGTGAGACTCTCTGGACACTGACATTTAAAGGAACCTCTAGTGTTCACACAGTGTCCATTATGACACACACCAGGAAACACCTCACACTCATTCACATCTACACAGAGAGAGAGCGACAGAAAAGTGCATTGTGATTAACTAGGTAAGCTTAAAACAAAAATCGGAGATTTTATAGTTTATGTGTCAGTCACTTCAATATGACACGGTCACCTTCACATGAAGCTCCTCTTGGCCGAGCAAATCCTTGTTCACATACAGGATCTGTGGACATAAATAACAGCATTCATGAAATATCCAATATCCACAATCCATTATTTTCCTCTGAAAAGACATACAGGTTTTAAATTAATAAAAATACCAGTAAAACTGTTTGAAACATTTTCAAGTATTTAATATTTTTGCCAATAAATTATACTTTTAAAGGTTTTTTTTTAACAAAAATGTGAATATTTTTAATCATATAATATAATGGGCTAATAAACTAATCAGGTTGAAATTCAAATATACTTAACATGTACAGTATATTATGATTCCTAGCTTTTTTGAAAGAAATTCTTTTATTCAGCAAGGACACTTTGATCAATTGATCAAAAGAGTAAAAAGATTTAGTAAATTCTTTTTCTATTTATCAAAGAATCTCGAAAAAATCTATTGCAGCTTCAACAAAAATATTAAACATTAACTGTTTTAAATATTGATCATAATTAGAAATATTTCTCGAGCACCACATCACCATTTTAGAATGATGTATTTTTTGTTATTTTCACTTTTCTTACATTTTAGAAACAGAAATAAAACAGAAAATAAAAAAATAAGAAATAAGAAATATTTAATATAAATATTATATTATATTTGTATAAATATACATGTATAAATATAAGAAAATGTCATATTGCGATTATTGAGGTCAATAATGCGATTGTGATATATTAAATAAATGGTTTCATGAGTCAGCTTGCTTAATTCTCAAGGAAAATGCACACATAGATTAGTGATAATGCTGAAGTGTGTATTTCTCAACTCAGTGTTTTCAAATTAAATGAATATTTTTTACAAAATTAAATAATGACATCTTTGCATTACTGCAAACTTGTTATTGTCTCAATAGTACAATAGTATAAAATAAATAGAACAATAAATAAGAACAAGTATGCTCATGAAAATAAGATTTAAAATAAGAAACATTTGGTAACTAAACAGAATTTTGTTAAGTTTAGTGACAATATGTTTTTACTGTTTTACTGACAATACTGTTTTTATTGTTGCTTGATCTTGTGATTTGATTCCGATCTTGATTCATTATCGATTAATTTGGATAAATATTAGGTACAGTAGATACATGTTAATTTTTCTCAAGACAAATGCTAATGCACCTAATGCTGTAAACATACAGAGAGCCCAGTCAGCAGGTATTATTATAAAAGGTTACAAATAACTCATATTAAATATAATTTGGTTTTTACTAGGCTATAATAACAACGTTACAATATTAGAATGACACAAGTAAAAATATAATAAATATTGAATATAGTGCACATATTTAGCAAAATACTCCTCTCTCTATATAATTTGTCTAGCCAACTAACGTGCGATCAAATGGCTTTCCTGAGGTAAAGGTAACGTTATATGACACAGCCTATTGTTCTCCAGCTGGTTTATTGACCTCTTTCTGCAGTTGAAAAGCACTGATTGATCAATATTATGTATGAGGCATAAACATTTCGGTAAGTTCTACTGTATCGTTCAACACACCTATTGATCATTTGTGTTTATTTACTATTAACTAGTAAAGAGTAAGAGATGTTCGGTTCACAACCACGATCTGTCACGTCAGATTTACAAGCGCCAAAACGCTATTGTTTGAATTTATTATTCGCTATTGTTCGCTATTGGCTAAACTGAAACTGACTGGTCTTCTTTTTATTAGTGGTGTAGAAAATGGGCAAACCGCTCTCAGAGAGAATGGGTGGTCATGTCCACACATGCATTTATTTATTTAATAAAATAGCATTTTGCATCATATAATTGCACAGGCTTGACATCGCGATTGCAATATGATTAATCGTGCAGCACTAGTTCCTTTTTAGAAAGAAATGATATCTGCGAGGATTTCCAGTCAGGATCTAGACCGTACCATAGTACCGAGACAGCTCTCATTAGAGTCACAAATGATTTGCTCTTATCATCCAATCTTATCATCCAATCTCTCTATTAGTGTTACTCGATCTTAGTGCTACATTTGATACTATTGACCACAACATTATTTTAAATAGACTCGAAAATTATGTTGGCATTAGTGGAATTGCATTGAATTGAATTGACACATGGAAGCAAGGGATGCACCGATACCACTTTTTCCAGAACGAGTCCGATACCGATACTTTCATTTTTGGTACTCGCCGATACCATATAACCGATACCTGTATCTTCACTGCATTTTTATTTTTAAATATTGGTAGAGAAAACAAAAGAATATAAATCATATTAGTTGGCTTAATTTGTTCAAATAAATATTTCCTTCAGTTATTTTCATGCTTAATTAAGCCTACTGCTAAACAATAAACAAGCATTGTATGAACTTCTGTTACTTTCACTCTTCATTTTATTGCTCTATCATATTTTATCTTTCATTTAACCAGCAGGGCTCAGTGCTGAGGACTGGGTCAGTGGTACAAATGTTAATGTGAATTTAAAACATTATTAAAGACAAGTTAGCAGTCAGTAATAAAATAAGAACAAATAATCAAATTACACACAGAGGGTTTTTTCGGGTAATTTTAAATTTTTCGGGTAGATCTAACACAGGGATGGGCAACTTCGGTCCTGGAGGGCCACTGTCCTACAGAGTTTAGCTTCAACCCTAATCAAACACACCTGAACAAGCTAATCAAGGTCCTCAGGATTACTAGAAAATTACAGGCAGGTGATTTTTTCAGGGTTGGAGCTAAACTCTGTAGGACAGTAGCCCTCCAGGACCGAAGTTCTGTACCCTGATCTAACAGGTACAGAAATTTGAATAAAGTAATCAAATGTGAAAAAACACTGCATATTAATTACTGAATAAATTAAATATAGATGGATCTTTTTGTAAAGTTACAAAAGGTAGCCTATTTAGTCAAGAGCAGTGAGTAATGTATTTGTCCTTTGTTTGAATAGCATTAAAACACAATGCTGCCCCTTTAAGACCAAACACACGGACCCCATTTAAATATACTGTCTATGTTCACTTGAATTCGTCAGTACAAGCAAGAGACGTGAAAGACAATTCAATTCAGCATTCGCGCGCTGAGATGCTGGTTTTCGGGGTGCGCGCTTTGGATGTTTGAGTTCATGGAACTTCTTGAATTGCACACGTCCTGTAAATAATGTATGGAACCACTCGTTATACATACAATAGGGAACAGTTCATGTTTTACTTACATTTACGATTTAGTTTTAATCCAAATAACACGTGCTGAGTGAATGATCAGCAATCAAGAGCATTCAACAGAAGTGTTCTCTCTCTCTCTCTCTCTCTCTCTCTCTCTCGTCAGTTAACGTTAATAAGCTACATGCCTCGTTTTACTTTCTTTGCCATTGACATCCGACTGAACTACAAACTTTCCACTGATGTCTGTTTAAAGGGATGCGCTCGACCAGCTCAGCTCGCGCACCACAGCTGTGTGTTACTATATTTTGTTTAATATTCCACTAATAAGATCTATTTACTTCATAGACAGCCTTCTTTTTTATCCCCATTATTCTCTCTGTGTTCAGTGTTCCTTTGTCTGGGCACAAGTGTACAAGCGCTGCCTGGTATCGGTATCGGAGCATTTTTACGAGTACGAATACATGAACTCAGTATCGGGCCCAAGTGGAAGCAACAAAAAATTCTGTATTATGAATTTTTAAGGCCAGACAAGTAATTTGGTGAGGTAAATTGTTAAAGAAAGACTACATGCCTGCGCACATCCCTATAGACTAAACACGTAATACGCATGTGCACGCCGTCAGCGTTTTCACAGATTCGCGTTTTTGAAGTTTACACGGATATGATTACGTTATTTAAATATTTTCAAGACTTGCACCTTGGAACCAATTTCAAGGTTTGCATTCTCGAGCCACCAGGCACTGTTGTTGTGCGGATGAGCGGCCGGAGCGTGTGGAGGGTTTTCTGTTAGAGCGGTGTCGTGTTAGCGGCCCCTAAGTTAATAACTAATGATCTTTGCAATGGAAGTGAATCAATCAAAACTAACTTTAGCTGGACAATAACTTTATTCTAGAGCTGCTGTAAAGCCATAACAATCTCTGTTACTATAATTTCCTATTATCACTATAAAGCTGCTTTGAAACAATCTACAACATTATTAAAAGCGCTGTATAAATGGTGACTACTATATTTTTTATCAAATAAATGCAGCCTTGGTGAACATGAGACCTTTTTTAAAAATCCTTAAAAAAAACCACCTTTTAACACAGTGTCTAGTACAGTAGTGCTCATGCTTCTCGAACTCAGTACAGTAAGCAGCACAGTGTTTTCATACCGGTTTGACATGGTTCACATGGGCTTCCCCAGGCCGCTCCCAGCGTGGCACAGCACTGTGACCTCAGTGTAGCTCCATTAATGTTCACTTCACAGCGGCCGTCCTGGAGGGTTAACCAGCACGTGCCCTTCAGACTGTCTGTGGGAATAAACCTCCATCAGCACAATCAAAATACTCAGAAAAATATGATCCCCCCCCCCACACACCAACATATGTGAATCATGAAATTGAAATCATCTTGAGGTGTGTGTGTGCATGATTTAACATGTACATTTACCAACACATAAAAGTCCAGTGGAGTCCAGTTTACTTCCTAGTGAGCACTCGCAGGAGAAGGAGCCCGCACTGTTCTTACACACTCCATTAACACACGGTCCGCTCGCACACTCATTCACGTCTGGGGAACAGAACACTGATAGTTTTGACAATCTGAAAGGTTAAAGGGGACCTATTATGAAACATTCACTTTAAAATGGTTTTTGTACATCATTTTGTGTCATGGGTCCTTTGCACCATGACCTCGAGCCAAACACCCCCCCAGAAGCCTTTTTTCCCTTGGTTGAACATTATTAAAGTTAGAGCTTATTTAGAGATATCAGCCGGATGGCTTAGTGCAGGCGTTAACGGATTTAAGGCTGTATCCCGTAAATTACCCCACTAATAATGCCCAGAATGGCACCAAACTTATACAGTATTTCAAATAGGTTCTGTACTCTGTACTTCTGTAAGTTTGTAAGTACATCAGGAGTTTATTTATACAATAATGTTCAACCAAGGGAAAAAAGGCTTCTGGGGGGGTGTTTGGCTCGAGGTCATGGTGCAAAGGACCCTAGGTTGATTTTACTCCGAACCATCCCTTTAATACTTATGGGACACTCCATCTGACATCCAGCTTTCTGTGCGTGTGATTCGGCTGTGTGGTTTAGAAAACCATATATCGGAACTTTAGACTGATATGATTTTAAAACGCATGCAGATAATAAACTTTCATGATGATGAAGAACTGCAATGTAACGTGAGCGTGAGCGCGATAGAGATGATAAGACCCAAAAAGATGTTTTAGTTTTTGGCAGAGTATGCGAGGCACAAGTTGTACAGGCTCCGCCCTCTTCTGGAAAGGGGGCGGAGCAGCAGCTCATTTGCATTTAAAAAATACATGCACAAAAAAAACGTGTTTTTACTTCCACTCATGGGCATTTACAACATGGTATAATACATGATCTGTGGGGTATTCTTGTAAAAAGGGGCATAATAGGTCCTCTTTAAATGATCTGACTGATGTGAGGAAAGTTTTCTATGTGAATATATGTTAAGATGTAATGTATTCCTGTGATCAAAGCTGCATTTTCAGCATCATTACTCCAGTCTTCAGAGTCACATGATCCTTCAGAAATCATTCTAATATGATGATTTGCCACTCAAGAAACATTTCTGATTATTATCAATGTTGAAAACAGTTGAGCTGCTTCATATTTTGGTGAAAACCGTGATACACTAACATTCAAAAGCTTGAGTTAAGTACGTTTTTTTAAACAAATGAATGTATACTTTTATTCAGTAAGGATACATTACATTGATCAAAAGTGACAGTAGACGTGTATTAATGTTGCAAAAGTGTAATGCCTAGTTTCATGTTTCTTTTCACAGTCATGTCACTGTCTTGTCATGTGATTCCCTTGCCATCATGTTAATTGTTTCCCTGGTGTAACCTCTGGTGGCGAGTTTCATGTTTATTTTAAGTCATGTTATGTTATGTCAAGTCAAGCCTGCATTTAGGTTCACTACAACTTGCTTCAGTAGACTATGTTACAAAAAGATTCTATTTCAAATTTATGTTGTTCTTTTCAAGGTTTCCACAAAAATATGAAGCAGCAGAAATGTTTCAACATTGATAATAAATCAGAAATGTTTCATCATATTAGAATGATTTCTGATGGATCATGTGACACTGAAGACTGGAGCAATGATGCTGAAAATTCAGCTTTGATCACATGAATAAATTACATATAGAAGTAGAAGAATAGAAGTTATTAGAACAGTATGTAAAATTTTAATAATTCTTCTCTATATTACTGTTTTTACTGTATTTTTTATCAAATAAATGCAGCCTTAGTGAGCAGAAGAGACTTCTTACAGAAAAAAAAAACTGTACCACTGATCTACTTCACCAGACATGTCAGGGCACGTAAGGCATGTCTGATTTCGGGTTTAATACTGTAAACACCTGCCTCTGGAATTTACAGCATGTTTCTACACACATAGGGAACTGAAATGAAGCGACAGACGAGCCTAAGAGTAACTGACCCTCGCAAGTCTCGGTGTCGAGTCTGAAGGAGTATCCGGCCGGGCAGGTGCAGCTGTAGCTCCCGGGAACATTACGGCACAGGCCATGATCGCACAGGAGACGGTTCACCACACATTCATCGATATCTGCAAACACAGACGGCAAACCCTGAGAGGAGGATGCTGGGTCATCACACACATCACATAACATTTGACTACTGTAATTCCGCATCATATAGCCTCTCTTATTATTATTTTTACACTGTACAGCAATATTCCTTCAGGAAACAACTACAGTGTTGTCAATTTACATCCTTAAATTGATATTTAAAATGGAAAAACTGTATGAATTCAACGGTGACTGCTGAACGTTATCTCCACAGGTGTGAGTTGAGTAGTGCGCTGTCAGAAACTCATCTGTGCATATTACAGGTCAACTGACCCAGACAGTTTCTGCCAGACTGGTCACTTTCATAGCCGCTGTTGCAGACGCAGCGGAAACTTCCTCTGAGATTCTCACACACTCCATTAGGGCAGATATCAGGATCCAGAGCACACTCATTAATGTCTGCCTCACAAAGAAACACAAAATGTTATTAAGTTTAACATTAATTTAAAAGGTTACAATTTTAATTTTATTCCAGTTTTAGTTTGTTTGGGTTACAATTTATTTTAAGGTGTCTTTGTTACACTGTAATTATATATTTAAGTATTGAGTAATATTAGGTAACTTCATGTACTTACTACAGTGTTAGATTAGGGTTTTGTTGAGTGTTAGTTGCATGTAATAATGCATACTTTGTTGTTATTACTATTGTAACTACATGTAACAATGACACTGTAAAGTAAAGTGTGACCTTTGTTTGTTTAGTTTGTCTGACTTTCGGCAACTACAATCGACTCGTCCATTAATTCCAGGATAACACATGAAACATGACATCAGAATTACCTTTGCCATCAGCAGAAAATCCAGCACCACTCGAACACAAGGCCTGAAACTCAACTAGAACAGCAAGAGAACACATGACAGCAGTGAATAATACCTCATATCTGTGTGAAAGATAACATGCTTTACAGATTTTCTTTAATCAGACTAACACTTGTGAATGCATTAGCTCGAATAAACTGTAACTAACAATCAGTTAGCAAAACCCTCCCCTCCTCAAAACAACTGACATATTTATTACAGGAAAATAAAAGCAGCTACAAGACAATTGACATGGGAAACATAGATCATAATCTTTATTAAAAAGTAAAAAAAAACATGTTTGGGAGACATTGATGGAAGACATGCTAGACAGAAAACAGAACAATTTAATAATTAAGCAGAGCTGGTCTTAGTGGCGGTTCATTTCCATATGTTCCTAATTCTGTCTGGGTTCTCCTCCCAAAACTCTCCCATTAAGAGAAACAGTGCATGAAAATAAACAGCCGGAAGGGAAGAAATAAGAACCATGTTTAGAAACCCTGTAAACTGCAGTGTGCTTCGCTCCCATATGCCACAACACACGCACAAGTCCTTGAAGACCCTATTTATGGATTTCATCAGGTCCCTTTCCACAGGTATATTAATCAAGCACAATGCAGTCTGCATTCATAATCTAGGTGCTTGATTTTATACACCTGTGGAAAGGGACCTGATGAAACCCATGAATACTTCAAAACTGAGTTCTACCCTGGACATTCATATCTATATCGTTCTCACAACATTTTAACCAATGTCTTCACACCACAAACATGAAGAAACAAGCTGCAAGTCTGCAACATACCCAACACATCTCTTCAGGCCTGTACAACACTACTGTACCAAACGGGTATCAAAAACAGGCCTCTGCGTGAATAACACCCCCTTCCAGAGGACCACTTCACATGTACAGTGTTACACATCATTTATATTAGTAGAATTAGTTCAAATAACCACACACACAGTTCTGCAAGCTGTTTCCAAAAGTAACTTAATAAATAACACACAACATGAGTCCAGTAATGAGTATGCTCGGTGTAACTGGGTAAGGTTTACCTGAGTGTTTGCCAGGGCAGGGATGGCACGGCTCCCCGAAGGCATAGTCAGGGTTGGCACAGCAGCACTGAGACTTGGTGACGGCTCGCTGGAAGGGCCGAACACACAAGCCTCTTCTCACAGCTGCGTAACAGGTGCTGCGCATGTGTGTGTCTGCAACACACATATGTGAGGAATACAGTCTGAATCAAAGTCTGACATACCATCAAAAACCAAAGCCCACGGACCACAAATGCAGGTAAACTACAGAGGATCTGTGCCAAAAATCCTTCCGAGGTATAATACAAAATACCAAAAAATATATAAATCAACTGATTGTGTACATTTAAAAACATACTTTCCCTTAACCAAACTGGCAACAACTTGAGATCTAGTTAAATATCTATTTTAATAACAGATATTAGGAATAAATACTGTGCTGCCAAAAAGTAAATGTTTCGCAAAAACATTTGTTTTAAGACAGTAACTCATCTTTTGCTTTAGTGTTCCAGAAGGAAACATCAGTTTTTAATTTCCAAACATTGCTTTTGCAAATATTGTCAAATTCCAGTGATATTTTCAAGTCCTACAACAACATGTCTGACCCACACTGAGCTCATCATCATCAAGAGCAACTTGATCTACAGGTCTGAAAACACCCTCAGGGCCCTATTTTAACGATCTGAAACGCAAGTGTCAAAGCGCAAAGCGCAAGTAACTTTGTGGGCGGGTCTCGGCGCTGTTGCTATTTTCCCGGCGGGATAAATGACTATTGCGCCAGGCGCAAATCTAAAATGGGTTGGTCTGAAGTAGCTTCATTATTCATAGGTGTGGTTTGGGCGTAACGTGAAATAAACCAATCAGAGCGTCATCTCACATTCCCTTTAAGAGCAAACGCGCTTTTTCCATAGCGGATTGCTATTGAAACGGCGGATTTGCCAGGCGCGCGCCAGGAGCGGTTCACAGCCAAGGAGAGCAACGCTCTCGTCACGGCCGTAAAAGAGAGAAGTTACATTGAAATGGAGAAACCCACCCAAATTAACTTCGGTTAAACAGGCGTATGATAATTTGGGTAAATGTGTAAGCTAGATGTATGCTTTTATAATAAATAGTCTATCTATCTATCTATCTATCTATCTATCTATCTATCTATCTATCTATCTATCTATCTATCTATCTATCTATCTATCTATCTATCTATCTATCGTAATAATGTATTCAAAAATGAAAACTGCTGCTTCTGTGTAGATGAGAGAATCAAAGTGTAGGCTATGTGCGTTGTGCACACGCTACATTGATTATGGCCAAGCATGCGCCCTTAAAATAGCATATGAATAACATGCGCAACGCGCCACTGACTTTAAACTATTTTTTCCTGGTTAGTGGCGCAATTGTTTTCTAAACCTGCAAAATAGCATGAATGAACGTTTGCGCCGGAACACGCCTCCTCTTTGCGCTGAACCGCCCCCGGGAGCGCAAGTGTATTTCCTAACTTACCGACGTGCTTCTGTGGAGGGAAAAGTCCGCTTTGCGCGGGTGCAAAATAGGAATGATACATGCGTCGGTGTACAAAGTCACTTGCGCTGGGTGCAAGATAGGGCCCTCAGTCTCTTACATAACGCTTTTCAGAACTGCAGATTGCTTGATTTATGAAACAGGGATTTATTGCTACAATAGCTATGTCTCCATACGAAGTTGCAAATTTAACTTATGTGTAAAATTGGAATGTCGCATAAAACATTTGTGAATAAAGTCAAGTCAAGTCACCTTTATTTCTATAGCGCTTTATACAATACAGAGTGTTTCAAAGCAGCTTTACAGAGATAACAGGAAAATAATGACCAAATATTACATCAGAAAATTCCCCATGAAAATATCTTCATATTTAGAATATCCATCAATCAGATGCACATTAGTTGCATTTGCTACAGCAACAGTAGGCTCCTGTCACGGTTACTTTCAGAATTGTCATTGGACGGCGTAAAATTAAAAACTTTTAGCATTTTATCTCCAATATCCAATATCCAAATTACATGTACCATAACAACACCTTTTAATATTGTTAAAGGAATTTAACAAAACAAGAGGTTTGTCTATGTCCAACAGTTCTGTAAAGCTTGACGAACGTCAAAATAGCAGATGACAAGGCTTCCCAACGCAGCGATTTGATTGGCTATTTGGCCTGTCACTCATTTATCTGCCATAAGATCAGTTACCATACTGCCCCACAAAGAGCACATAAATTCTTATACATGATAGATAGACTACACAAGCAAATTAGTACCCTTTATTTGGGATTTTAATAAATCAGACAAATATATTATTGTGCATGCAAGTGTGCAAAGTTTAGCTAGCTCTTACCTACACAAATGCGGCCACTTACTCCAACAGTAAGACCTGCAAAACACTCACACCTGAAAGAGCCCTGTGTGTTTACACACCGTCCATTCATACACACACCTGGTGTCTGGCACTCATCGATATCTGTGAGGGACACACACATTAACACGAAACCCAACTTTACTCACAAAATATTCAAATGTAAGCACACTAATTTCAGTAAATGTCATTTTTAGAGTAATGTTATTTTTAGAAATGTGAAAGGGAGCTGACCTGTACAGTATCGGCCGCTGGAGTTGAGGGTGAACCCAGGTTTACACACACATTTAAAGCTGCCGTCTTCATTAATGCACATGCCGTTGAGACACATGTTTGTGGCGGCACATTCATCATGATCTGATTGAGGAAACAGGAAACTCTTATCGCATTCTTACTGTAGGGAGTAATGCAGATAATCCACATTATAACCCTCTATTTCTGCCCATCCTGTTATGTTATTCAGGTTGTGTTCATTTGGCCTTGGGTAATCTAATATAAATCAAGCGTAGCGTCAGTTCTGGCAGGTCACGTTAGTCAAGCTCGCATCAGTGACTCTCAGCTGATCCACGTCTACCTATAGGAATACGACGCCTATCACTGTATATATTATACACTGTATACTATATATAAGCTCCTTCAGTATTATCAGCAGCCATCGCGTTTCTCAGGAGCGATTTACTCTCCTCCCTCCCCAGCTCCTCCTCTCTCCCCAGCTCCTCCTCCCTCTCCAGCTCCTCCTCCCTCTCCAGCTCCTCCTCCCTCCCCAGCTCCTCCTCTCTCCCCAGCTCCTCCTCCCTCTCCAGCTCCTCCTCCCTCTCCAGCTCCTCCTCCCTCTCCAGCTCCTCCTCCCTCTCCAGCTCCTCCTCCCTCCCCAGCTCCTCCTCTCTCCCCAGCTCCTCCTCCCTCTCTAGCTCCTCATCTCTCCCCAGCTCCTCCTCTCTCCCCAGCTCCTCCTCTCTCCCCAGCTCCTCCTCCCTCTCTAGCTCCTCCTCCCTCTCCAGCTCCTCCTCTCTCCCCAGCTCCTCCTCTCTCCCCAGCTCCTCCTCTCTCCCCAGCTCCTCCTCCCTCTCTAGCTCCTCCTCCCTCTCTAGCTCCTCCTCCCTCTCCAGCTCCTCCTCTCTCCCCAGCTCCTCCTCTCTCCCCAGCTCCTCCTCTCTCCCCAGCTCCTCCTCCCTCTCCAGCTCCTCCTCTCTCCCCAGCTCCTCCTCCCTCTCCAGCTCCTCCTCTCTCCCCAGCACCTCCTCCCTCCCCAGCTCCTCCTCCCTCCCCAGCTCCTCCTCCCTCCCCAGCTCCTCCTCTCTCCCCAGCTCCTCCTCTCTCCCCAGCTCCTCCTCCCTCTCTAGCTCCTCCTCCCTCCCCAGCTCCTCCTCCCTCTCTAGCTCCTCCTCCCTCCCCAGCTCCTCCTCCCTCCCCAGCTCCTCCTCTCTCCCCAGCTCCTCCTCCCTCTCCAGCTCCTCCTCCCTCCCCAGCTCCTCCTGTCTCAGTCAGAATTGGGCTTTCTGATTCCCCTTGAATCAGAATAAATTCTCGAATTATGTTGTACTTTAAAATCTTGAATTATTGATATCTGCAATACATTCATGTTGGTTCTGTTCTGTTACCCTAAGGAGGGTTATTGCTGCTCATGTTCATGCTAGGCTGCACGGATGCACAGGGAGTTCTCGCCCAGAACAGAACCACACCGCCAATCCAAACTGTATGCTAATTGTCAATCGTATTGGACGATAGTGGTCCTGACAGAATTGCTGTATTATAGTAAAAACATTTGTGTGTGGAAAAATGATTACATATAACTGCTATGAACTGAAAAAGGCTGACTATGGTGGGGGTCTTACCTATGCAGTTTCGGCCATCAGGTGTGAGCTTGAATCCTGCGTTACAGATGCACTGAAAACTGCCCTCTGTGTTCAGACAGCGGCCGTTCTTACACAGCACCCCGTTCTGAAGACACTCGTCAATGTCTACAAACAATACCATCACAGAAGTCAACACAGCTTCACCATATTCTAGTCAAACATACAAAACCTAGAGAAGACTATTTATTTTGGTCCTGTAGGACCAAAACAACCATGGAAAATAATCTAGTGCACTCATTAGAGTTTTGTTGACTGAACTTGTGTAGGTGACAAAAGTTTTTTGACAGCTCCATAGCCCTTTATGCACTCAATCTTTTTACAATTATTTTACGACAGCGGTAATGCACAATTCCTCTTCCAACCTGTAGGGGGACCGAAGAGGAAAAGTGCTTTTGTGTTGCTTTAAAGCCTCAGAAATAGTGCACACACTCGAAAAATATCCAGGCTGAAATTGGGTTGTGTTAGGAATTCTGGAGGACTTGCTCTTAGGTCCTGTTCACACCTGGTATTAAGATGTGTTTTGGTCGATCGGATCTCAAGTGGACGATGTTAAATACAGGTGTAAACCTGAAGCGCTTTGAGATTGTCCACTCTTGATCACTTCCAGAGGTAGATGAAAACACATTTGACCGGATTGCTTTCATAGTGTAAACACTCATGTGTTCGAATGCGTTCAAACAGCCACTATAGACCGTCTACATTCCGTCTACTGACCTAACGCGTGAACATTATGGGAAGTGCACTAGCCAGATGGGATTTAAACTTTGTCGGCTGAAGACCCAAGTTTGGTTTGAAGATGAAAAACAAACCAAGCACAGTGTTCTCTCACCATTCCTGATTTCTAACACTGTGTTCGGCTGGTTTAGCAGTTATCAGAGCAGAAACGAAAGCTGATGGTCTCAGTATGTTTTCCTGTCGTCTCTGAGTGTATTCATATGTAAATTGAAGAGATTTGTCCATTAGATCGAAAGATCAGAAAAAAACCATATGCGCTCATCAGAGCCGGATTAACGCAAAGGCAAACTAGGCACGTGCCTAGGGCCCGATTGGCGGGATGGGGCCCAGACAGAGAAAAAAAAAAAAACAAAAAAAAAACATGTATAAATGTCCTATCTACAATTTATTTCAATATTTATTAATTAACTAAAAATAGTGACGATGTTTATCTTAACCATAGACTGTTACATTACTGCAGTTAAACCAATTAATGTGTCCGTTACAAAGCGGGTGCCGGCTTCTGAAAGTATGTGTAACGAACGCATCCATCAGGTGCTGCGAGGCAAAAGCCTAATAAGCACACAAAGAAGCATAGCTCATAATGCAGGTGTGTGAGTTGTCGTCATCTATTTTGGAGTGATTGCAATGTACTCTAAATATAAACTTGTACTGTAGATCAGCGTCATTTCTGGAAAAATCATTCACCGCTTTATTACGAGTTTAAAAGAGCGCGAGCGTCATTAACGTGCCCAGACGCAACGCTTTGAATTTGCGCGTACAATGAATAACATCGCGTCGGGAGCTGACTAGTAAAAAAGCTACAAAATTAAAAGACAAGACGTCTGTATTCTAAGTTAAAAAGCCAACACACTACAACATTTTTAAATGTTTCAAATAAAGGATCTCATATCTATGGGTCTATCTTCTAAATTCTGCTGATGATTAGATTATACCCTGACATTACGCCAATAATATCAGTTTATATATTTTTTTCTGCTCAGTAGCGATCGTGTCTTTCTCTTCCACTTGATTTGTGTATAGCATATTTAAGGTAGCAATGCAATAAAAGCACTTATGCTCATCTACTGAAGTGGGATTCTGGAACTGTGAATAAATTGAATAAAACAGCAAAATAACAACAACAACAATAACGTCTTCATTAAACAAAAAAGAGATTACCTTAGATAAAGTTTGATTAATATGTACATACAGTACCGGTAAAAGTCTGGACCCATTACTATTTTTAATGTTTTTGAAAGAAGTTTATTATTATGCTCTACAAGCCTGCATTTATTTGATCAAAAATACAGAAAAAAACAGGAATATTCAGCAAGGATGTGTTAAATATATAAAAAGTGATAGTGAAGACTTTTTTAAAACACTTTTTAATAATCAAAAATCCTGAAAAAAAGTATCACAGGTTATAAAATAAATATTAAAGGAGAAGTTCACTTTTAAAATGAAAATTCTGTCATCATATACTCACCCTCATGTTGTTTCACCCACAGTTTTTGGGTCCCATTGACTTCCATAGTATATCTTTTTCCTACTATGGAAGTCAATGGGACCCAAAAACTGTCTGGTTACTGACATTCTTCTAAATATCTTCCTTTGTGTTCAGCAGAAGAAAGAAATTTATACAGGTTTGAAACAACATGAGGGTGAGTATATGATGAGTAAGTGAACTTCTCCTTTATGCACCATTTCTAACATTTGATAATAAATCAGAATATTATAAAGTTTTCTGAAGGATCACGTGACACTAAATTCAGCTTTGCATCACAGAAATATAAAGTATAGTAAAATAGAAAACCATTATTTTAAATTTTAATAATATTTCACTATATTATTTTTCTGTATTTTTGATCAAATAAATCCAGGCTTGATGAGCATAAGAGACTTCTTTCAAAAACATTAAAAATAGTAATGTGTCCAAACTTATGTACTGTGTAAGTAAAAATATACTGCTTTTAAAATTAAATGTTGTATAAATAAAAAGGTTAGGAATCATATTTGTTTCAAGTGTTTTTTTATTGGGGGTGGGGGGCCTCCAACATGAATTTTGCCTAGGGCCTCCTAATGTCTAGAACCGGCCCTGGCGCTCATAGACCCTCACCTCTATGAAATCAGGACAGAAGTGTCTCCCTTGTCTACTTGTGATTCGATCGACCAAAATCTTAGAGGTGGGGTAAGAGACATTTGAAAAACAAGATGGCTGAGAGACATTACAAAAGAGAAAAGCTCAGAGGAATATCACTGGAAAATGAAGGGTTATAATCAGGAAAGAGCTTAAGGAGCTTATTAACTGCGTTAGTATTAGAAAAGCTTTCCAGCGCTGGAGAGACCTCAGTGGGAAGGCCTGAAATCAGACGCGGAGGTTGCTTTGATTCGCTCCACACGTGAGTAACACTGGGTTTGAGTGTCATTGTTTGTCTGGAGCTGCTGTGCTGTTGGCAACTAACAAACAATTCTTGTTTGTATTTACTCTTGTGTATATATGGTCATTTTCAGAATTGTGTAACGGAGGCCATCTAGTGAGAGTTGTGCAGGCTGATGACTGCTAGAGAACGCAGTGTTCACTGTTTAACGCTCTTGTTACTGCACCTGCCACCTCGCATGCCAGCGATCAGGGTTCGAGACCGACTCGGAGCAGGGCGGTTAGGATTGGAGGATGAGCTTTGGAGGCGGAGCCATGAAGAGAGGGGTGTGTTTGTTTAGATTGATTTCAAATATCAACAATGTTCAGCAACAACTTTGAGAAATAACAGTGCACCTTTAATCCCATGAGTAAACAGGGCCTAAGACAATAGAGGTGACGTGAGATGGACCAACGATTGCGGTGTAAATTAAACTGAAAGGTCTTATCACATTTGAAACTACAAAAGTCCAGTTGAGACGCACTATGTACTGTGTATGAAGGCCAGTCTCACTGACATCAATACTGCTACTGATGTCTCTATTATTAAATGGATATTTTCTCAATTTCTGTGGATGAAATGGGTAATTATAGCCATTCAACCTTAGTTTAATTGAAAGCCTTAAACTTAAAACAGTCTTCACAAAAACCCATAGTAGTAAATGTCACATTTAGCTGTGCTGTTAATATAGTGCTTTGTATATAGTGTATAAAGTAATACAGTGATGTTTCTGTATATATATATATATATATTAGGGCTGGGGGAATTAACGCGTTAATCTTTGCGATTAATTTGAAATGTTTAACGCGTTAAAAAAAAACAACGCAATTGACCTTTCGCCGAGCCCCGCCCCCCTTAGTTACTGTTGCTACGTCCGACAAACAAATGGTCAAACACGACCAGCGCGACAGATTGCCATGACGGGAAGAGGTATACCCGTGCGTGTCAGTGACCTTTTTTGGAGTAATACCTCCGCGATATCCTCCAGATCGAGGCAAAAGGGGTTACAGTATGCCGTGGAGGGATATATTCGAAATATAAAAATACACAATGAAGGAGATACGACAACTATCGAGGCTAACGCATACCGGTCTCAAGTGAAATCTGAGAAACCCCATGACAATCGCAGAAAAATCTCTAATACCCACGCAATCGACATAAACACTTGCAGACGGCATCTTGGAAGTTTGTGATCAACCAGCATCCCCAGGCATTGTAGACCTCTTCTTCTGTCTTGATTTTCTCCGATTTGTTGCAGACAATCGCAGATATCTGAGCTGTTAGCTATATTTTGCTAATTTTTATTAGCAAATTTGATTACAATTTTTTTTTGTTCCAGTTCAGCCCTGCTAACGTTATGTGCTTTGTTCTTGGGGAAGGGAAAAAACTAACGTTAGGGTTTCCAAATGTCCCGTATTTTGGGCATAATTTATTTGTCATAATTAATAATGCATAGTTTATATCTCCCTTGTCCTGTTTTTTTTTTTTGACTGCAAAGCTGATCTAACCACTGACTGATACAGCAGCAGTGCTGATTACGACACCTGTTATCATCCTATCAATAATAATAATATATAATATATTATGATTTAATATATCATTATTTAGGGACAAATCATTGTTTGATTTACCGCTCCGAGCGGGACTTTCAATGTCAGCATTTTGATTTCGGCAAATCATAGGCGAATGCAAACAACGTGATCATTGATTCCAACATCCACCCACGCAAGAAAACGTGCAACCTAACGTTACCTGAGGGAATAATACGCTGATTTACTGCTCAATAAATATTTCTGATTATCATCAATGTAGAAAACTGTTTTTTTGTTTTGTTTTGTTTTTCAGGATTCTTTGATTAATAGAAAGTTTCAGAGTTTTCTGAAATAGAAAGCTTTTCTAACGTTATAAATGTCTATACTGTCACTTTTGATAAATTGAATGCATCCTTGCCTATTACTTTTCTTAATTTCTTAAAAAATCTTACTGACCCCAAATTACTTTTACTGGTTCTTTGTGGCAAGCTTTATGCGTGCGGTCGTACGGCTATATTACGTAAACGCTCATTATCCTGTAGGCTATATAGCCTATTTAAGTAATTTAAGTAATTCAATTAATATAAAGGGGCGATTTGTCCACTAATGGCTTAAATGAATAACTATTGTCGATTAGAAAATGTTTTTTATCGGAGGCAGCCCTTATTCCACATATTTACAAACGCCGTGGGCGCACCGCTTCACCATCTTGCTTGGAGAATGTTTGTCGGACATGCTCACATAGTAACGGTTGCTATGATGTGTGATTGGACAATGGCCGTTTTGGGGGAGGGGCCGGCGAAAGGTCAATTGACGCAGCACTTTTTTTTTTTGCCTCGTTTTAATGATTTCCTGTTGCGTCTGCTATTAAAAAGGCCGAAATCATGTTCGGCGGTCAGGTTTCATTCTCGGGCAGCTTTCATGAGCGGGTCTTTTCCGCTCGGTATGTGCGTCGCGCTCTGTGCTCCGCGCGCACGCGCGCGTGAGTGTGTGTGTGTGTCGGTCGGCGCGCTCTGTGCTCCGCGCGCGCGCGTGCGTGTGTGTGTGTGTGTCGGCTCGCTCTGTCGTTAATGGCCCAGCAGCGGCGAGCTCTCCGTTCCGTGTGTGTGTGTGTGTGTGTGTGTATGTACGTGTGTGTGTGTGTGTGTGTGTGTGTGTGTGTGTGTGTGTGTGTGTGTGTGTGTGTGTGTGTGTCGGCGGCTCTGTCGTTAACGGCCCAAAGGCTTCAATCATGTACTAAGCACTGGAAAAGTAAAGTCCACTCAAGTAACGTGAAATTTCTCTGTTGACTTCTGTTTGCTGAGCTGGTATAGCCATGCTGGGCAACAATGGTAAAATGACCTGCTCTGATCACATGCTCTGGTAATAATAGCTTTGTAGGACTATATTTTGTTTTAATAATTAATAAAATAATAATAATAATAATAATCTGTTAAATTGATTATGTTGATTGATTATTGAAAAAGAATAATATATTGATATATTGATGTTTAATATTTTAATATAGGGCTATTTTCTGTTCCCTTTTTTTCCTGTGTTGTTTAATTAGGTGATTCTAAGTTTAAATATTGATGATTACAAGCTTGGGGGAAGCGCAATTAATTGCAATTAATTACAGAAATTGTGCAATTAATTAGTAAATTTTTTTTAATCGATTCCCAGCCCTAATATATATATATATATATAGACACACAATGTAAGTGCAAAAATAAGTGCAAATACTTGTGATACTGACGTTGTTTGGAGAGGATCGATCCTCACATACAAATACTGATGCCATATAAATATATATATATATATAGCCTAGCTCTGTGAATTTGCGTGTTTATTCTCACCGATGCAGGCCTGTTTTCCAGGAACTCTGAGAAAGCCTGAGTGGCATCTGCAGAAGTAGGAGCCCGGAGTGTTGATGCAGTTTCCATTAGTGCAGGGTTCAAACGCACACTCATCTACATCTGAGCAGAAAACACACAACACTCACATCAGTAAGTCAAAGTCATTGCTTTAGTTTAGATAGTTATTGTTGCACATGTTTTCTAATATGCCTTTGAGGCTCTTTGAGATTTCGGGTCAGATTCTGGACCATTTTTCATTCTGTTGGTACTGACTGAGCAACTGAACACAATGACAGTCTGATTTGAGTTCAGGACAATGCTAACAGTTGATTAGTAGACATAGCCTGTGTTGTGGAGGTGAAATGACCTGAGCACTCTCCTCTGCTGTCCTCTCTGTATCCAGTGTTACAGTCGCAGTGGTAGTCAGAGCCCATGGGCACACAGCGGCCATTCACACACAGATTAGGGAACAGCTGACACCTGTTTACATTAACTGCAAAACAATAAATAATAAATAAAACTCATCAGGGCCTCATAAGCAGCTTGACAATAGACTGTTGTCTGATTGATTTTTATTTATTTTTTGCAAAGAATATATAAATCTACTGGTCAATTTTTTTTAATTAAACTGGCCAAAACTACTGATTTAGTTCACTTTTGTTCTCTTATGCTCACTAGGGGTGGCACGGTTCACAAAACCCACGGTTCGGTTCGTATCACGGTTTTAGGGTCACGGTTTTCGGTTCTGTACGGTTCTTGTTGTTGTTTTTTCTTTTAATCTTTAACACTCCAAAAATTTACTTCAGCATATGATATATAGCTGAATTATCTAATTATTAATTAATTTATTTCATAAATGGGGTGTGTTTGCAAAACGCAGCTTCTCATTTCCCGTGGGCTGTGTCGGACAGTTATTTGTCACCACTTTTTGCCAGGGTTGATATTATGTCCCAGCACGGATGTACCAATACAAATAAATAAAACATTTCCAGTTAACTAGCAAAGTATTCGTTTCGTTCGTTTGTTAAATAAGAAGCAATCTAGCGCTGAAATGTGTTTTTTTTAATCAAGTGATCAAAGTGCTCGTTGCCGTTGCGATCAGTGGCGCTGATACAGTGTTCTCGTGGCTCGCGCACACACCGCAGCGGCCGCACATTCTTCACTCAGACGCGCGCTTCAGTCCGTTGAGGAGACTCTAGGCTACTCTATTCGTTCCGATGAAATCACAAAACAAAATTCATACAAATCTGTCCCTGCTTGATATACAACCGCTGATAAACATAATCGGTTTTGATGAAAAAGAAAAATATATACGAGTGCAGATTAGAACTCAGAACCTTTGACACGCTTGGCAAGTTCTGCCACTGGACCATTAAAGTACATACAGTGGAACAGTCGATCTATGTAGCCTATTTATTCACGTGAAAAAAACAACATATAGCCTAGCCTAGTGGAGTTGATCTCATTAAATGTCTAAGTAAACCCAGTGTACTATTTAAATCGATTGCTGGACATTGTAATGTTATTCTACATTTGTCTGATTTATGATTTAGCATTGTATTAGCAGTAGCACGGGCACAAGGCTACATTGCGCATGCGTCGAACCGTGCGAACCGCGCGACGCACACACGCACCGAACCGAGACAAGCGAACCGAACGGTTCGGATGTTTTTTCATGTACCGTGCCACCCCTAATGCTCACTATGGCTACGTAGCTCATTTGAAAATACAGTAAAAGCAGTAATATTGTGAAATATTATTACAATTCAAAGTAACTGTTTTCTAGTTAGCATCAAACCATCATATTAAAATGATTTCTAAAGGATCATGTGACACTGAAGACTGGAGTAATGATGCTGAAAATTCAATACATTACAATTTACAATATATTACAATACAAAACGGTTACTTTAAATTGTAATAATATTTCACAATGTTACGGTTTTTACTGTATTTTTGACCAAACGTCTTAAATTATTTATTTCATTTATTATTATTATTTTATTTTTGCTCGTGATTTTTTTTTTATTTCCCTGAAAGGCTTATTCTTGGTCATAAGATTTTGCTCACCCAAAACAGGTTGTTGTGGTTTAAATCGATTACCAGTCTGCTGAATCTGAGGTGTCACGTGTCCATTGTCATTGAGTGGGTGAAGTATCTGGTCATTAGTGGTAATATTGAAGGTGCTGGGGTGTTGAGGGTTCGTATCTGGATCCTGCTCACTGTAACCACTCAGAGCCGAGCCCACCAGACAGATGCTGAAGTATTCATCTGTAGGGAACAGAACAGAGAGAGACTCCATGGTCTTGGTCACTTCTCCACGGACCCCATTCCTCCCTCCAGACTGAAGACCCTCCTGGACTCTGGCTTTTGTTCATTTGATTAAGTGCTCTGTCGGTTTAGGTTTTGTTCATGGTCATTGGTTATTTCCTGTCATGTGTTCATAGTCTTGTAAGCTTGTTATAATTTCTGTCCTCTCATTGGATTTTGCTTAATTAGTTCTGCCTGTTCATTGGTTGGGTTTTGTCATGCATTCCCCATGACCTTGTATTTTAACCCTTATGTTTGTCATGTTAAGTTTGTCACATATTGTTAATGTAACCCACTGTCAGTGAGTCCTGTTTTCATGGCTTACGTTCAAGTCAGGTCATGTTTATGCCTGCTCAAGTCATGTCCTCATTTAGTTCTGTTTGTTTTGTTTTAATTTATTTTCAATAACCTGTCCTTGGGTAGGTTATCAGAGGACGACTCATCGTTACACACAGTAGACTATAAAACCCAACAGTCTATGCAACATTACGGACGGATAACATCACTTGAGTGAACATTACCCTTCTTTATCTGTGTTCATGTGGCAGCCTTAATTCAGCTATTCGCTCCAATGTAACTGACTACATACATTTTGTTCCAGAAGATTGAAATAATTTTTGTTGGCAGAGCAAAAAAAAGGCTTAATCGATTAATCTGTAAATTGCTTCAAAAAAAAAAACAAATAAAAAAAACCAATCCTTTTAATTAAAACATTAAATCATTGAAATCCATTATCTATAAAAAAATTGCTATTCCACATCCTGCCATTTAAATTATATATTTTTAAAAAAAAACACAGACTAAATGTTAACTGGAATGAGAAAGATGTACAGTAAAAACAAAATACACTGAACAAAATGATAAACGCAACACTTTTGTTTTTGCCCCCATTTTTCATGAGCTGAACTCAAAGATCTAAGACTTTTTCTATGTACACAAATAAAAATAAACATGCTCAATGGGTGACATGTCCGGTGAGTATGCTGGCCATGCAAGAACTGGGATGTTTTCAGCTTCCAGGAATTCAGCTTCTGCCACTCGATCCACAACGTTGACATCAGCACACCGCTCACCCACACGACACCACACACGCTGTCTGCCATCTGCCCTGTACAGTGAAAACCGGGATTCATCCTTGAAGAGAACACCTCTCCAAAGTGCCAGACACCATCGAATGTGAGCATTTGCCCACTCAAGTCGGTTACGACGACGAACTGCAGTCAGGTCGAGACCCCGATGAGGACGACGAGCATGCAGATGAGCTTCCCTGAGACAGTTTTGTGCAGAAATTCTTTGGTTATGCAAACCGATTGTTGCAGCAGCTGTCCGGGGGGCTGGTCTCAGACGATCTTGGAGGTGAAGATGCTGGATGTGGAGGTCCTGGGCTGGTGTGGTTACACGTGGTCTGCGGTTGTGAGGCCAGTTGGATGTACTGCCAAATGCTCTGAAACGCCTTTGGAGACGGCTTATGGTAGAGAAATGAACATTCAATTCACGGGCAACAGCTTTGGTGGACATACCTGCAGTCAGCATGCCAATTGCACGCTCCCTCAAAACTTGCGACATCTGTGGCATTGTGCTGTGTAATTAAACTGCACATTTTAGAGTGGCCTTTTATTGTGGCCAGCCTAAGGCACACCTGTGCAATAATCATGCTGTCTAATCAGCATCTTGATATGCCACACCTGTGAGGTGGATGGATTATCTCGGCAAAGGAGAAGTGCTCACTAACACAGATTTAGACAGATTTGTGAACAATATTTGAGAGAAATAGGCCTTTTGTGTACATAGAAAAAGTCTTAGATCTTTGAGTTCAGCTCATTAAAAATGGGGGCAAAAACAAAAGTGTTGCGTTTATAATTTTTTTCAGTGTAAATTGCAAATAATAAAATAATAAATAACAAAACGGAATAGCAAAATAAGTATGATGCAGTATGAGCCTATATGAAGGTGTGTATTAGTCACCTGACCCTGGCACAGGACACGTTTGAGGAGCCGTTCTTTGACTCCAGCACTGGCCACGGTCACAACAGCACTGGATTTTACTGAAGCGTCCGCTGATTACCTGAGCACAGCGTCCATTCACTACTGACGCATAACAGACGCCTGTGTGCTGGTCTGAAATACACACAAACACACACCTATGCACAATCAGAGAAACACATTTAGTCCAAGAACGAAAAACTGAGTGTAAAGGTGCTCCATGGAAAGTTCATATTCAGGTTAAGATTTGAACCCCTGGTAATGAACAAATTGAAAACTGGTGAAAGCATATTTTCCACTTCAAGGTGATTCAAGTCTGTATTATGTACGTGTGTCTGCCCTTCATTGATGCATACAGTGAAGTACAGAGAAGGCTGTTAAGATACTTTGTAGTAGTATGAGTACCTCTGAATAATACTGTATGGGATCACCTGTAATCCTGCCTTGCTGCTGGTTTGCGTTTGTATGCTCTGTATAGCTTTCTGCTTTGAATCTTTATTTACTATCATTCCTTGTTGTTTATATTGCTAAATATAACTTACTCATCAACATATATTAGATATTGTCTAATATTGCCTATCACATTAATCTGACATCGCTAGCTTTTATCTAAATCATTATCGCTAGCACAATACGCTAGTATATCGCTAGCCTGTTAACCTGCCATCCGTGCTTGCCGTCTCCTGCGCGCCATTTACAAGTCTATCAAACAACTGTGGTGAGTAAGATCAGTCAACAGAGTAATGTCTTCTGCTGTTATTGTCACTTGCACTTCGTGTCACATGTATATTATAGCCATCTCTGTCAGCGGTGAGGACTACACATGTGATAAATGCAGGGAGATAGTCAGGCTGATGGAGAAGATTAGTATCATAGTCACATGTTTGCCGGGAGCCAGAGCGCCTAACATCAAAGCAAATTTAAAAGTGCTGGCTAATGCTAATCGTAAATTCTCTAAGATTATTATTCACGTCGGCACAAATTATCACTAAAATTAACGTTAAAGAGGTGTGTGAACTCGCAAGTCCGATGTCAGGCACAGTAATTTGCTCTGGCCCCCTTCCTCTTCGCCGTTGTGATGAGATACTTAGTAGATTGTCCTCACTCAATGGCTGGCCGTCTTAAGTGGTGTCCGCAGAATAATATAGGGTTCATAGAAAATTGGAAAAGTTTTTGGGGCAGACCTGACCTGTTGAAAAGAGATGGTATTCATCCCTCCTGGGATGGTGCTGCTCTTCTCTCTAGTAATATGGCACATAGTCTTAGAGCTCAAACATGAATTGGGGCTCAGGTCAGGAAGCAGATAGACTGGCTAAACCGACCGTCTGCTAGCTGTCTCACGTCACCAAGGTCAGATAAATCCCATCACATAGAGTCTCTTTCACCTAGATATCATCATATAGAGACTGTGTCTGTTCCCCGACTTAGGAAATACAAAAAGCTCCCAAACCCATTTAAGGGTAAAATTTTTATCGATGTTCAACAAATAAAAAACAGATATAATGCAGATGAACAAATGATAAAGCTCGGGTTGCTGACTATTCAATCCCTTACTTCAAAAGTCAAGTCAAGTCAAGTCACCTTTATTTATATAGTGCTTTTTTACAAAACAGATTGTACCAAAGCAGCTTCACAGTGATAACATGAAAATAATACAACAAAGTTTGCTTCTAGAAGAAAATTGCGTCATTGTCCACCCTAAGTAAGGCAGATCAATAATATTGTAAAATATTAAATGTCCCCAAATTAGCAAGCCAAAAGCCAAGGCAACAGTGGCAAGAACCCAAACTCCATCAGTGACAGAATGGAGAAAAAAACCTTGGGAGAACCCAGGCTCAGTCGGGGAGCCAGTTCTCCTCGGGCCAATGAACGAACAGTGTATGATTATGATCCAGGCAGCATTATAGGTCAGAAGTCAGATTGGATTGGAACAATCAGAATATCATCCAGTTCATCTGGTTGGAAGACGGAGTCATCACGCCGGTATGGAGACGACTTGATAAGTCAATATATATCAAAAGTCAAAACTTGCCAATTCACAAAATTATGCCATAAAAAATGCCATCTACGCTAATGTTCGTCTTTCTTCTTATTCCTAGGTTTACTGTAATCAGCCGGATCCAGGCCATATCCAGATCAGATGGTGGACCTGCGCCTAGACACGACCACAACGCATCCCTGAAGTGTCAGCAGAGATTGTGTCAACTAGACTCTCCCCTGTAAGGCCTCATCGACACAACAGCCATCGGCACTGATCCTCAACAAACCCGTCTCCATACCGGCATGACTCCGATCTTCAACCAGATGAACTGGATAATATTCTGATTGTTCCAAACCAATCTGACTTCTGACCTATAATGCTGCCTGAATCATAATCATACACTGTTCGTTCATTGGCCAGAGGAGAACTGGCCCACGACTGAGCCTGGGTTCTCCCAAGGTTTTTTTCTCCATTCTGTCACTGATGGAGTTTTGGTTTGATCAACATATTGATCAACATGGAGCATTCTAAAATACCTGGCCCTTTGGTTGCTTCAATGGCAGATCAGGAAAATCTTAATCAAAGGTTATGCATCATCTGTCAAGAAGATAATAAATTGCCTGTAACAAGTGAAAAGACAGGACGTGAGAGAATCAAACAAGCTGCTAAAATCCGTAATGATGTGGTTACAAATCGTAGCAAAACTCTGATGGGGGATGATGATGAGGATAATGATAATAGCATGTTTGTTTACCATAATACCAACAAATGCTACAAGTCATACACTCTCGCAACCTGACATCTATTGAGAAGAAAATAATTGAAGAATCTAAGGTGTGTGAGACAGAAGATGACGCTTCTACAAGTGTTAAATTCATGATAACCTTACGGAGAAGTGTTACACCTTGTGCACCTGCAAGTCTGACAAGGATGCAAGAACATTGCCCTGTGTTATATGTGGATATATGGAACACAAGAAATGTCGTGACAAGTACAGAATTTGTGAGTATGATAGTGCGAAGAAACTCATTGCTGCAGCAAAGCATAACCAAGATGTAGTTTTCACACGAATTGCAGATCGACTGAAGGACGATGAAGATAGCTCTATTAAATCAGTCATATCAGCTGATTTATTTTGCCACAATCTCTGTCGCCAGAACTACATGCGAAAATATGAACGTGGCATCAAAGCCAAAGCACTAGAGAAACCGGCCATTACCAACATCAAGCAAGTGCTGTTTGCTCATGCTCTTTCATATATTGACAAGTTTTTGGCGAAGGGAGAGTGTTGCACTGTGATTGATATTGTGGAGTTTGCATTGAGCCTGTTGGAAGAAGGCGAGGTGCTTACAAGTACCTTCCAGACCCGTGATATGAAACAGCTGATCCTTAATCACTACAGAGAATTGGTCACATTCGCTCCCAACAGTAGGATGAATGAATCTGACATTTTTTTCTCATCTGACATTAATGCTACAGCATCAAGCTGTAGAATCAGGACATAATGAGAGAGGCAGGCACCAAGCTGAGAGAAGTGCTCCTGGATGTTGATTTTGGTCTGCAAGACAGCTTCTGTGACAGTACTGACTTTAAAAGCATCATGGGAGACAACCATGATGCCAGCGCCTCTTCTCACGTTCTTAGCAGCTCTGTTCAAGGTTCCCAAGCACAAGCTCTTTAGAAGCAGTGCTAGAGACCTAGAGGAGCTTCTCTAGCCTCTACAGGATGAGGACAATCAGTCAGCAGCAGAGGAACTGCTATCACAGCAGCAATATTCCACAGAGGGAGAGGATAATGGACAGTCCACACAGGGGGAGGATAAGGTCAGCCAGATAGCAGAGGAACAGCCACAGCAGCAACAGCCCACACATGGAGAAGAGCCTCAACTGAGAGAACAGTCTCTACTAAAAGAAGAGGGGAAATGTAAGTGTATGTAATCTCACAGTATGTAAGTGTGCAGGCAAGTGTGACAATCGGCGATGTGGCTGTCGTGCTGCCGGAGTTTCATGCACCGTATTCTGCCATGGAAAAATGGAAAAATCATCCTGTGAAAACCCATCCCACTAACATGCATGCACACATACAGTACACTTTGAGAGAAATCAGACTATATAGTGCACTTTTAGTTAATTTGGTATGATGTAATTTGTATCACTTTTATTGCTACATAGTTTTATTTGCACCCAATTGTTTTATTTGATATCATTGTACTAACACCCAATTAAAATAAAAGTTCAAAGGGGATGTTTATAATTGTTACATTTCTTCTCTTCATGTCTTGTTTATAATTAAAACAAATCATTGTGGAAAAAAATACAATAAAAAGTGACTATAAAGAAAAAAATCTTAGTTATTGAAAAATGATGTTGACATTTCAATAACAAGATGATAAAAACAATGAATGTTAAAAGTCAGATTTAGTAGAATCAGCCTTATTGCATCTGGTTTGTATTCCTAATAATGGCCAAGGTCTTCAGAATAGGAAAATTACCTTGACCATGACCTTTTAAGGTAAAAAAAATCACCCAATATGTTCATAACAATATCAGAAATTAATTTCATCATCAATTTTCATCATCATCCGATGGCGGCCATATATGATTTGACCATTATGTAATTTGTGGCACTATGGCGGACGTGCACCTCGGTGATTTTTCATGTCTACGGACCCACTAACTCAGTTCAAGTGAGAAATTCCCCCGACACCAAATTGCGAACGGGTCTACAGGCCAGGTACTGGAATAACATTAAATTTAACATTTAATTTAATATTCAACAACAATATTGATCTGCCTGCATTGATACTATTATACAAGAACTGAACAGAGCTGGACAATGACATCACGGTTTACTCCAGAGCGGCTATATATATATATATATATATGAACTAAATTAATAACTTTTTTACAACAAAAATGAAACATCGCTGAACTTACTTAAGCTGAACTATGACACTATTTTCCTCTGGAAACAAACTTTGTTGCATTATTTTCCTGTATTCTCTGTAAAGCTGCTTTGAAACACTCTGTATTGTAATAAGCGCTATATAAAGAAATGTGACTTGACTTGACTGTAGTTATTGGTGGATTGTGCTATGTACACACACACACACAGGTATAATAAACTATCTAAAGAACAGGAAATGTCTTTGAACTGTAGTATTCCATGACATCTGCGTTTATGGATGCGATTTGTACATGTGCTTTCATCAAAATCAAAGGATACTCTCAGAATTCCTCAGACATGATAGAGAGACCGACGGATCCACACATGCTCTGGCACTGGTCTGCAGTGAAACACAGCATTAAAGAGGCCAGAGTTCATCTACACTATTACAGAAGAGACTCTGATGCTGCCCTGGTTCGCTTTCATTCGCAACTCTTTTTTCCCCATTTTCTTCTAGATATCTCACTATTGGCAGGAACGCAAATAATGTCACGCATTCTTGTTCCCCGTGAAGATGTCGAGAACAGCAGTCCTCAGCAGAACATGGCTGGATTGTTGTTGTTTAACAGTTTACAGACTAATCTGTAAACTTAAGGGAAGTATACTTCCCTTTATTGGCTTTCCGCTCCATCTTGGGTGATGTTATTTTTTTACCATCAGCACAGTCCACTGATACAGCATTCATGTTCAGCCTTAAGGACAACTGCGCATGTGCAAGAGACTGAATGCTCAAATAGAGGCATCCATCCCACTCTCTGTCAATACAGTATATTTAGAAAGGCTTGCATTAACATAGGTGAACAACAAAGGCTCGTGCCTTTCAGTAGGAGATTCACATGATAGATCAACAAATAGATCGATAGGTGTATATGAATAATAAATGTGGGAAATGCTACCTATAATTGTAATCAAACTTACAGATATTTACAGTCAATTCATTTCATTTTGAGGTCTAGGTGGGAGAACACTTAATTTCAGTAAAGTCCTATTCCATCTCATGAATGAAAGAATGCATGTGTATTTGGTGTATTTTCTCTCGGTCTGGAAAGCTGCATGGCTGATTACAGGTTGAAGTCTGAAACAGAGAGTTCAGCACATGCCTCAACAGGCAGCGTTCCCTCTGCAGCTCTCGCCTGGCCGCCCACTGGAGCTGAGCAGGGTTGAGCCTGGTCACTGCCTGATGGGAAACTGGGTTGGTACTGGAAGAGGTCTAGAGAGGTCAAGTGCTCACCCTGTGCTCTGTGTGGGTCCTAGTATAGCGATGGGGACACTATACTGTCAAAATGCACTGTCCTTCGGATGAGATGTTCCAATAAGGTCCTGACTCTCTGTGGTCATAAAAATCCAAGAATGTCTTTCAAAAAGAGTAGGGATGTAACCCTGGCATCCTGGACAAACTTGCCTATTGTATATCATCATGGCCTCCTATCATCCCCATATATATGTAAGGGATAATGTACATCCAGCCGGTTGTTATCTCAGAATAAACCCCCGACAGGGTGACCCATTTTGGATGAGATAAATCGTGCCCAGCACTAATATATATATATACACACACTGATTGGCTTCATCACCCTGTCTCCTCTCCACCAGTAAGCTGCTTTCTGGCGCACTATGACTTTGCATAGTCAGTGTGCAGTGGTAGTTGAGGAGATTTGAGTGTTGAGAAAAGCACTATATATAAATGTAATGAATTATTATGAATGAATAAGTGCTGCATAAGGCTGTACAAAGCACACAGATATAAACACACCATTACAATAGTCCTTTTGAAAAGGGGTTTCAGTCTTTAGTATAAAGCTGGTAACAGTCCAATCAGCACTTACATTTATACAGGACAGAAGAGTCGTTCGGCATCTAACTCACCAAGGCAGCGTGTCCGGTCTACAGATGGCACGTATCCAGACGCACACACACAGGAGAAACTGCCCACTGAATTCATGCAGCGTCCTCCATCACACACACGCTCGATGCTGGCGCATTCATCCACATCTGTGGGATTTTATTGCAATATATACACTGAAATACACTTTACTTAGAATGATCAAGTCAAGTTGTTATTTTGGTCCTGCATGGCAGGGAAAGAGAAAAATACTGTGAACAGCTGTACATGCCTTTAATGAAAGGGATCAGCTAGAATGTGTGTGTTGATACAGAGATATTTCTCCTGGAGTTCAATTATAACCTCCTGGTCACAAAATACCAGTCATTTCCTGTGTTAGCATCAGTGGGTCATGATCAGACAATTACAGTGTGGATTTATGAACCCTATATTGTCGGGATTGTATGTCGCAGTCTCTTATTTAGTTAAGCATGCTATTATTCTCCTTTTGGCATGGTTTGTGATAGAGTATATTACTCACCCTCACACTTCAGCAAGCTCATGTTCAGCTGGTAACCCACCGGACACTGGCACTGGTAGGAGCCCACTGTGTTGATGCACCTTCCTCCTTCACACAGGTCAGGCACAACCTTACATTCATCAACATCTGGCCAAAGAGAAAACATTGCATGCTTGAAGTACCAGCAATTCCCTTAAATCATTTTAGATTAAATTAAGATTAAATCATCTTGAAGGCTAGACTGATAACCAAGACAACCAACCACAGATGTTTTTAAAAGAGTTACATTTATAAATCACACAGTGAGATGGGTAAATCCAAAATCAAACCAACAAAACTAAAAATAAATTAAAAATCCCGATTGCTTTTGTTTCAAATAAAGATCATCAAGCGTAGCGTTAGTTCTGGCAGGTCACGTTAGTCAAGCTCGCATCAGCTGACCCTCAGCTGATCCACATCTACCTATAGGAATACGACGCCTATCACCATATACATATATAAGCTCCTTTAGTATTATCAGCAGCTATCGCGTTTCTCAGGAGCTAATTACCCTCCTCCATCCCCAGCTCCTCCTCTCGCCCAGTCAGGATTTGACATTCTGATTCCCCTTGAATCAGAATAATTATCGAATAATGTTGTACTTCAAAATCTTGAATTAAATATATTTGCAAATTTTCATGTTGGTTCTGTTCTGTTTACCCCAAGGGGGATTATTGCTGCTCTCCCTGCTCTTATCCATGCTAGGCTGCATGGATGCGCAGGGAGTTCTCGCCCAGAACGGAACCATACCGCCAATCCAAACTTTATGCTAATTGTCAATCGTATTTGACGGTAGTGGTCCTGACAGAAATGATTATCAGACAACTAAACAAAATAACATGTCATTTACTAGAGTTTTGACAAAATGTTAATTGCTGCAGTCTATTTAAAAATGTTTAATTAGTTTGAAAGATTTTTTTTTTTTTTAAATTGAGTGAGTGAATTATTCAATAACTCACTCATAAATAGTCACTTTTTTGGTTCCTGGATAAATCAGCATTTTTGGAAAAATCAGATGAGTGAAAAATGAATGATTAAATGACCCAAGGTGTGGTCATATTCACACTTGCTCAATTTTCGAGGGCAAAATCCAGTCATTCTTCTAGGTATCCACACAATCAGGAATTTCATGTGAAGGCAAAATGGTTTCCCCACGCAGATTTTCCAATGTGTACAAGTTGGACACACGGATTTGTCACACTGACCAGCAGAAAGCTACTTAGTTTGAAAATGACTAATGTGTGAGTTGTGCTTAATACATTGCTACACTACTGATAACAATAGACCTCTTTTGCCTGCAAAATTTCGCTAATGAGACTGCACCTTCACTCATTAAGACTACTGCGAATGTATGTACTTGAAGAAAGACACCAGTGTGAAACACAGCATCGTTTTGGATGTTCTGTAAGTTCCGTCTCAAAATAGGCAATCCATCATAAAAGTTTACCAATCAGGTTGTGAACATATCCCTATGCCTTTAGGTTCAGTATCTTTAGGTTCGGTAATAAAAATGCCAATCTGAACACTAAGTGGAGGACTAATTGTTTGTTTGTTTTTTGGTCCGGACCAAACGAACCAAGCAAACTGAACTGAAAGTGTGAACACACCCTTAGATGGTCCACTGGTACTATAAAAAATGGGAGAAATTGGGAGCTAAACAGCTTGTGTCAAGACCAGAGGAGGGTCGAGTTCCAGTTGAGACCCAGACCAGAAGAGGGTCGAGTTCCAGTCGAGACCCAGACCAAAAGAGGGTTGAGTTCAAGATGAGACCCAGACCAGAGGAGGGTCGAGTTCCAGTCGAGACCCAGACCAGAGGAGGGTCGAGTTCCAGTCGAGACCCAGACCAGAAGAGGGTCGAATTCCAGTCGAGACCCAGACCAGAAGAGGGTCGAGTTCCAGACGAGACCCAGACCAGAGGAGGGTCGAGTTCCAGAGGAGACCCAGACCAGAGGAGGGTCGAGTTCCAGACGAGACCCAGACCAGAGGAGGGTCGAGTTCCAGTCGAGACCCAGACCAGAAGAGGGTCGAGTTCCAGTCAAGACCCAGACCAGAGGAGGGTCGAGTTCCAGACAAGAGTCGAGTTCCAGACGAGACCCAGACCAGAGGAGGGTCAAGTTCCAGTCGAGACCCAGACCAGTCGAGAGTCGAGTTCCAGTCGAGACCCAGACCAGAAGAGGGTCGAGCTCCAGTCGAGACCCAGACCAGAAGAGGGTCGAGTTCCAGACAAGAGTCGAGTTCCAGACGAGACCCAGACCAGAGGAGGGTTGAGTTCCAGTCGAGACCCAGACCAGAGGAGGGTCGAGTTCCAGTCGAGACCCAGACCAGAGGAGGGTCGAGTTCCAGTCGAGACCCAGACCAGAAGAGGGTCGAGCTCCAGTCGAGACCCAGTCCAGAGGAGGGTCGAGTTCCAGACGAGACCCAGACAAGAGGAGGGTTGAGTTCCAGACGAGACCCACACCAGAAGAGGGTCGAGTTCCAGTCGAGACCCAGACCAGAAGAGGACCAGAAGAGGGTCGAGTTCCAGTCGAAACATCATGTGAAATGCATTATTTTCCTGTTATCACTCTAAAGTGGCTTTGAGACAATCTGTATTGTATAAAGCGTTATATAAGTAAGGGTTAATGCACGACGAGGTGTCCATTGTCAGGTATTATTGGACGACGGCGAGGCGTGAACCGTCCTCCGCTGCGCGTCGCCGAAGTCCATTAATACCTGACAATGGACACCTCGAAGGGCATTAACCCGCTTATACCATGGTCACTTGCCAAATAACACATTTTTAAAACATTAGTTCATATTTTAATTAGTTTTACAATCGAAATCTAAAGTTTTTAAAAACAATAACTTGGTTTCCCTGGTTACACCTGACGGTTTATTTAGCAACCGGAGATATTTAGAGTTCCAGACGAGACCCAGACAAGAGGAGGGTTGAGTTCCAGACGAGACCCAGACCAGAAGAGGGTCGAGTTCCAGTCGAGACCCAGACCAGAAGAGGACCAGAAGAGGGTCGAGTTCCAGTCGAAACATCATGTGAAATGCATTATTTTCCTGTTATCACTCTAAAGTGGCTTTGAGACAATCTGTATTGTATAAAGCGTTATATAAGTAAGGGTTAATGCACGACGAGGTGTCCATTGTCAGGTATTATTGGACGACGGCGAGGCGTGAACCGTCCTCCGCTGCGCGTCGCCGAAGTCCATTAATACCTGACAATGGACACCTCGAAGGGCATTAACCCGCTTATACCATGGTCACTTGCCAAATAACACATTTTTAAAACATTAGTTCATATTTTAATTAGTTTTACAATCGAAATCTAAAGTTTTTAAAAACAATAACTTGGTTTCCCTGGTTACACCTGACGGTTTATTTAGCAACCGGAGATATTTATAGTCCGCTCATCTCGTAGAACCCTTCAGTTTACTGCCTGTTGCTATGGTTACTGATGTAGCTGATGTAGCCAGCGCATTTATTTATTAATTTCGAACGGTAAACAGTCAGTTTCACCAGAACTCCTTTACTAGGTGTCCTCTATCACTTTTTAATGGACACCCTGCCGCCAATCAGAATCGAGTATTCACCCAGACCATGGTATAAACAAAGGTGACTTGACTAGGAGGAAGAGAGAACAGAGAGTGTGTGGTAGAAGGGACACTCGTGTTCATTTATTTGGAAAGACGTTATCCAAAAATATAATTTGCCAAGCCACATTTATTTTTTATTTATTTTATTTGCTATGTTGTTAGTGGATCACCCGCACCTGATTATCAGCGGCTCTGCTTGTTTGCGACTCTACGCTAATTTGCACTGCTCTTGGTAGATTGTGTTGTTCATTAAATACATTAGATGCTCCGTATGTCTTCTTTAATCTGAGCATTGTCAGTAGATCAGCCGCAGAACTTCACACTCACATCGACACTTTAATGGGATTGCAGTCCTACGCTAATTTGCCGTTTAGTTTACTCTTTAGATAAAGTGTGTGATTTCTGAGCTACCAGCACCACAAAACAGAATTCCCCAAATATTATTGTTTTCAATCTGCCATTCTCATATTCCTGTTTCGATAGCATCAATCACTTATGTTTGGATAAAGTGTCAACTAAATGAATAACTCTAAGCATAAATGTATTTTTGAAAGATTTTTGAAAGTATAAATGCATAAAAAACATTTACAAAGCATTTTACTGATACATTTACTGATACATCACTGTACTTTACACACTTTAATAATGTAATAAACCAGTGCTGACCTTGGCAGGCTCCTGTGCGGGTGTTTGTGATGAACCCTGTGCTGCAGGACGAGCTGAGAGGAGGGCACAGCTGACACGGGTCACCCCACGCTCGACCCACCGTGGCACAGCACAGGGCTTTACTGCACACAAATCCCCCGCTCTGGCCTGCACACTTACTGCTGAGGACCTGGATGAAGCACGGGCCCGTTCGGTAATCTATCAATATAAATCACAATCACAATTATCAGAATCTTCAAGTCAAAAGAACAAATTATCACATATCATTCACCAGCCAAGTAAGATTACTGGACAAAAAATGCTTTATTTTCTCTTAATGACAGAATCTAGAAAAGCTGTTGTTGTACATGTGTGTCTGCGCTCCTGTACAGATGATGAAGAGACAGAAGCGTTCAGAAGATGCAGCCGGATTTATGCCCCAATTAGCACAAATAAAGGAAGCACATACACAACCATGATAAATCTTTAAGTAATAGTTATTTCTTCACATAGTAATAAGAATGATTTTTTTTTTTTTACATTTCAGTGATTAGTATATTTCTTATAGTCATGAAAATACAGTTACAATGTGAAAAATCTTGTCATTTTTTAAAGAAAGAAAATAATTCCTTATCCATGGCAACCAATAGGACAATTATTCCATCAAATGTATGAAATGGAGGATATTTTGGAAGATAAAAAAGAAAATAGAACAAAGAAACAAAGTCCACCCAGGTATTAATGGGAAGCATAACTATAGCATGAACAGAAAACATTTGTGCATTTTGAATTTGCAGACTGTTTGTTTCACCATCTCCAGAGGAATTTTAATAGCCTATATTGAACCAATGTCTGCAAAACGAACAAAGAAACATGTTCCATATAATGATGTTTAAAAGAGTAAAGCAGCAGCACATGGAGGCCGTCTGGAAAGAGAATGACTCAGGTAGTCTGAGCTGTCCTGTGCAGCTTGACATGTGCTGTGCATTACACAACCATGAGCTTTCATTTACCGTCAGCTTCTGTGCCAACTCCTGAAAGAAAAAAAAAGAAAAAAAAACTATTTTTGTCCTCATTTTCTCCTTCCTTAGCATGAATACTTTTTTCAAGAGTCGCAGCTAAGGTTACGATTCAAATTTAAATATAAATAGTCAGTGTTGCTCAGAATATTTTTCCATATGAAACTTATTTGAATATCCATGTGATACTTTACAATCACAATACAAGACCCAACACATCCAGCATTTCGTTTTATTTCAAAACCCCTGCACTGTAAAAAAAAAAAAAAGAAAAAAAAAGAAATAATAATAATAATAATA
The DNA here is from genome assembly GCF_965113295.1 of Leuciscus leuciscus. Lineage (NCBI taxonomy): Eukaryota > Metazoa > Chordata > Actinopteri > Cypriniformes > Leuciscidae > Leuciscus > Leuciscus leuciscus. The sequence goes on from NC_138723.1 coordinate 3,947,314, forward strand.
ATTGTAAGTACAAAAATACAATCAACTTGGATGTTCAAGTCATTTCAACTTATATTACATTAAAATGACTTAAATTAAGTAAAATCTTGTATAAATTAAGTTGAAAATTGCTCAACTTATTTTGATGAGTTAAAGCAATGTAAAAACATATGTTTGTCATAACTTATTGATCATTATATTTTTTACAGTGTGTAAATATAATTTTAGTTAATTTATTTTTTATGGGTTTATTCTAAAATGAAACCTTAATCATGAATGATAGATGTTTATTTACATCTCATTCTCAAGAAAATACTAACACTTTCATTAATATAGAAAATTACAAATATGCACTCACTGTCATGCGGTTTTTCCAAGCTGCTTTATGCATTTTATAAAATGCAGAATTTGTCTTTGTTTACATGCTCTATATATCTCGTTATTACAATTCAGGACTATTAATAATGTGGTTCACAACAGCCATTTTTTGACCAACTTTCAACCCTGAAATATAGCAATTTCGTCACAAAACATGTTTTGAAAGAAATATATCATGGATTATTAATAATTGTTAAATTATTTTTAACTTGTGTATTATTCCAAGGGCACGAGAAATACTATTTCACTCAGCTGTCTATTCAAATGATAAGTATATGAATCCCCAAATTTGATACAGTGGTTCTTCAGGTTTAGTAACAATAAATAGCTATTGGTATTTTGCAAGGCTGTAAGCACATATTTAGAGATGGACTCTCATTGTCTAGAGCCCTATTGTAAACATGATTTGCTTAATGTTCAGCAGTAACCTTGTCAAATGACAAGGTAAAAAAATACATTTCCCCTGAAATTGTCATGTACAAAGGGTCCCAAAAATGACACACACATACATGTGCAATAAGAGTATGCTGTGAGACATACACTTTAAAAGCCTAAGATTAAAAAAAAAACTAAAAAAACATGCCTTATCTGGGAGGTTTGAGGACAGACCCTGGAAGCAGCACAAACTCAATAAGGGTTGTATAATAAACCATGTCTGGAAAATGTCTCTGTCATGGTGTGGCTGCAGAAAAGGAACATTGAAGTGTGGATCTAGATCCACACTTCAACGTTCCTTTTCTGCAGCCACTTAATTAATAAATATACCGTTTGCACTAGTATATTTATTAATGAACACACAAAAAAAACACCCTGGAACACAGAAGCACAGGAAAAACCACAGGAGCACCACAAACCAAACCCTCCATATAGCCAGGATGAATGAAGGATAAAACAAGGAACAGGTGGGACTAATCATTGACCCAATGGGTAACTATGGCAACTATGACACCGAGAATAAACACAGCCAAGGCAACTAAAGTCAAAGAACCAAAACTACACAGAAGATACAGGGTGTTTCTCAAAACCAAGAATGCAAAGAACAGACTTGTGTTCTTGGGGAGAACACTCTTGCTAGTTGTTCTTGGAAGAATGAACTCACAAGGTGACGAGCACACAGAACGCTGCTGACAGTTTGAGACGATGTGTTTTTGCTGGTATTACGCAATAATATCCCCGCACGTCTGCAGTACCCAAACATAACGAAAATTATTGGCGATAACATCCAGGCTTTATCGCCCAAGCCTACCCTCAGCTCAAGGGATTACTCTACAACTGTACACTACAATGTAATGTATATTCAAAACAATAAAGCAACGCTTATGGAGATTCTCACTTCCGAAAACGTTTGAGCACATTTTCGATTCGCCATAAATTTTCGTAAAAAATGCCAATATTTGAAATCTACACAGTTGATTTTTCTCTTCACACAGAAGAGAATTTAGTGATGAAATAGCGTACGAAATTGTAGAAAAACGACTTACTGTATTGACCTGCCTCTCCTTCCTCGAATGCCGAAATGAATGCTGGGATATTTCTGCCGTCAAATTCACACAAGTTACCAACCGATGCATCCACGGTAAAATGGGCGTGTCAAGAACACTTCCGGGATTTTTAACCGTTCTTGCCAAAATGCAATCTTGTGTATTGGGACAGTACTTGGCCAGCAACTGATGACATTTCACAAGTCCACAAGAACACAAATACAGACAAGAATGCATATTGAGAAACGGCCACAGTATCTGTCAATGAAACCTCACAAGAGATCATAAAGCCACAGTGGACGAGAAGTGCCACACTGTGTCAAGGGTAAGAGAATGCAAAAAAAAGCTATGCACAATGCATCAACCAGCCTAGGGTGAATTTATTACGTACATTAGATATGGGACAAATATAATGTAATTTAATGTAAAATGGCTGTATGTGAGTGGCAAGGCAGGATTTTGAGCAGCTTCTGAAGTTGCTGACAGTCAGTGTGTATTCACTCATTGAAAACAATGGTTTGAATTTTAGGACATTCTGTGACTGATGTGCAAACCTCACCTACAGCACTAAAGTTAACTCATCCAGTATGGTTTATAAACTAAAAACAACAACAACAACAAAAAACAGACCACTAAATGTCTCACTATAAAGAATAACAAATGAACAGAGAGGATGAAGGGCAAAAGTTATTTGAGTGAAAACTTGAAAAAAATAAAATTATCCATAGACATTTGACATTGACATGTTTAGCATTGAAATTTATAAGTATGTAGAAATTAGCGTTAAGATTAATAAATGCTGTAAGATTAATGTTCATGATGCATTAACTAATCTAAACCTTATAGTACAATATTACCAAACATTCCTTACATTCTTATGTATATTGTCAGTGTTTTATGATTAATTGTGCAAATTGATTTTTGTATTCATTGCCCTAAATGAACATGTGACAACACAGAGTGTGTGTGCACTGTGCACAAATATGCTGCTGACAGTAATAGTCACAGCTTTGTGAATGGTTGTTCTTACCTCTCTCACACAGTGGCCCAGTGAAGCCGTATACACACACGCAGAGGTTTGGTCCAATGCAGCGGCCACCATTCTGACAGGTCTTTTCACAGACAGCTGAAACAAAACCACCTGGGATAAAACACTGTTTCAATAGTGCAGGAACAGTCTGACTATCATATGCATAACAAATCATAAGTTCACACACATTCTTCACATAAACGCCAATATATTGGACCTGCCCTGCATGATTTGATGATGAAAGTGGGCTAAATTCTATTAGGTTTATTAGTGTTAAATGTCCCATGTGAAAAACATATGAGAAGGACACTTCAGGACAACTGAACACTGATTAGGACTGGCTTACTACAGGCCGGCTGTTAACACAGTCAATGTCCAGACAGGTTATTGTTGCTCATCTTACATTTCAAAACCTTGGCAAAAGGCCATGGCTTTAGAACCAGAATCAAAGAGACTTTCAACATTAGCTGAGTGCCAAACAGACGAGCCAAGAGCTTTGGCTTGCCCTCTGTTATCTATGAGCAAAGCCTTGAACTCCTACAGAAACGACTGCTTCTCTGGATGATTTACATCTGCTGCAACCCTGGAGAACCTTGATGACCTGCAGAGGTCTGTGCCAGTTACAGTTTATGACAAAGCAGGACACCTGCATGCATGTTTCGCTTGGTTCCCTCAAAGTTGCGTTGGATTCCTCCTCAGTGTAAAGGCGGCCGCACACCGGACGCGCAGCTCAGCGCCGCGTCGCGCCACGTCTAGGACAACTCTCATCTGAAAATCCGATAACATCAGCAATTTTCTGATTTCTGTAAATAAATATAAAACTAAATGTATATTGCAGCACAGGGTTAAGTCCGTATATACATTAACTACGATTTGAGACACATACATGTAAATTTAATATAAAACTATGTAAATGGCGCTCTGTGGCGCGGCAGGATTTTGAACACGGTCCTGAGCCGCCGCGGACAGACGCCGAAAGGCGCCGCCGGTGTGTGTACTCTCATAGAGAATAGTGTGTTCGAATTTAAAAGACGTGGCGCTGCGTGGCGCGCCGCCGAGCTGCGCGTCCGGTGTGCGACCCCCTTAAGGGTTAAGAGGCTCATCTATCACTGTTTTCTATGTTCGTAGAGTTAGTTTCTGGAGTAAATACTGTATATAGGCTATAATCAGTGTGTTTACACAGCTTTAAAAAAAAAAAACGGTGGGTGCTCGTGTTCGAGTTCGGCCAATCAGTGTACACTAACGTAACTGGTAGTTCCTATAGTGCTGGTTTAGACCCGACTCTGAAGTAGGAGTTAGTTTAGTTCCCCAAAAGAAGTTCCTAGAACTAAAAATTGTTCCTAGTTCCTGCGGTGCGAACACGCCAAAAAGCGGGTACTTCCGCTAATAGTTCTAGGAACTATGAAAAGGTTCCTCTGGTGCGAAAGCCCCTTTTGTTGGAATGAGACAGAGCAAGGACTAAGAGGTTGGTTGATTAAGGCAAGTGGAAATATCACTGACCTGAACTCTAGCAGGACCTGGAAGCCCTTAAAGAAACCTTAGCAAAGATGTGACAAATAATTTATGGGGAATGAAAACAAGCCAATCATCATAATTTCAGAGGACACAAGTCAAGTCACCTTTATTTATATAGCGCTTTTAACAATATAGATTGTTTCAAAGCAGCTTTACAGAGATAATAGGAAATTAAAGTAACAGAGATTGTTTTGGCTTTACAGCAGCTCTAGAATAAAGTTATTGTCCAGCTAAAGTTAGAGGAAGGAGGGAAAGAGGGCAAGGGGGAATTGCAGTAATCAAGTCGCAAGATGTCTGGGGTCTGGACAAGAACCTGAGGAGTTCAATTACCAGAAATGAGCTGATGCTGTGAAGCATTAAGGTGCAGGGTCAAAGGTAATCCAAAGAAGAACTGGTCACCTTGGGTAGTGCTTCTCAAACCTGTCATGTAAGCCCCCACCACTGTAGATTTGGGATGTCTCTATCTAACACACCTGATTAAACTCACCAGCTCATTAGTAGAGGCTGCAAGACTAGAATTGTGTGTATCTTACAATGGAGACAATCAAAAATGTGCAGTAGTGGGGGTCCCAGGACAGGTTTGAGAGGCACTGGTGTGCTGGATTGGGGAGACATCTCAAATGTTCAAGTGAAGTGAAGAAATGCTATTTGTGACGTAAGTCGAAAAAGGTCTGTGTTCTTCTTTACAAACAGTAGGTACTTCGAGACCACCTGGATCAGGAGATCTCCAGAGGTTAGTGTACGACAGATTATACTGGGTGGTTTAGTAGTCTCTTTTGATGAAACGGAGAGGAATAAGTGACAACATGTTGAGTCTTGGATGTGTGCAGTTTAGAAAGGATCAAGTACTACACAGGGCAAAGACCACAAACACAATTTATACTCACGCTGTCCACAAAAGATTCCTGTATATCCCTTTGGACAATGGCAATGGTCCTCTTCACACACCCCATCATTCATACATCTGATATTGCATTGTTGGGCTTAAGCAAAAAAAGAGGGAGGAAGAAAGAAATATTTTAGTCACAAGTGATTCATATTATGACTGGTTAGGTCTGTTCTACATGCCTAATGTGTACTTCTCTGCTTTTTCTTCCAAAATTCAGTTTAAATAGACATTTGTTAAATATGCAGTATAATATAAAAAACAAAACAAAACATATCCTGTACAATAGAACTCATAATGTATAAAACATACATGATTTGGTGGCACAGGACGGGGCTATTTGGCCACCAGGACATGTGCACATGTTGGGTCTGGAGCAGAAACCACCACCACAGCTGTTCCGGCAAATGGCTATGGTAAAGAGCATGTGTCAATATTAACAGAAAATGTCACTGGAATGAAGAAACTTAAAGGGTTAGTTCACCCAAAAATGTAAATTCTGTCAGTAATTACTCTCCCTCATGTTGTTCCAACCCCGTAAGACTTTCATTCATCTTCGGAACACAAATTAAGATATTTTTGATGAAATCTGAGAGCTGATCACTCCTCCATAGGCTGGCCAATAGTGAGCCTATGTTCTGAAGTGAACTCACTCAGAGGCCCACACAGAAGAAAATGAATAGTTGAATAAAGTAGTTTTTTTGCACACAAAAAGTATTCTCGTCGCTTGATAAAGGTTGAGCCACTGTAGTCACTTGGACTATTTTAACGATGTCTTTACTAAATTTTCTGGGCCGGCAGATTTCGATTACCTATCAGCCTATGAAGGAGTGAGACAGCTCTCAGATTTCATCAAAAATATCTTAACTTGTGTTCCGAAGATGAACGAAGGTCTTGGAACAACATGAGGGAGAGTAATTACCGACAGAATTTACATTTTTGGGTGAACTAACCCTTTAAGTGTTTAAAGGCTCTTTAAAGTTTCAATGTGTGTGAATCAGCTGGTGTTTTGGTGATTGTTAGTGGATACATGACATCAGTTCACCTCAAGTTCACACAGGTGTATGAGCAACTACTTGTATACAGAAATACAAGAAATTCTTGCTGAAGCTCAAGCGTGCTGTGTAACATGAAAACGAACATAATTGTATCTTGCTGATGCTCAAACGCGCTGCGTAAAACGAGAATGAATCTCATTGGTTCATGCTGAAGCTTAAACGTGCTGCGTAACACAAGAATGAACCTCATTGTATCTTGCTGATGCTCAAATGTGCTATGTAACACATGAGAATGAACTTCACTGGTTCTCGCATGTCAAGCGAACATGCTTGAGCTTCCATTTACCACAACTGATGTATGAGTTGATTAATGTTTTTTATGTGAATAAAAATCAAAGTGGCTGCGTAGACTCTCAATAGAGGGACAGAAAGCTCTCAGATTTCATCAAAAAGATCTTCATTTGTGTTACGAAGATGAACAAAAGTCTTACAGGTTTGGAACGACATGAGGGTGAGTAATTACTGACAGAATGTTCATTTTTGGGTGAACTAATCCTTAACTAATTTGGGTGAAGTATTTTAGCAGTGTTTGCAGTTTTATTTAAATCAGGAAATATCAGGACTCAAAAGAAAGTTTACAGTACTTACATTGTATAAATATTAGTTTTTAAACATAAATGGTTCAAGGTAATCAGTTTCCCAAATTACATTATTTAACATAGGCTACTGTACTGTAGATAACAGTAGAAATGCTAATTAAAGTAAACTATACTGACAATCCCTGCTGCCAGATTTGTGTCTAAGAATTTCTACAAGGCATAAAACAAGCATTAATTCATTACACATACTTCCTAGAAGAATAAATCTAAAGCGTAAGGCAATGAATTTCAAGAGCATACTCATTGAACCTTGAGAGTGAGGAACATCTGGACCCTGACTTACGCACAACACACTGGTTCCCCCCAGGCAGAGTCTTCCAGCCTGGACAACAGTAGGACTGCAGACGAGATCCACACACATTAGGTCTGCAAAACACAATGATGAGCTTCAAGATCAAACTCACCTGCATAATACATGTAAAGCGAAAGCTATTACACAAAGCAGTGGAATAAATCTGCACACACAAACAATTCACACAAAGCGTGTTTAAAAGTTCACAGTGAAACTATTCGACACGCTTCTGTAATAACAGAGCATGTGTTTCATTCAGAACAGCCCACATATCACAGCCTTAAACTAATAAAAGCAGCATTAGTTGGGATGTGTGTGTGTAAGACTCACCCTCTCAGTGAATCTTGTTTTCCCCGTCTCTGGGATCCATTCATATGAACAGTCTCTTTTCCATGAATTCCTGAGATTTTCCCCATTAAAACTCCCAGTAGAGCAACAAATCCTACTAAACACCTCAGATCCCCTTTAGATGTCATGATAGATCCAGTGAAACTTTATAGTCAGTTAGTCTAGGAGATGAATGGAAAATCATAACAGATCCTGTTTCTTTTTTCTTTTTCTTATGTAAAGCTGTAAGATAGATAAGAAGAGCTGAACTGAAGCGCAGGAGAGCAGCTTGTGGAGGAGAGGATGAAGGAAGATCTACACGTTTGTAAGGGTGATTTATAAAGTCGTGACGGCAGCACCGGTCTACCTATCGAATAATGCTACTGGACCGTTTACAGTCTATGGGCTGGACTGTCTGCAATTCAGGCGCGAAACATGAGGAGACATGAGAAAATGTATGGATGAAAATCATGTCTAAATTGTCATGTATAGCTTGTCATGTAAATTGTCCGTCCTCGACATGAGGCGATATGGACATTTTTAAGACTGATGACGCGATTTAACCATAGACTGTAAACAAATATTTTAACGGTCAGCAAATACTGCATGTTTTTTATATATTTTATTTTTATTATTACATACATTATTTTACATGCACATTTATAACACTATAACTTAGTAGTATTATATTACCTTTGCATCCAATTACAAAAAAAAAACGAGTTACCGCTGCTGTGAGGGTAATGTTAACGTATTTCTAGCGGCTGTGGGAGTGAAGGTAAAGTAAAAGGTAAAAGGACATCTTTCTCTCTTCTGACTGCCGTTATCAATCTCTCTATATTTTTAACTCTTTCTGAAAGTTGTGATATCACTATTGTGGAGTTTTATTTAGCTATTTGAGCAAATGAACACAAAAATAAATATTTAATGTAGTCTCTCATAGCTAAAGAAGTTTACCTGACGACTTCCGCGTCGCAGTCACCACTCTTTCATGAGATCAAAAACTTATTTCCATTTTACTGTTATTATGTTGAGCATTACAAAAATCGTTTTACGTGTAAAAGTAGAGTACACACCACAACGATAACGATAACGGCACTGCTGATGAACAATATACTATAAACATTGACAGCCAATCAAAATCCATCCTGCTTACATAGCACGAGCATTTAAAGCGACAGATATGGCAAGCCGTTTTAACTTTTATTCATTTCCGGGATATGAATCCTTGATATCAACAATTCAATTTTCACTAGTTAAAATGATAATTCTTGATATCAGGAATAATGTTTCTACTAGTAACAATTATGGCAAGCCGTTTTAGCTTAAATTGTACCCCGCGTTACTCGTCGTAATTGCATTTTTACTAGTAAGAATTCAATTAGAGAGCTCTACAATTAAATTCTTACTAGTAACAATTCAATTGTAGAGCTCCGTAATTAAAAATGAATGGAAGTCAATGGAGACATATGACTAGTAAAAATTCATTTGTAGAGCTCTCTAATTGGAATTGTTAATAATAATAATTGAATTAGAGAGCTCTCTATGTAATTGCTACTAGTGAGAATTGAATTGTAGAGCTCTTTAATGAATTCTTACCAGTAAAAATGCAATTATGACGAGTAACGCTGGGTACAATTTAAGCTAAAACGGCTTGCCATAGGGTAGTCAAAATTTGCTTTTAAATGTTAGGGCTTGCCATATATATCAGCTTTGTATTTCTTACTAGTAGAAATATAATTTTTGATATCAATAATTACATTGTTACTAGTAAAAATGCAAATTCCTGATATCAAGAATTATGTGGTTACTACAAAAAAATTCTATTATTGAGATCAACAATTAAATTGCTACTAGTAAAAAAAAATATTTTTGATATCTGAAATGGCTTTCATACTATGGCAAGCCGTTTTAGCTTAAATTGTACCCAGCGTTACTCGTCGTAATTGCATTTTTACTAGTAAGAATTCAATTAGAGAGCTCTACATTTGAATTGTTACTAGAAAGAATTCCATTAGAGAGCTCTGTAATTGCATTCTTACTAGTAAGAATTTAATTAGAGAGCTCTCTAATTGTAATTGTTACTAGTAATAATTGAATTAGAGAGCTCTCTAATTGTAATTCTTTCTAGTAACAATTCAAATGTAGAGCTCTCTAATTGTAATTCTTACTAGTAACAATTCAATTGTAGAGCTCTCTAATTGTAATTCTTACTAGTAACAATTCAATTGTACAGCTCCGTAATTAAAAATGAATGGAAGTCAATGGAGACATACGACTAGTAAAAATTCATTTGTAGAGCTCTCTAATTGTAATTGTTACTAGTAAGAATTGAATTAGAGAGCTCTGTAATTGTAATTCTTACTAGTAATAATTGAATTAGAGAGCTCTATAATTGTAATTCTTACTAGTAATAATTGAATTGGAGAGCTCTCTAATTGTAATTGCTACTAGTAAGAACTGAATTGTAGAGCTCTCTAATTGAATTCTTACTAGTAAAAATGCAATTACGACGAGTAACGCTGGGTACAATTTAAGCTAAAACGGCTTTCCATATGCCATAGACAGACGACAAAACTGGCAATATCTCTCCGCTGGTGCTGGTGTAACGTTAGTTAGACGCTAATATAGTTATTGTTATCTGTCTTTATAGTTATATAGTTATTGGTGTTAACGGGCATTTAGATGGAAGGACGATAAAACATTTGTTGGGACAGATGGCTAACCTGTTCAAAATTTTTGTTTTCATGTGGCCTGTAAATTTCATAAATAAATCTGTAGTCAATAAGTTAATTGTTAAAAATGTATTTAATTCAGTTGAAACTATTGTTTTCTGTAATTTCTGTTTATTGTATATGCATTTCATAACAATCAGCAATATGTCTACACACACACACACGGGCGCGCGCGAGAGATGTTCTTTCTTTATTAAATATCACATTCCTGTTTGCAACATTTGAGCACGATGTTTGTAAGGTTATGACTGCCCTCTTGTGGTTAACAGCCTTTGCAAGTTTGTAAATAGTAAATGAACTGATTTCGCCGATTATTAATGATCACATCCAATCATCATGATCTAAGAGTTTCGTATAGCAGCATGAAACACAGAAATCATGCCAACTTTATTAAATCTAAGCAAGGGAACGATAAAAAAAAGTTAACTTTATTATTATGTAAGTGAGATGCTAACAAATTAATAACAAATTACACTTTGTCATACATGCCAGAACAATCCATGAGGTTTTCCAGTGTCCAGCACTACAATCAAACAGCAGACAGTATAACCTGGCCTTGAACTGGAAAGTGGACAGGATTAAAGCTACAAATACAATATATAAAATAATCATATACTGTCCAATTACATTTCATTGAATTATTTACATTGTTGCATATAAATGAAAAGGCACAATTTTAGCTTGTTTATAGAGATTATAAAACCAATTCATAGAATCCATTAATAGAAGTCCTGCTGTAACAAACATATCAGAATGTGTTTGAAATCGAACAAGAGCAGATAATACTCATAAACTGATGTTATATTATTATACATTAATATACGTAAAACCCTTTTCTGTGCTTTACTGTTAATAAGACAAGTGAACAATACTTTCTAACCACTTCACTCGGCTTGTAACTGATTATATTAGTAATTTGTTTTCATTATCGATGTTAATGTCTATCGCTGTTCTGCCTATGTGGATTTACACTGTAGTAAATGCACTTCCAGAAACATGTCATCTAGTGATGTGGATGCGTTCCAAACGCATCGTTTCACGGGTCACTGCATTTCCCACAATGCATCTACAGTCTCTTCTGGCCTGATACGATGTGTTGATATGTGTGTGCAGTGAGGGGGATGTAGGTTTTCTGCGAAGCGTCTAGGAAGTAGAGCGGCTGCTGGACTGTGTCGGGACTGAAGCCCTGCTGGACCAGTCTCCCCTTCTGCTGCTTGAACGTGTCCGTCACGTCTAAGGAAGTCTGCGGGACAAAAGCAGGAAAAGCACATAAAGACTCAAGGCAATGGATGAATGTGTAAAAGCACACATGCAGGGTGCGGTTTCTTCCAGGAACACTAGTCGTACATCACTCAGTGCTGCACTATTCTGCTCTTTACAACACAGATTTGGATCCATTGCTTCAGTGAAGAGCGCTATTCCAGTGAACTCAAATTACATCGTGACATCTCAGTATTGGATTTGCTGATGTATGTCGTTGTTAAAGATGCTCTTATACTGTAGTGCATTAGGGCCAGTCCACTTTTTCCAGAAGTATTTCTTCCAATCAATCTTTCCCATAGGGATTTAAAAAAAGAAAAAAAGTCTTCGATACCAAGCCAACCAGTACGAGCTGAATCACAACATTACCACGTTTTATTTGAAGCAAAAAAGTGCGTTAAACAAAGTTACCTTTGAGGGTAAGAACTACAGTCCCATGAAGCGCTGGGAACAACAAAATCAACTTTTTTAATTGATATATGCATTGTTTTTAATTTGAATATATCTATAGAAACAATATTTGTTATTACACAACATGCATGTACATACAAACATTTAATTTTTTGAGAGCTTAGGGAGGCGTATTTGGATTACGTCATTTGCGGTGCTTCATGACAGTATTTTTTTATATATACATATAAAAAATCTTTAACAAATACATGCACCATCAATTAACAACCATGAAGCTCAAAACAGGTCTGTCTTTAAAGGCTTAGAAGTTATCGGTTTTACTTCCTGAACCGAACTGTTCAACTTCAAACTGTATGTTTGTTTCGATTCTCTGATCAGTGGAGATTTTCACCAGGAAATCAGCTGTTAAACATGACTTAAAAAATACAGTGAAATAATCCAGACTGACTGCTTCAACAAAAGCATAAACTATCAATTAATAAGCTCACAGTCTGTTGCACTTCACCACAGCACTGCTTGATCCTGATTAGTAGACAGCCAAAGGTGTCGGATTACTTTTTAATAGCTGAATGACAACGTAAAATGTCAAAGAAATGACTCTGGCTGGATGACTCTTCCATAAGATGCTGAATCAGTGGATGAAGAATGTTTTAGATATTATAACCTAAAATATGTGTTATGACATGCTAACTGTGGTAAAACGGAGCCCTGACAGCAGAGTTACTGAAAATGAGTGCACTGTTGAGTGGGTGCATTAACTGAGCTGTGTATTAACTTAAAAAGAAAAAAGAAAAGAAAAGAACTCAATTATTCCTTGCATATCCCAGTTTAACACAGTCAATATAAGTAGTTAGACGTCCTCCGTACTAAAAACCCAAGTGTCCCTTGTTCTGTGTCCATCCTGGTGTTAGACGCTTTTGGTGATCAAATTACAAGTGGTCAACGCTAAATGCATTTTCTGACCATAAATGGTCACAGAAGACTTTAAGATTCATGTTTATACCAAATGGAAACAATTTCAAAACTTTGTATACTCCTTGTGGCGAGCACGACGAGGTCGAGGGCCGTGGGAGGACGGCGCGAGGCCGGTGGCGTGATTGATAATGAGCGACACGTGCGCGACGCACCGGTCTCGCATCTCTCACGGAGGAGCGGAAGCATAAAGGAGGAGCGACGACAGTGAAGAGCGAGAGAGGAACAGGCCTGTGTTTTATTTGATGTTCTGTGTTGCCAGCAGTCGTCCGTGAGGGGCTGCTGGCTTTTACTTTCGTTTTGTATTTGTTTTATTTTTGTAATTAAAAGTCTTTAAATGTTCGCCGGTTCCCGCCTCCTTCTTCCCGTAACATCTGAACTTCGTTACACTCCTATACGGTGACGTATGCTATATAGCAAATCTCAACTGCTTGATTGCTTGTAAATCACAAAAATGTGAACTATATTATCAGCCAACTCTAATCTGTGAAATGCAACTATAAGACTCCAAGATATTAACATATTATAAACATTAACATCATGATTTTCAGTAAAGCTGCTTTGAAACTGTGTATTGTGAAAATCACTATTTAAATAAATTTGACTTGAGTGGCCTGACATGTCAACTTCTGCTTCAACCACTGATGAGAAATATAATAATCATGAAGGTTCAGACAAACAGCACAGGTAAACAGAAAAGCAGGAGAGAGAGAGAGAGAGAGATACCTGAACTCTCAGAAACCACGGCCATGCGTACGGAGGGAGTGTGTGGACCAGATGACTGTAGAGTCTCTCTCCATCCAACTCTTGATCATCCTTCAGGACAACAGCAGCCATTCCCACTCGACCCTCGTATCCTGCAGGAACATCAGACTTCATTCACACGAGCTCCAGTGACACAACACTGTTAGATGAGACCACTGTCCTTCTCACTTCAAACACTGGAATCTTGTCAAGTGTAATGAGTGCTTCAAAAGTCCTTTTAATAATCATTTAAAACATGATTTAATAAATACAAGCAAAGTAAACACTACAGAACAGCCCCTGTTAGTCTGAGATGATGGTCACCTGGTACAGTGACCCCGTACACACTGACGTCCAGAAGGAAGTCCAGACCGCCCAGAACTTCAGACACCTCAGTGGTGGACACGTTTTCTCCTTTCCACCTGCAAACCAACCGAGAACATGATCCATGACATGGTCAGGGTGTAAAAACACACACAGAAAGGCCACAATGATCCCCTGTGGCTCTCTGAGGATGTGAAAGCAAAAAGCCCATTCACACCAAGGTCAATAACTATAACAATAATGATAAAGTAACAGTTCTAAAACTTGTTTTGAATATAAGAATAGCAGAGTCCACAGCACAACTATAACGGCACAATGTTTTTCCAGCTGATGAGCGATAAAAACATTGACGGCCAATCAAAACCGGTCCTGCTTTAAAGAGCTCGAGCATTTAAAGCAGCAGATGATAAAACTGCCGAATAAACACAACGGTACTGTCCGCTGGTGTGGACGCTAATATAGTTATCTTTATATTTATCAGTGTGGGTGTGAACAGGCCTTAAGAACAGAGGAAAAACAAGCCAAGAATTTAAAACAGGACCACAGATCATTCATATTGTGAGAACAGTCAATCATATCCCTTCCTGTACTGGAGTGATTTCGCTTATACACAATGAGGAATTACTTTATTATATTTTGCTCTGTGAGTTCTGTGAGAACAAAAGGGCTGAGACCATCAAACTTTCAAGAAGCAGCTGAAGACTTCACTAACCCACAACCATAAATGAAGAAACCTAGCAGAACTCTCTTCTTTTCTGCTTTACACTGGCATTAGTTTGGCTCTTATGACAACTGGCTTGTTTGTGACGTTTTTCATTTTCTCATAATAGATGTAAATGTAGTCTCCATCTGTTGTCTATATTCTTATACGTGTGTGTCAAAAGTTCAGTCAATGTAAGAGCGTTCTGCTCAGAGAGGAAATCCCAAAGGACGAGCCGGAAGGAAATGCCCTGTGTTTGTGATTTTACTGCATGAAGGTTGTGCTTCTGGGCAGATCTACAGAAGTTAGTCTTGGCCAGACCCTCTGCCAGAGCTCTGAAGGGTTTAGAAATATTCATACAGAATCCTAGACCTCTTGCAGCTACAAGCCAGAATTAAATGCAAAGATTCCCAACATTATCGCCACATATGCAAGCATGAGGGGAAAAACAGTGAACTAAAGACCTGAACGTGTCTCCAATCCTGTCTTTGAAGTAGACAAAGTCTCTGTGGTCCTGCAGCATCAGATCTCCTGTGTTGAAATACACGTCTCCCGTCTTGAAGACGTCCCTCAGCAGCTTCCTCTCAGACATGGCTTTATCACCGGCGTAGCCCAGGAAAGGGTTGGTGAACATCACTGGAGCCACCAGTAACCCTGCTTCCCCTGAAAACACACCAGTCTGGCCTGAGGATCACATGCTGCTTACACACTCAAAACAGACTTTACTTTAGGAACTTTTTGTATGAGTTTTCCTCATATATAATATAAAATCTATAAAATAGGGCTTGATATTAACTTTTTTTGCGCACCAACCACTGTGGCTAGTGATTTTTCAAAGTTATTAGCCACTCTGCATTTTCACTGGCCACGATTTTGACTGATACCATGGGAAAACACTGCCATATAGATATTTTGGTTACACTTTATTTTAAGGTGTCATTGTTACAGTATAATTATACATTTAAGTACTGAGTAATATTAATTAACTACATGTACTTACTATAGGGTTAGATTAGGGTTTGGTTATTTGCACGTAATTGTGCATAATTTACTGTTATTACTATGGTAAGTACTAGCCTCATAGCATAATTGCTTAAGTCATTTTGTGTTTTTTCTTGTTTTCCAAAGACATTGAAATATGACTTAGGCAATTATGCTATGAGGCTAACAAGGACACTGTAAAATAAAGTGTTACCGATATTTTTTATATTATCTCATAAATTGGAAGCAGGTTTATTAGGCTGCTGTCACTTTAAGACCTGACGCACCGACTGACTGTGTTTACATGAATACTCGACCGGCATTTTTACATAATTTTTTGTGTATTTTACGGTTTAAGGACAAATGCCCCGAACAAGAACTAAATTTAGTACTGAGAGGCGGCTTTATGTGTGGGCACTTTGGGTGGGAGCACAAAATCTGGGGGAATGAGTAATACGCGCCATCCCACACCAAAATTCAAGCCCTGTAACAGCAACAATATTCATCCGGAGCAAATGAAACGAGTGAGTGGAGGCGGGTTTGTGTGTAACTCGCTGTCGGAGAGATGAGAGCGCGAGAAAGCACTGCTAATATAGTGTCTCTATTCTGTTGAAAATGAGTACTGGAACATTTCAGATATTTCAGTATCCATGTATCCAAAAATCAATATTTAAGAGATTAAAACATTGCACTTAGTTTAATATTTCAGATGCCTTTTTAAAAGCCTACAACTGAAAATATATACATTATATAAAATTCAACCCACCAGTAATGTCAAGTTGTTAATGTCAAGCCCATTATATATAATATTTTTTCCAACACAGCAAAAACATGACACTGTCAGGTAAAGCATACATAAGTTTACATAAAGGTACCATTCTTAATACTTTCCCATCCCAATGATCCAGCGTAGGTGATCCCGTTTCAGAATCACGTAGCAGTTTTATAATTGATATGGTCCATATATGTCTGCTCTTAAAATGTGAAGTATAATAACAATAAAAAATATACTGACCTCACCTTTACTCACTTTAATGCAGTGTCCTGAGTCTGTCCGTATGGGCTCGTACGTTTGTGGATCACATTTTAAAAACTCAAAAGGCAGACTGAGCTGGAATAAAATCAAAGAAAAGAGCTACATTACATCAGAAAGTACATTCACATTTCTGAATGAATAATCTAATTTATTACACATCATTCAAACTCAATGTTACTGAAGAGTTGGATTAGTAAACCTCAAATCGGAAAAAAACAGACCTTATTAAAAAAACTGGCTCGTCCAATTGGTCCAATTTCATCTGTGTAATTAACAAAGCCAATACTGGCCTCCGTCAAACCATAAGCTTCGCGAATTTGGATTTTTCCAAAACGTCTGACAAACTCCTTCCAGACATCAGCTCTAAGTCCACTTCCAGCGGCGAGGCGAACTTTATGAGACGCTTCCTCTGCAGTCTGTCAACAAATAAAGCTAAATCTTAATGTTATCTACATCAACACAATGAAATGTTGTCTTTGACAAAACAATGTCAACTAGAAACAAAACCCCTAAAAATGCAGTACATATTTTAGCATGAAGTACAAACTTTAGTACCTTTGGTTGATTGACCAAATATCGACAGAGTTCTCCAATATACTGAAACACAGTAATATCATACTTCAGACAGTCCTTCCAAAACTGGCTGGCAGAGAACTTCCTCTTCAAAACACACGTCGCCCCTGAAACACAATGCTCCATGTTAGGATAAGGATTACACTTGCAGGAACTGTTCACATTCAACTGCTTTCTTACACTAACAATATGTATATGGAAGCCATACAGACGCCACATATAACGTGCAGAAAAACAGTTGTGAGTTGTCCCTGTGTTAGTGAGCTCATACCTAACTCGATGCATCCGCCGATGCCGAGCAGCGACGCAGACATGTGGTAGAGCGGCAGCGTCAGGTAGACTCTATCACTGGCACGAGCGCCACACAAGCGGAGGAAGGCCATACACATCACAGCTTTGATGTGACTGATTCGAGCAGCTTTCGGCAGTCCTGAGAACCAGAGAACAACAGGAGACCGTCAGTGCAACAGACGAGCCTGGGGCAAAATAAAGACTGAAGGCAGATGTGTAGTGTACATTATCACCTACTCCATATGTGCTCACAATCAACCACTCCACATCTCAGAGTAGAGTAGAGTAGAGCAGAATAGAGTAGAGTAGAGTAGAGCAGAGCAGAATAGAGCAGAATAGAATAGAATAGTCATTGCCACATGACTGGTCTGGTAGAAATTGCTGTTCATTAATTTATAGTGAAGGATCTGAAGCATTTTTATGATTGAATTCCTATAGTTTATATATATATATTCCTGGTAGTACAACATATGGAATGTCACTGAGGTGGCTCCAGCCTATAACCGGGGAGAGAGACGCACCGGTCAGAAACATACAAGTGTTAGGCCTGGCATCGGACGCTCCGCCATGTCCGTTGCCGATGGGTGTGGAGGAACTCAACAGGGTTCGGCAAAAGAGGAACTCTACTGGAGGAAGAACGGCGCACGTATCCAGTCCATAGGAGGGGAATGTCACAGCAAGCCGACACTTCGAACAAGGCTTACAGGTGTAACTGGCTTCTATGCGAAGGGAGCATACAGGAAGAGTTAGGTATGAGGCTATAGAACCTAGCTAACGTGTTTGGTGTCGCCCAGCCTGTATCAGCGAGGCACACTGTGCCAACGCCCAAGAAGCAGCTACACTCCAAGTGGAGTGGTCTCGCAACCCAGGGGTGCATGGTGCATCTTGGGAATGACACGCCAAGATGATGGTATCCACTATCCAGTGGACCAACATCTGCTTGGAGACAGCCTTTCCCCTCTGCTGGTCTCCGTAACAGACAAAGAGCTGGTCTGAGGTCCAGAGGCTTTGCGTTCTGTTCA
The DNA here is from genome assembly GCF_965113295.1 of Leuciscus leuciscus. Lineage (NCBI taxonomy): Eukaryota > Metazoa > Chordata > Actinopteri > Cypriniformes > Leuciscidae > Leuciscus > Leuciscus leuciscus. The sequence goes on from NC_138723.1 coordinate 3,965,908, forward strand.
CATATAACTACAAGGAGCGGATGGGACAAAGAAAGCCAGGGCTGGGTCTGCCTCCTCCGGGGGCAGCGTTTGCAGGCTCACCACTTGGTCCCGAAAGGGTGTGGTAGGAACCTTGGGCACATATCCAGGCCAGGGTCTCAGGATAACGTGAGAGTTAGCCGGCCCGAAACCCAGGCACGATTCGTCGACCGAAAATGCATGCAGGTCCCCTATCCTCTTAAGAGAGGCCAAGCAAGCAGGAGAACTGTTTTTAAAGACAGGACTTTTAACTCAGCTGCCTGCAGGGCTCAAAGGGAGGTCTCTGCAGTGCAGTCAGCACCAAAGATAAGTCCCAAGAGGGCATAAATGGGGCGCAAGGTGGATTCAGTCTCCTCGCTCCTCTCAGGAACCTGACGAAATTGTGCTTTCCCACAGATGACCGATCCACAGCATCATGATGTGCATCAAATAGAGGCAACATACACTTTCAGGGTGGAGGAAGATAGCCCTCGCTCCAACCCATTGTGATGGATTTTTTAATTAATCAACTTTAATTAATAAACTAACATTTGTTTTTCTTGCAGGAACGACATTCATATGCTTTTAAATGTTTCCAAACTCTTTAGGGAAAACTTGTGACTTTGAGTGTGTGTGTGTGTGTATAAATAACAATTAGGGAAGTGAAACTAGACAGATGACAAGTTCTCAAACCTTGTAATAAGTAATCACAAAATCAGAGTTTGCTTGTGCCAGTGACAGAGGGAAAAGGTTGGGGCTTTTGAACCAATTGAACCAATCATATTGAAGGTGACATGTTAGTCTTATTTGTTTTCTCGATTCTATAATAACTGTTGTATCTGTGTTATCTGGTGGGATTCTCAATGGAATTTGTCTGAGATCCTCCGGCCTTGCTTCTTGGGAGAGATTCCCTGAGAACTGCTCGGGAAGATCTCCTGGCCGTGATTAAAGCATTTAAAGGAAATTTGCTGAAGTCTGTCCGTCGATTATTCCTGCGCAGAAAGCTAGTTTAGGGAAGCAAGTTAATTAGAGTAAGAAACTCGGCCAGTTGTCGACTGAAGACGCAAGAGCTAGAGTATAAAGGTATTGGGTGTCGATTGGAGACGCCCCAGATAGTTAGGTGTAGGGAAAAATCTACAACACCATCTTGCAGGAAAGAAAGCACGGAAGTGACGAACATCTTCGGGGGTCTTCTCGGAGAAGAACACCACTCAACGAACAGGTTCCACTTCAGGGCGGAAGCATGCCTCGTAGAGGGTGCTCTTGCAGAAGTGATAGTGTCTACGACTTTTTTGTGGTAGATCACCTAGAACATCCGCATCCCATCCATTCGGGACAAGACCTGGAGTTTTCTAGAGGTCTGAAGCATTAGTTTGGGGAACTAGGTCCGGTTGGGCCAATAAGGGGCAACTAGCAAGACCTGCTCCTCTTCCTCCCTGACTTTGCACAGTGTCTGTGCAAGAAGGCCCACTGAGGGAAATGCATACTGGCAGAGGCCCCGGGGCCAGCTGTGTGCCAGCGCCTCCATGCCAAGGGTCTCCTCGGTCAGGGGGTAAAACAATAGGCAATAGGAGTCCGGAGAGGCATACAAATCTATCTGTGCGGCCCCGAAGTGGTCCCAGACCAGCTGGACCGCCTGGGGATGGAGTCTCCACTCTCCCTGGGCCACAGGATGTCGTGAGGGCTCGTCAGAGGCACGATTGAGCCGGCCGGGAATATAAGTGGCATGAAGCGACCTCAGAAGCTTCTGACTCCATAGGAGGAGGTGGTGGGCGAGTTGCAACATGCGAGGGAAGCGTAGCGCAACGGTCGCAGTGTTGTCCGTACGGACCAGTACATGCTTGCCGAGCAGCGGCATTTTGAGGCGTCTCAAAGCAAGGTGCACTGCTAGCAACTCGAGGCAGTTGATGTGCCAATGCAGTTGGGTGTTGGTGGACACTTGTTCTAGGGGCACTCAGGCCCGGAGAAACGAAGGTCTCTCGGCCGTGAAGCCAGTGCTGAAACGTACTCATATGGAGCAAGCCGAGCAGCGTTACTGCGGCTAAGGCTGCCATATGCCCCAGGAGCCTCTGAAAAAGTTTCAGTGGACCACTGTGCTGCTCTTGACAGTATTCAAGCAGTTCAGCACCGATTGAACACGTTTCTCTGTGAGGCGTGATTGACTGTTGGACCGAGTCCAGATCCATACCGAAAAAAGAGATCCTCTGCCCGGGGGCGAGCTTCATGCCCCAGAGGGCGAGGTGGGTTGCGGTGCGGAACTCACCCATGAGCTCACAGTCTGGACTACCCTTGTGCATGTCCATGAGTACCTGGGTCTGGTGGACCTGGAGCAGCACCATGGCATGCAGAGAGGAAGCGGCTTGAAACTAGAAACGTGTCTGCTGCCATCCTGAACTGTTATAGAGTAACAGCTGTTGGTGTTTTCTGCGTGTACTGCACCTGTAGTGCCAGATGTGAAGATGAACAAGAAATTGGCCATGAGGTTTGGTGGAGGAGCGTCGAGCACAGGCTTCTCTGGTGAGGCCGAGTCCAGCTGGTCCAGCAGAGTCCTGATATTCTTCAGTGAGGATCTCTCTGCTGCCACACACACATCTATCCCAGAGTCCTTCAGTGAGGATCTCTCTGCTGCCACACACACATCTATCCCAGAGTCCATCAGCGTCAGCAGCACCTCCTCCAGAGACGCCATCAGGTCTGCAAGCATGGGACAAGATCAGGACATTATGTGGCTGCAGGAGCAAAGAGCCCTATATGTTATATGTACAGAAGTTATTGTGCACATTTTATTGTGCGCTTATATTCTCACTAATTACCAACACAAACCAAATTATAGTACATTCACATCTTAAAATTGAATCGATCAGCGAGCATGTGTCGTAATTATGTCACATAATACTGAATACTGAGCCACAACTCTTTCATTTGACATATCCAATAATAATAAGAATGATAATAATAATAACAACAACAACAATCAGTGCTGGCCTGGGTGGTAATTGATTACATGTAATCTGGATTACGTAATCAGATTCCAAAAATTAAGTATGTGTAATTACATTTTAAAATACTCGTAATCAGACTACAGTTACTGTTTTATTGATTACATGATTATATGTTATTCTCACCGAACATTGAAAACTGAGAACCAACAGCATTTGATCACTGGAGTCACAGAAATCATTTCACTTTTAAGAAGAGTTCTCTCAACATTGCATATCTAATCAACTCCTGATAAACACATTAATTATCATTTGAATTATCACTCAGTGAGTCGTTTAACGATGTATTACCCTCTTTGGAAGGCTTTTGTCTTTCACACAAATTACAATGTAGGAATTCACATCATTTCATATTTACAAGCAATTCCCCAAATTTTGTGTCCAGCTGAACGTCTTTGACCAAATACATTTACTTGAAGTATCCACTGAGCTTTTACATTATCAGGTCAATAATTAATAAAGTCCAATAATAGAAAAGAAGTTCACGATTCTCCAATATCGGTTAATGGTCACATAACATGCAGGGTAAACAAATACAATATATCTTTTTTAAATAATCTTTAATAAGTGTTTTATTTAGATTTTTTAAAAGATTTTCATTAAACTCACAAACCCCAGTCTGGGAAACCCTGATGAAACGTAATATTTAACACACATATCATTGATAAAGAATGAAATATATTTTCTTTATCTTTAAATTAGATTTTTATATTAATATGGTTATATTAATATTAATAAGATTATCCTATTAAAAAAAAAATCAATGTGATAAATGAGTTGGGTCAAAAATAAACTAAAAGTAATCAAAAAGTAGTCAGATTATATTACTTTAAATATATATTGTAATGGATTACGTTCTTAATTACAATTTGTGAGTAATCTACCCGGATTTGTTTTTGTTTTGTCGTCCCTTAATAACTGCCAATCAACACTCCAGCAACCACAGAATAATTCAGCCTAGTTTCCAGACGCCAGATTTCTTTTGAAAGGGAAACTGAAAAAAATAAACAATACCAGCCTAAACAGTTTGTTTGTTTGTTTGTTTGGGTTTGGTTTGGTTTTTTTTTTTTAACAATGTTCAGTCAGGCTTGGCTTTGTCAGAACATAGATATCTTTGGTCAAACTTTTCTTGTTGTTTGTAAATTGTTTTAAAATCAAACATACAAAATAAGCAACCAAAACAACTAGCATGAAGGCTAGCATGACATATAAGAGCTGTAGTAAAGCAACTCTGTGCTTCTTCGTCACACTCGTTCTCACAGGATCATGTTCATCTTCACTTCAGCTTGATGGGAAGAAGGCCAGTGAAATAAGGCAACGACTGAGGGGGAAAGGTCTCTATATATTGCAGTTATATAGCGTGATAATAACATATGGTGCTGACTCTGAGCTCCCTTTACAGCCAGTTGTGTTAGCGTCGCGTCGCTTACCTGAGCCGACGACGAGCGCTTTAGCACCACAGCTGTGCAGACAGTGCTGCAGAGACTGAGATTTGATGTTAAAGTTGAGAAACGCGACCTCACAGCCCAGCTTACAGAGCCCGAACCAGACGCAGATGAAGTCCGGCTCGTTGTTCATGAGGAGCGCCACGATATCCCCGTGTTTCAGCCCGCAGTGAGACCTCAGCACGTCCGCGAATCTGTTACTGCGCACATCTGCGTCCCTGTACGAGAGCATCTGATCCTCGAACACGATGAACGGTTTCTGAGGGTTGTTTCTGGCTTGAAGCTCAAAGCACTGGAGATATGTGACAACTCCGCGCTTCATCCTCGCCATCATCGCCTTCCCCACGCGCCGAACCCTCGCGTAATACAGCAAGTCTTCCCAGAAGTACGGGTAACACTTCCTCTGGACGAGCAGAAGAGTGGCGATCCCGACAGCCAGAGTGCCGATGGCCCAGCTCATCATGATGCCTAACTCTCTCACACACACACACTGATCATGAGGAGGAGAAGAACCGTGTGTGTTTGTGGAGCTGCTGGAATCTTCACCCCATACTTGAATACCCTCAGACGCTACTGCGCATGCGCAAGGCTGAAACTGGCTGTAAAGACTAGAATTCGTTATCATGAAACTACTAGTCTATACTCTAGACTAGAGTCTACGCCCAGCAGGATATTCGCTTCTCTCCCACTCCAGGAAACAAATAATCGCAAATATCCTTAGGAAGTTTGTTTTAAGTCCATTAATAAGTTTGGTTTTGGTTTAAGTCCATAATCTAATAAACTGCTGTCTATATGTAAAGTAGTTTATAAGCCCAAAAGTGCATTGATAGGTATTGATTTCACTAGGTTGTGAGACTGCAATCTTATACAGACACACAGAATTTACTTTCTATTTTTGATGGATGCAATTTTTATTAAGATATAAAAATACTCTTTCTCTATAAAAGTATAATTAGGCTACTGTTGAATTATTCATGATAGAAAGTAAAGGCAGCAACTCATTTTCACATCATAACCACGATAGACGCGCTATCATAAAACATGCTCAATTGTTTGTCTTATACGATTATAAAAGTATGAATAGACTAGGTATATTCACTTAATATTCATAAAATAAGAATACATTTTGACCATTGATCAAAAAAAGTTGTAATGTTTTTGAAATAGGTTTAAGTCTCTTAAGCCTGCACTTATTTAATCTAAAATACAGTAAAACATTAATATTGTAAAATATTATTATAATGTCAAATATATGTTTTCTTTTTGAATATATACATGCATATCTCATTATTTGTGCTGCATCATTCCAGTCTGATCAGTTATTATTGGTGCTGGTGGTTATTATTATTATCAATGTTGAAAACTATGTTTGCTGCGTAATATTTTTGTGGAAACGTGATTCAGGATTATTTGATGAACAGAAAGTTCATGAACAGCATTTTGATAGAAATCTTTTGTAACATTACAAATGTCTTTATTGTCTCTTTTGTTAAATGTAATGCATCCTTGCAGAATAAAGGTATATATCTTTTTTAAATCTCACTTACCCAAAACCTTTGAATGCTAGGGCATCACGATATCCACAACATTTCAACTTTTGTTTTCAGCATTGATAATAATCTGAAATATTTCTTGATCATCAAATCATCATATTAGAATGATTTCTGAAGGATCATGTGACACTGAAGACTGGAGTAATGATGCTGAAAATGCAGCTTTGATTACATGAATAAATTACACTTTACTATATATTGACATAGAAAACAGTTATTTTAGTTTGTAATATGTCATATTCCTGATCAAATAAATGCAGCTTTGGTGAGCAGAATAGACGTCTTTCAGAAACACACAGGCCTGGTTTCACAGACAAGGCTTAGATTAAGCCAGGATTAGGCTTTAGAACAATTAAGGCATTTAAGCTGCTTTTATAAATGTGCCTTAGAAAAAAAAAATCACTGGTGTAAATCTTGAGACAAAGCAATAGCGCGTACATAATTTAAGATATCTCCGTGCAAGTTACGTCCTATGGAAAACAAAAACAACAGTTGGCGTTTGCGTTTAATTACACTTACACATGTAATGCAGAAATAATGAAGAGACCCACATGATGGCGCTACACTTCCAGATCAACTGCATTCTGAACGGTTTCCTCGTTGACAGATGCTTCCTCCTCCTCCTCAGTGTGACTGATCTGCAGTTTCCTGGGCCAGTGTTACACAAAACCCATTTGGATGAGAACAAAATGCCTTTCATAAAGGACCGAATGGTCCAAAGTAACACACAGACTGACACAGAATCTGTCCACGAATCTGATCAAGTATTGAGAGAGACATTAATATTTTACTGCAGCTAATCAATACAGAGGGGAAGAACTAGGCTATAGAAAGTACATTCGCCACAGTCTTGCTTAAACCAAACATTAAATGCAAATGTAAAACAGTAAACAAACAGAAACATAAATAAAATGTGTTTATGCTAAAATGCTACTAATGGTTAATTTCAAAGACATTTCTTATATATTTTGTGTATACATTGCTACTGTGTATGAGATGTGACAAATGTGACTTCAGGTCACACACTTTTTACAAGTTTACATTAATTAACTAACAAAAGTCACTTGTTTAAGGCTCTACGTCTACGTCATGCTCTCGTGTTCACAAAACATCCGAGTGGCTGTTATGGGCGTGACACTACTAGACTATGCGCCACGCCCTGTTGCTATGGTAAGTCCTATGATAGTAGTAAGCTTGATAATCAGTGCCGAGCGCGTGGCCCCGACGACACGCCCATGGTTGTACAACAACAGTCACGTGACACCCTGAACATTGCATAAATTAGGATGACAGTGCTGTGCGACGTTTTATAACATCCATTAAACAACCCGACCCGAAGCAGTTTAACAATGTTAACGGTTAGACCACTTTGACCGAGTCAGGCTCATTTGTCAGAGATGTTGTCATGGATCGCGGCTCTGTTGACGGGAATCTTCTCCGCGCATCTCGCGCAGCGCTTGTGTTTTCCATACTTCTGGAAAGACGCCCTGTATTTAATGAAAGTCATACGGTACGGAGCGCGTCTGGAGAGCTACAAAAGCTCCTCGCGGGTCGTGACGGTCATAGACAGGTTTGTTCAACAAGCCCAGCGGATCCCTAAGAAAGCTTTTGTGGTTTATGAAGGAGTGACTTACACCTATGGAGAGCTGGAGGCGCGCAGCAACAGGGTCGCGCGCGTGTTCCAGGACGCGGTGGGGAAGGGAGACACGGTGGCGCTCCTCATGAGCAACGAGCCCGACTTCATCGCGGTTTGGTTCGGCTTCTGCAAACTGGGCTGTGCCGTGGCGTTCCTCAACACGATCATCAAGCCCAGGTCACTGCTGCACTGTCTGACCTGCTGTGGAGCCAAACTACTGGTGGTCGGAGCAGGTACACTCATTCCTGACACTTCTCAACCACACGACGACGATGCGCTAAATGTGTTACTTATGTAAGCGAACGAAATAACTAGATCTCTTATCATTAAAACAGGTGGTTTTTATTTCTTTGTTTTTTCCTAATGTATAAATATAAATTGGCAAACTTAAACGAATTAACAAAAAACATAAAACATGCTCGCAAAATAGCTAATAAGCGAATTGCTATAAAGAACGAAGGATGACAGATCCCCAGATTGACCTTTGACCCTTTAATCCTCGACCTATTACCCTGGTAACCTGTCTGCAGGTGCTGGACTGTTTTGTTTGAGTAGGCTTTGCTCGAGCTGTGCATTATAAACTTTCTCAATGTTAAAAAATTCACATTTAATCTATTATATAGCCTATATTTTATATAGTAACAATTACATGCAACTAACCATAAACCAACCTCTATTCCTAACCCAATAGTTAGTACATGTAGTTTACTATTATTACTTAGTACTGTATAATTACACTGAAACACAGACACCTGAAGATAAAGTTTAATCTGGTTTTATTACACTATTTAAAGGTATACAATGTATATAGGTAAAAAGTTATCTATAAATGGGTAAGCATTTATCATTTATAATATTGTGTCGTATTATTTATGATTAGTTTTTCGAACAGGTTGAGTATTATGTTGACATTTTTTTCGTTTATTTTATTTATTTTTTGCTCTTTTTTTGTTTCTTTCTTCTTTTAATAGTTTGAAATGAAGATTTTCATTGCTAGTGGTTGTTCTTGCAGATCTTCTAGACACTCTGGAGGAGATTCTCCCAGGTCTCCGTGAGGACGGTGTGTCAGTGTGGTGTTTGAGCGCAGCGAGCGCTCGTCCTGATGTGCACAGTCTGCTGGATCAGATCGAGAGCGCTTCACACGAGCCCGTCCCAGCCGAGCGCCGCTCCGTCACCTGCCTCAAAACCCCCACGCTCTACATCTTCACCTCAGGCACTACCGGTATGTGATGAGTTTCTCTTCATCTCGGTGGACATCTCTGTGTTTCTGGAGATCCCAAAGACCCTGATGAACAGGTTCAGTGTTCCCAAAGCCCTTGGCCGAGCCTGAAAGAGTATAACTTATACTACGCCCTAAAAGTATGTACTCTTTGTGTGAAGAAAAAGTACATACTTTTGAGTGTGTAGCAGAAGAGTAGGCAAGCTTTGGGACATACTACTTCGTCATCTTTAACGATTGCTCTCTGTTGCTTAGTTATGTGCCACCTGTCAATCATCCTGTCACCGTTAAAATCCTCCATTCAATCTAATTTAATTTCCTACCGTTTCGGAGAGAACTGTTGTTGCACGTTGATCTGCCAGTCGTGGGTCTTTCATGCGGAGACTCTCCTCATGTGTTTGCAATTTGAATATAATGATGCATTTAAAGGTTAATGGCTAAACGTATCTTTTCAAAAGTTCGCAGTGCTCCTGCAGATGCAATATAATGTAGAAAACACTGAATAAAATTTTTTTCGTCAGGTTAGATACTGATAATTAATCACTCAAACGCCTTTATCTAAACCTCTCTACATAAGCACCGCACATCCTCCATGTCTGTAGTTTTTTAAGACTTTTCACTCGTGTTTGTAGTTCTAACCGAATCCTCGTCCAGCGCGCGATGGGTTGTGGCCAATATTAGCCGTTAGCGTGCGCATCGATCTGCACTTCGGATTCTGCCTGGAGATAGTAGACCATCCGGGTATCTTAGGAACACTCATTTCAACATACTACAATTAGGGACGTACTTAATCTATTTTCGAATACTATTTAGGGTGGATAGTATGCGAATTGGGACGCAGCGTGGGACTACTGACTGGTGAAGATCCATGTTTTTCGAGTGTGGATTATGTTGTCATTACTGTATCCTCTACTCTTCTGTATTGTCATGGTGTGTTGTGTGTTGCAGGGCTGCCCAAAGCTGCAGTCATCACACACTTGCAGTCCCTGAAAGCGGCAGCTGGGTTTTGGGCGTACGGCGGGACAGGAAGTGATGTCATCTACACGCCGCTCCCCCTGTATCATAGTGCAGCCTCGCTCGTGGGCATCGGAGGGACCATTGAATTGGGTAATTCTCTTAATCAAACCTTTTAGTGAAAAAACTGTAGGGGATCGCAAACCTTGATGCTTTCTTGTGGTAATTAATGACACTCATGTCATCTAATCCAAACACAGACTGGGTCAAAGAATGTTTATGACTTGCTCCTCAAAGGTCACCCTAAAATTATCATGTCATGTCATTCTAAACCTGTATGCATTTCTTTCTAATCTGGAACAAAAGAAGATATTTAGAAAAATGTCTCAGTAAATTAATCATTAATAGATGACGATCTTATTCCTGAATGACAACGATTCTCCTGTGTATACATCGAGAAGATATATAAAACATATAAAAGAATAGCAGAGATCACACCACAACTGTAACGATAGAAATGATATCGCTGTTGATATTTCAGAACCATTTCTTCCAGCTGATGAACGATAAAAACATTGACAGCCAATCAGAATCCATCCTGCTTACAGAGCTCGAGCATTGAAGGCAACAGACGACAAAACTGCAGCATGCTTATAATAAACAGAATGATATTGTGTATTTATCTATAAGTTATCGCTCTTATCGTTCGTGTACACTGTTTAGTTACATTTTATCCCAAGTCAAGTCAAGTCAAGTCATCTTCATTTATATAGCGCTTTTAACAATGTAGATTGTTCCAAAGCAGCTTTACAGAGACACAAGGATAGTTTAAAGTAACAGAGATTGTTTTGGCTTTATAGCAGTTCTTGAATAAAGTTATTTTCCAGCTAAAGTTAGTTTGATTGATTCACTTCTGTCGCAACGATCATTAGTTATGAACTTAGGGGCCGCTAACACGACACCGTTCTAACAGGAAACTCTACACAGACTTTAAACGCGAGACCAGTGAGAACGCTGATGGCGTGCACATGCGCATTACCAGTTCAGTCTATTGGTATGCGCGTGTGAATATATGTGCGCAGGGTTGTAATTCCCTACAAACCAAGCCTTAAAAAAACTACTTGTCTGGCCTTAACATTTTGATACAGAATTGTATCACTTCGGGGGAGATACGCGAACCGCATTTTCCCGACAACGCTTTATCTGTAGAGTGGTAAAGGGATCCTCCATAAGGAGAAACTAGTTGGCACTTCAGCACCCCGCTATGACAGCGGGTCCAGGCGTTCATCAGATCTGGAGTGTGTGTGTGTGTGAGTGTGTGTCAAGGCGCAGGTCCTTCATCAGATCTGGATACAGCCTGGATCCGGTAGGCTGCGGGAACACCTCGGGATAAACAAAAACACTAGAATTAGCATAGATGCCATTCTTCTTATGATGTAACGAGTACATCAGGATTTATGGGAAGTATTCCCGGTTCCGGCTGACCTAATCTATGCAGCCTAACATTGAATTATAGAAGTCTATAATGTGTTATGTGTATATCCCAGATGATTCTCAGGGTTCTCCCTAGGTTTTTTTCTTTTTTTCTCCATTCTGTCACTGATGGAGTTTTGGTTCCTTGCCACTGTTGCCTTTGGATTTGGCTTGCTTAGTTGGGGACATTTAATATTTAACAATATTATTGATCTGCCTTACTTAGGGTGGACGGTGACGCAATTTTCTTCTAGAAACAAACTTTGTTGCATTATTTTCATGTTCTCACTGTGAAGCTGAAGTTGATACAATCTGTATTGTAAAAAGCGCTATATGAATAAAGGTGACTTGACTTGAGATGATCATAGAAATGCTTTCTTTTGACCTTGGATGACAAAGCTTATGTGACTTTGTGTGGTCATTCCTTAATTCCTTAATTCAGCCTTTAAATACAGACGATGCTTTGAGTACAAGAGCTGTCTAATGCTGCTAAAATATTTCCATTTTCTGCCCTTTCACCAAAACCGCACATCAGAATGAATGTTTAGTTTCATATCTGTCTCTGTGCTTTTGTCATTTAGGTGCCACCTGTGTCCTGAAGAAGAAGTTTTCTGCCTCTCAGTTCTGGAATGACTGCAGGAAACACAATGTCACCATATTCCAGTATATAGGAGAGCTTTGCCGATATCTGTGCAATCAGCCTGTGGTACAGTACCTCATTTCAATGGTTTCCTCATGTAAATCTGTGTGGGTATATGCAGGATGTGGGTAAATCTCAGAAAATGCTGCCCTTTTGCCTGATCATTTCAGCAAAAGTTGTATTTATAAAACAAATTTAATGCATGTTTGAATAAATCTGTCAAAAAAACAAGTTTTCATGACCGCCACTGTTTAAATGTGTAAATCAACAACAAATTGGAGTTATGTGATGAAAAACGTGGTATAAAAATTACACAACTCAGGTTGATTATTACATCTAAAAATATGTAGCAATTGAATTCGGACTCTGTTGTTAATTTTAACCCTGTTACAGTAAGTTTGACTTACTGTAGTTGATCCCTTTCCTGCGGTGTTTTCTGAGCATGACTCGTATGCATGTATGACCCTTTGTGTTGTTTTTGATGCTGTCTAGTTTCTGGTCATTCATTTTGACATTATAAATGCTTGGTTTTAGTTTGTGTGAATGAAAGTGCATATATTACGTAATCTCATAACAATAAGCCCCGCCACGGTCCTGTTGGTTCTTCATTATGCGTCACATGCGTATCATGGACCCAGGACTCCAGAAGGGTCCGTGCGCAGAAGCTCACTGCAGAGCGTGTGTGTCTTTGGTCACGCAGACAAACTCTGCAAAGAATGTATCCATGTGCTCTGCGAATCCATGAAAATGAACTTTTTGTTTTGTGTGGGGTTGTGTAGCGTTTTCATGGCTAACTGACAGACGGCTCTTTTGTTCATGTTTTTCATTCACGGTTCAGCGTGTCCCAGAGTCTGTCAAAGATCTCTTTGTGCCCGTCCTCTAATGGCCCGGACAGTCCGTACACCGATCTGCTAGCTAAGCAAACACACAAAACATCACAGTGACAGGCACGTAAGACCAGAAGTACATATTCTGCAGCAGGAACATCCACATACAGAGTGAGTTTGCAAAATGGCACAAGTCTCGTGTAAGAGCTGGAAATGTTGTTAGTCAGTCCATTGATGAGCTTTAACTGACAGCACACACATCCACGAGGCTGTTGTGAATATGGAGTGGTTCTGCTGGTCTGACTGGCTCGCATTGTTTACCCACACACACACGGTCTTACTGAGAAATGCAGCACTGCAGGATAAAAAATGTCAGAAAATGCAGGAAAAGACTTGCGTCGAAGGAGTGACCCGAGCCAGAGAGTGAGCTCTTTTGACATAAGAAATCACCCTAGCTAATTACACACTGTAATTCCCCCATTAATTACACACTGGACTCAATCCTCAAGTATGCCACTTTGCCGGTTTCTCTCAGGGCATCCAAGGCATCTCTGTAGTCTCCGACATGAACCTTCACCATGCAGAGTCTGTGTGATCTGTGTGCCTTAAATTATTGCATTGTTTAAATTAATAAATTTTTAGCTAACTGTGATTTGAATATGTACATATTGTGTATGGACCGTTACCTCTCATAACAGATCACTCTACATTGTAATGTGGACTCTGTAAAGCTGCTTTGAAACGATGTGTATTGTGAAAAGCGCTATACAAATAAATGTGAATGGAATTGAATTGATCGTGAAAAGCTTCGTCTTGATGTGCTTGGTGTGTGTGTGTGTGTCTGTCTGTTAGGCAGAGAATGAGAAGGATCACAGGGTGCTCATGGGTGTTGGGAACGGTCTCCGGCAGGATGTTTGGAGGGAGTTCCTCCGGCGTTTCGGGGAGATCCGCATGTGTGAGATCTACGGCTCCACCGAAGGAAACCTGTGCTTCATGAACCACGTCGGCAAGATCGGAGCCGTCGGACGCTCCAATTTCTTTTACAAGGTCAGTTCAGAAACTCTTCAATTCACCGTGGGCTTATGATTGTCAAGTTTAAAGGGCAATAAAAAGATAAGCAAGTCTTAGTAAATATTTAAACTAGATCTATAGGGGTGCGTCTCAACATCAAACATGGGATTGCGGCATAATTCATTTCTTGCATCTCTTTGCTTTGTTGTCAAAGACCCAGGGTCAGTGACCAGCAGAGCAGAGATATCATCTGTGTTGTGTGTTTAAGATGTTCTTGTTGAGTGTGTTTATTTGTTTTAATGCTATGTGCTGGTTCAGGCTGAAAATGAAAGTTTCTGTCTGAAGTTTTTCCTAAATTAAGCTCAAAGTAAAGGTTTTTACGCATACGCTAGTGTATGGTATAGTGCACATGTGCGCAGTCCAGTTTTTCTAAACAAGAGTACTCTGTATGCTCAGCTTAAGTTTTTAAGCACGTTGTTCCACAGTCAAAAAACAGAGACTGAACAAAAATGAATTACTGGAGATGCAACAAAAATACACACCCATGTTGATGAGTGCTTGTGTGAGGGGGTCAGGGGTACTCTTGTTCTGTATGGACATACGGTATTCATTTTATATGTGCAGGTCTTAAAAATGTCTTAAATTTAGTTTTCAAAATCCATTTGAAATCTTGGAGTTCAATTTAGTTTCAATTCAGTTTAAAATATTAAAAATTAAACCCGTGCAATTCACAAAGATTTTTGAGAACCTCAGAAAAAGAGTTGTTATTGCTCATCAGACTGGAAAAGGTTATAAAACCATCTCTAAAGACTCCACAAATCCACAGTCCGACAGATTGTGTTCAAATTGAGGAGATTTAAGACAATTGCTCCCTTCACCTGGAGTGGTCGACCAGCAAAGACCACTCTGAAAGCGAGACTGTAATAGTCCGTGAGGTCACAAAGGATCCACGGGTAACTTTTAACCTTCTAGTTGGCTGATGTTGATGATCATGAGTTCACCATCAGGAGAACATGGTGTGCATGGCCAAGTTGCAACATCTTCAAAAAGGACATTGCTGTCTGTCTGCAGTTTGCTAAAGATCAAGAGGACAAGCTGTTGGGAACATGTTTTGTGGACAAAGTATATATTTTTATCTCATTTGTTTGAGTGGGTTCTCTTTGTCTACTTTTAGGACTTTTGTGAACATCTGATATTTATGCAGAAATACAGAAAATACTAAAGGGTTTACAGACATTCAAGCACCACTGTATTGTATATACATTATATAAGTACTGGGACATTACACCAACAGGGACTGTAATGACATCACATTCTAGACACAGACATTAACATGGAGTTGGTCCCCCTTTTCAGTTATAACAGCTTCTAGCCTGGGAAAACCCAGACAACTTCCGGCAAATTGAGATTTGCTCTGCAAGTAGTCTGGCAAAGAGCTCATTCAAGGCCATTTCCATGCCGTAGAAATCGCGGCACCAATCAGAAACGTTGAGGTGGGCTTTACACGATGACGATCGCTCTGATTGGTTTTAGGTCTAGCCTATCCAATTGTGCCCAGAGGCATCTGAGCGACGTCCACTCCGTTGGTGAAGCGCACCAACTTTTAAATGCAGCATTATTATATTCAAATTGCAAACACATGAGGACAGTCTCCATGAAAGACCCACTGGCAGATGAACGTGCTACTACATTTCTCTCCGAAACGGTAGGAAATTAAATTAGATTTAATAGAGGATTTTAACTGTGACAAGATGATTGACAGGGCAGTTTACATGACGGGATGCACGCGACAGATCCGTCCGATAAAGATGACGAAGTAGTATGTCCAAAAGTTGCCTACTTTTTTGCTACACATTCAAAAGTAAATACATTTTCTTCACAAAAAGAGTACATACTTTTATGGCGTAATGTAACATAGGCGAATTGGGACGCAGCATATGGCTTTACACATGACGATCGCTCTGATTGGTTTTTGGAGTTTTAGGTCTATCCAATTGCGCCGAGAGGCATTTGAGCGACGTCCGTTGGTGACGCCCCTTTGGAAATGATTTGTCTATGGAGCTTTGCCAGACCATAACAATAGGTTACTGTCGTAACCCCGGTTCTCTGAAACATCGAGTGGAGAGATCCACCTATGGGAAGGGCATCCGGTACCTGACCTCTGTAGAAGCATCCAATTGCACCAAGTCTGGTTAACAGACAGAAGCGCGCAGCCAATGCCCGGTAAGGCCAAACCCCCTTACCTAAGGCATATATACCCCAATGCGCGCTCATGTACCTCAGTAAGTATATTCGCTTCTCGTGCAGCAAGCGGGGCAAAGCTGGTGGATCTCTCCACTCGATGTTTCAGAGAACCGGGGTTACGACAGTAACCTATTGTTCTCTTTCATCTTCTCGTTTCGAGATCCACCTATGGGAGACCTGGACAGCTCCCCGATTGCCCAATACACCTACAGTGAAATTCTGCAACCAGAGAAGGACGGTCACCTCCGAGAGGTGGTGCCTGACACGTCCTAAAAGAAAAACATGACCCTGCCAGCATAACGCCACGCTGACTGCAGTGGACAAGCAGAGCATGCACCATGCATGAGACACATACATGAGAATAGCCCCCCATTACCAATGCACATAGCTAAACCCAAGAAGGAATGCAAGTGTTTGGTGACTGGAATGAACATGACTGGCCCGCCCGTTCACTCCTTGTTGGATACCCAACGGAGCTTGAGGGAAAGGGTTAAGAGGACCCTACCCCTAGGACCGAGTGTGCCACCGAGGTTCTAGTGACATCTAACTGGTAGTAACGCACGAAGGTATGAGGAGAGGCCCAGCTGGCAGCGGAGCAGACGTCCTGCAGTGACACTCCCCTGAACAAAGCCCAAGAGGTGGCTAAGCCTCTTGTGGAATGAGCTCTGATGCCCTCTGGGGGCTGCACTCCCTTCGCTTCATACGCCATAGTTATCGCATCCACAAGCCAATGTGAGAGGCGTTGCTTCGAAATGGGACTCCCCCTGTGCGGAGGAGCCCATGAAACAAAGAGCTGGTCGCTCTTACGGAAAGCACTGGTCCTGGTCATATATGCTCGCAGAGCACGGACGGGACACAGAGCATTCAGCCTCTGATCCTCCGGGGAAGCGAAGGGTGGAGGGTGAAAAGCGGACAGCTCCAAAACCTCCGACGTGAACGCAGGGAAGCATTTCGGCATGAAGGCCGGGTTAGGCTTAAGAGAAACCTTATCTCCACTTAGGGAGAATTTAGCGCACGAGGAATGAACCGAGAGTGCGTGTAGCTCACTGACCCGTTTAGCAGATGCCAAGGCCAAGAGCAAAGCTGTCTTGAGGGACAGCAGCTTAAGGGAGATACTCCCCAGCGGCTCAAAGGGATGTAGAGACAGCGCTTCCAGCACCATGGAGAGGTCCCACTCCGGAACAAATCTCCTGGTGACCGGTAAAGAGCGGCGTGCACCCTTCATAAACCTGCGGATTAGAGGGTGCTGCCCAACCGACGAGCCCTCAAAACCCACATGGCAGGCTGAAATCGCAGCCAGATAGACCTTAATAGTGGAAAAGGACCTGCCCTTCTCCATGAGGTCCTGCAGGAAACACAGAATATCGGGCACCGAGCACTGATAAGATGTGAGACCACGCCCATCACACCACCCCTCGAACACTTGCCACTTACCACCATACAGGGATCGCGTGGACGCGGCCCTGGCATTCTGGATCGTGGCAATTACACGCGGCGGGAGCCCCAGTGCATTTAGGTTCGTCCTCTCACGGGCCAGGCCCAGAGAGCCACCCTGTCCGGGTGGGGGTGGTAAATCTCCCCGTTGGCTTGGGACAACAGGTCCGTGCGAGGGGGGAGGCGCCATGGCTCGGCGTATAACAGAGGGATTATCTCTGCCAGCCACGGGGATTTGGGCCACCTGGGTGCTATCAGAATAAGAGACAGGCCATGCTCCCTCACCCTGGCCAGTGTAGGAATTATAAGGCACAGGGGAGGAAAAGCATACAGCAGCACTTTGGGCCATGGGTGGGCCAGTGCGTCCGCCCCGAGGGGCGCGTCCACGTCCTTTAGCGAGAAGAACATAGGACAATGGTGGTTTTCGCGCGAGGCGAATAGATCTACGGCTGCCTGTCCGAATCTCGCCCATAAAATCTCCACTATCTGCGGGTGAAGACGCCAATCCCTGTAGATTGGGTTTCCCCTCGATAGCAGATCCGCGCCTCTGTTCAGAATGCCCGGAACATGAGTCGCGCGTAATGACAGAAACACCCGTCTGCTCCACACCAAAAGCTTGTACGCTAGAGCGTGGAGTTTCGACGAGCGCATGCCGCCCTGACGGTTGATATAAGCCACTGCCGTGGTATTGTCGCACCGTACTAGAACGTGATGTCCCTGCAGGCGAGGCAGAAAATGATTTAGAGCTTTCCAGATGGTCAGGAGCTCTAAATAATTTATGTGCGCTGAACGTAGTCTGCTCGGCCACAGACCGTTCACCGTTCTACCTTCCTGGGTGGCTCCCCAGCCTGTTAAGGACGCATCTGTCGTCACAACTTTCCGCATCGTAACCGTCCCGAGGGGGGTTCCCCGTGCGTAAAAGTCCTCGCTCTCCCAATGACGCAGGGCCGCCGAGCAGGCGCGCGTCACCGTAACTGAGCGGCAGAGATCGTGAATCGGGCTGAAATGTAGTGACAAAACCCATTTCGTGAACGCTCTCATTCTCAGTAGACCCAATGGCACCACCTGGATAGATGAAGCCATGAGACCCTGCAGCCTGAGGCATGTACGGTATTGTACTCTCGCCCCTTCTCTGAAACGAGACAGACAGTCCATCAGAGAGCGAACGCGCTCTTGAGAGAGACGCGCTCGCATGGAGACTGAGCTCAATTCCAAGCCCAGGAAAATGACATTCTGACTGGGAGTCAGATTGCTCTTCCTCATATTCACATTGAAACCGAGGGATGTGATGTGCGCGAGTACCCGGGTGGTGTCCCGCGACACACTCTCCTTCGATTCGGCTATGATGAGCCAATCGTCTATGTACGTCAGAATTCTCAGCCCTGATAGTCTCAGGGGCGTCAAACCCGCTTCCGCACATAAACAGAACGTTCGGGGACTCAAACTGAGCCCGAACGGCAGAACTGTAAATTCGTAACATGTGCCTTGGTAGGCGAAACGAAGATACTTCCTGTGTGGGGGGTAAATGCTTACGTGAAAGAAAGCGTCTCTCAGATCGACTGATGTGAACCAGTCGTTCTGTTTTATGGCGCGGGCGAGAGAGCCTTGTGTCAACATTCTGAACTTGTATTTCCTCAAGTGCTTGTTCAACACTCGAAGATCCAATATGGGGCGGGGTGGGCCGCATTTCTTTGGAACAAGGAAATACCGGGAATAAAAACCCTGGTTTACCAGATTGGGTGGTACCCTCTGAATCGCTCCCTTGCTTAGAAGAGAGGAGATTTCCTCTTTCAGAATGTGTGCGGCGTTTTCCTCTGTGTGAGAAGAGAGAACACCGTTGAAATGTGGAGGTCTCATTGCAAACTGCAGCCTGTAACCCTTGGTTACGGTACGCAACACCCACTCGGGAGCTGAAATGGCCTGCCAAGCCGCTTCGTGGCTCACGAGCGCCCCCGCTCGGGCTGGAGCGGAGCTGTGAGCATCCAGCTGGTTTGTCAATGATGCAATGCCGCCATCCAGTGGGCACACTGGGGGCGGCATGCATGGATTCGGAGGAATTTCCTCTTTCTGCAATGAGATGGGATCTCTCTGCAGAGAGGGGATTTCCCTCCGAAACGAATTTATGTGATTCGTGTTTTTTTGAATTGTGTGTTTTTTTTGCTGGACATGCACTTGGGCCGAAGCCTTTATTGAAAACGTGAGGGGAACAGAGGGCGAGTGGTGCTTTGGTGCCACTACACATGAACGTAACCTCACAGAGTGCCCCCTGAACGTGGGGGGAAAACACACACTTGCACCCGCGAACTGGGCAGTCTCGCGGCGCGGTGAGCCGAGGGCACCCCTGGGTCTTTTCGACGGGGGTCCTGAACAAAGAGGGGAGTCCGACGGGTTTGTGACCCGCAACTGCAGACTCGAAGCCCCCATCGGAAGAACGTCAGGCAGGCCGCTTACGTTTCGAGTCGGTAGAAGTGGGGTTAGCCTGTCTCCCGGCCGCGGCCGCGGGGGGATTAGACTTTCCCCAGCGCTTGGCCGGCGCTGGGGCTTGCTGCCGTGGTGGAGGGATGCTGCGGGGTTTTTCCTTGCCCTGAACAAACTGTCGACCTATGGCAGGTGGGTTAGGCCCACGCGCAGGGGGCACCTGGCGTGGGGCAGCCCTCCTGGGAAGGCACAGCTTAAACGCCTCATCTTCTTTCTTTTTATCATCGCACCGTTGTTGCATCAGTGCGACGGCGGGACCGAATAGAGCCCGGCCGGGCTCCACCGGCGCGCCTGCGATGCGCCGCTTCTCGCTGTCTGGCAGTCCTGACAGATTGAGCCACAGCGCGCGCTCTCCCACTACGGAAAGCGCCATGGAGCGCCCGCAAGCTTGGACGGCCTGCCGGGCGTTACGGAGAACGAGGTCGTTCACCGTGAGGATTTCCTTCCAGAGGGTATCCGAAGGATTTCCTTTCGCCAGCTGCTGTCCTAGTTCCTCGAGAATCTCCGCCTGGTAGGCGGAGAGGAGGGAAGAAACGTTCAGCGCCCTGACAGCCACGGCCGAAGATTTATACGTGGCTTGGTGAATGGAAGCAGCAAAACGGTCCATCTTGTTAGGCAGGACCGGCTTAGGCGGGGCGAGTAGCCCACCCTGAGCGGGGTTAAGGTGTCTGGCGATGGACGGCTCGACAGCGGGGGGGTCGCCCATACCGTGAGCCGCCATATCCTTAGCCTCGAGTCCCGAGAGACCGTGTCTGAAGTCGAGCGGGTCGCTCCAGTACGTTCTCATGTGCTTAGCGCACGCCGGGAGGATGGGGAAGAGTTGTTTCCTCGGGCCGGGAGGGGGTCCCAGCACTTTCCCATCATAAATGTCCCTCTCCTGGTCGGTGACGTTCTGGGGAGTTGGCCGCTCGCTCACACACTTCCAGGAGAACGGCTTGTGGTAAAGCCGTGTGGGCCGTGCTAGCCTGGGGAACACCGGAGGGCGGGATGGCCTCCTCGTCCTCGGAGACCCCAAGGATAGCCGCATCATCCTCCTCGCCAGAACCGGCCGGTTCGTGGACGAGAGCGAGGCCGCCCTCCTCGAAGATGTCCTCTTCGGGGAAGGCGGGATTGGGCTGGTCAGCCCAAACGAACTGAGTCGCGCCCCGGGAGGCCCCCGGTAGCGCGTCATCACCGTGTCCTCCGTCCGAGTCCGAAGTTAGGGAGAGCTCGGCGCACTGTGTCACAGCTACCTTAAAACGGCGCTTCAGCAGCTTCCTCGGCAGCCTTAGACAAAGGCTGCAATTCTCAGGATACTCCAAGGCTTCGCGAGCATGCTTCGGACCCAAGCAAACCACGCACAGCTGGTGAAGGTCCTTCGCGGCAATAAGGGCTCCACACGCGGCCGGGCAGGCCCGTGATAGGGAGTCCCCCGACGAGGCGGCAGGCTTGGACAGCGACATATCCGCAAAAAAGCTGGAGAAATCCGTGGCGGGCAGCCGTAATAGGAGGAAAACGGAGATGGAGAGCGTGGGCGGCTCCGAATGCAACGCAGCAACAGTTGAAAACACGACTGTCACGTCCGGCGGAGGCTGATCGAGTCGATATGTCCTCCTGCAGACACGCGGTGAGCAGTGTGTAAATTTTCACTGAGCTGAGTAATACAGAGATCGCGAGAAGCGAATGACAACTGAGGTACATGAGCGCGCATTGGGGTATATATGCCTTAGGTAAGGGGGTTTGGCCTTACCGGGCATTGGCTGCGCGCTTCTGTCTGTTAACCAGACTTGGTGCAATT
This sequence comes from Leuciscus leuciscus, assembly GCF_965113295.1. Lineage (NCBI taxonomy): Eukaryota > Metazoa > Chordata > Actinopteri > Cypriniformes > Leuciscidae > Leuciscus > Leuciscus leuciscus. The sequence continues at coordinate 3,987,595 of NC_138723.1, forward strand.
GGATGCTTCTACAGAGGTCAGGTACCGGATGCCCTTCCCATAGGTGGATCTCGAAACGAGATGATGAAAGAGAACTCAGTTACTACTGAGAATGGTCTGGTTTTAACCAGGCTAAACAGCTTCCACTCTTCTGTGAAAGCTTTTCACAAGTTTTTAGTGTTTCTGTGGGAATGTTTGCCCAGTCATCCAGTAGAGCATCAGTGAGGTCAGACATTGATGATGGATGAGAAGGCCTGGCTCGCAATCTCCCAGTTCATCCCAAAGGTGTTGGTCGGGGTTGAGGTCAGGTCTCTGTGTGGGTCACCCAGACTCCAAACTCAAAATACCAAACCAATACCAAACTCACCCAGCCATGTCTTTATTCACTTTGTTTTGTGCGTTCACGCTGAAGGTTGTGCTTGTTCATATCAGTCTCACCTGTTTGAATGATCATCCAGCTGATATTTCTCCATAGGATCATGCTGTCTGAAACGCAGTGTTTTGTTTGTTTTTGCAGTTGATTTTTAAGTATGATCTGGTGAAGTATGACCTGATCAGAGATGAGCCTGCGAGAGACCACAATGGATTCTGCCAGCATGTTCAGAAAGGTGAGAGCATCTGAAACGTTCAGATTCAGCCCAGCCAGTATAATGTACTGACAAAACATTATTTTTGCTTTTTACACCTTTGGTTTGGAGGTCTGCACAGGCTTTAAACTGAAGCTTGAACTTTACCAATACCAAGATCATCTGACCCAAGCCTTCTGCTGTTAAATTTAAAGACCAAACCTGACCCGAACCCGAAATTGCTTTCTCACAACACATAACTTTTCACAATATACTGTATTTCAGGATTGCACGCAACAGTCAGTATAGAAAAATGAAGAAAAACAACAACAACCCCAGCTTCATCATGGCAAGGAACTGCCTCAGCACACGAGCAAAAGAGAAAAACACATACTTGCAGCAGTATTAAACTTTCCTGGGTTACCAACAGGTGTAATTTAACAGTCACATAAATCTCTCTTGGAACTTGAACTTCTTCAAAACAGAGTTTCAGAAATGATTGCCAACTGTTTACACAAACTTCTCCCTATCAATGTGAAGGAATGAAGAATTGTGAAGGAAGAGAACTGCATTGACAGCTGATGGTATCAGTCGCTTTGGATAAAATCTGTAAAAAAAAAGTCTTCTAAATTAATAAAATGTAAATGGTTTCAGCACTTCAAATGATTCAGTGAGAGAGGTCCAGTGTTGTTCTGATAATTTGCAGAACAATGGTAAATGTGAACACACCTTTCCAAATCATGTCCAGTCAATTGAATTTGCCCCAGTAGAGTCCAGTCTAAGTGTAGAAACATCTCAGAGATGCACCTGAGCTAAACTGCAGGTGTTCGGGTCAGAATATCTATGTCAGTGATATTTCAGTTTTAAGAGCAAACTTTTTTTCCCTATTAAATGTGTAAAGTTATCAAAGAATCTCCAGGGCAGGTTTGAGAAAAGATTATTTTTTTTTTTTTATAAAAGCCGGGTTATTTTGCAATGTTGACTGGCTCATTAGACATGATCACATAATCACTGAAATATGTATAATAATTCTGTAAATAAACACACAATGACTTGTGTTTTCTGTTAACGTGGTGTTTGTATGTTGATGATCAGGTGAGACGGGGCTGCTGCTGTCGAAGATCTGCAGTCAGAGTCCGTTCTTCGGATACGCTGGAAACAAACAGCTGACAGAGAAGAAGATCCTGCGAAACGTGTTTGTCAAAGGAGACGCTTACTTCAACACTGGAGACCTGATGGCTGAGGACGAGGACAACTTCATCTGCTTCAAAGACAGAGTGGGAGACACTTTCAGGTAGAGAGGAGCACACGACCTCGAAGGCCTGTCGTCACCATGATGAAATATTTGTGATCAAGCATGTATGCATATGAGCATGGTCTTATTGATGAAATGAAACTATAAATTTTGCACGCTGCCGTTGTTTGCAGATGGAAGGGTGAAAATGTGGCGACCACTGAGGTGACAGAGATACTGGGACTGGTAGATTTTATTCAGGAAGTCAATGTGTATGGAGTCCAGGTGCCAGGTACTGTAGACTTCACATGAGCCAAAACCCTTATTTTAGCTATTTTAGCTATTACGTGTTTAACATTTTTTTTAACTAAATCACTCAGCCATACTGAAACATTAGAATGTTAATGTCTGTTAGATTGTTTGTATATGTTTTTTTAATGCTTTGACTCTGTTTAATCTGAAGCTATTTAATCGTAAGATAAAGAGCATCTGGGTTTCTGTGTGCAGGAAATGAGGGTCGTGCTGGAATGGCTGCAGTGATTGTGAGGCCCGAGTGCACGTTTGATGGAAAGAAACTGTTCAATATTGTCCTCAAAGAGCTGCCATCATATGCTAGACCTCTCTTCATTCGACTGCAGGTACAAAACAAACACTAACCTGTGTGTGTGTGCGTGTGTGCGCGTGTGCGCGTGCGTGTGTGTGCGCAGGTTTAGGTGTAAGGTTAGTGTAAGGGGAGGAAATATACAGTTTGTACAGTATAAAAACCATTATAACTGTGACTGTGTGAGTGTGACTGTGTGAGTGTGACTGTGTGAGTGTGACTGTGTGAGTCTCACTGTGTGACTGTGTGAGTGTGACTGTGTGAGTGTGACTGTGAGTGTGACTGTGTGAGTATGACTGTGTGACTGTGTAAGTGTGACTGTGTGAGTGTGACTGTGTGAGTATGACTGTGTGAGTCTCACTGTGTGACTGTGTGAGTGTGACTGTGTGAGTATGACTGTGTGAGTCTCACTGTGTGACTGTGTGAGTGAGACTGTGTGAGTGTGACTGTGTGAGTGTGACTGTGTGACTGTGTGAGTGTGACTGTGTGAGTGTGACTGTGTGAGTGTGACTGTGTGCCTGTGTGAGTGTGACTGTGTGAGTATGACTGTGTGACTTTGTGACTGTGTGAGTGTGTGACTGTGTGAGTGTGACTGTGTGTGACTGTGTGAGTGTGACTGTGTGAGTGTGACTGTGTGAGTGTGACTGTGTGAGTGTGACTGTGTGAGTATGACTGTGTGAGTCTCACTGTGTGACTGTGTGAGTATGCCTGTGTGACTGTGAGTATGCCTGTGTGACTGTGTGAGTGTGACTGTGTGAGTATGACTGTGTGAGTATGCCTGTGTGACTGTGTGAGTGTCACTGTGTGAGTCTCACTGTGTGACTGTGTGAGTGTGAGTGTGTTAGTGGTGCAACGGATCATCATTGATCCGTGATCCGTTCGGATCAATATCTTCGGTTCGGCACTCACGTGATCCGCGGATTGATTTATGAAAAAAAAGTTGTGCGCATGTTCAGTCCACACACAGCGTGGTCATGGCGAGCGTTATGAACCGTAGAGAGCGTGACGCCTCATTCGCGCCGCAAAACCTCCAGACGTGCGTAAACGCGTCTGACTTCACATTGAAATCACTCGCGCCAGACGCTCTATTCGCGTTTGGTGTGAACGCAGCATGGTTGACGGCGAGAGAGAGAGAGAGAAAGAGTGCCTGCGAGTGCGAGCGAGCAAGGTAATACGTTGTCAAATATGTTTAAACTTAAATGAACTACATATACAAGTAGTTATGTCTCTTTGTATTAATTTGTCCTGTTATTGACATAGGCCTAATGCGCGTCATTGACAAAATGCGCAACCAGATGTTCGAATAATTCGAATATGTGTTTTTTAGAGGGAATATTCGAACGTCATTTCTTAGCAATTTTGACAGCCCTATATGACAGTGGAAACACATCAAGCATTGGTCCATGTTTAAAGGAAGGAGATGCCTTTTTATGTTGCACTTTAAGTTGTTTTTCATTAATTATGTTAAAAAGAAGATATTATGCCTTGTGCACTTTAAGTTGATTTTATATATTTTAATTTAATAATTTAAAAGTGATAATAATTTTTTTATTTTTTTTTGCTGATCCGAAAAATGATCCGATCCGTGACTCTGATCCGAGAAACGATCCGAACCGTGAGTTTTTTGATCCGTTGCACCCCTAGAGTGTGTATGACTGTGTGAGTGTGACTGTATGACTGTGAGTGTGACTTTTTGAGTGTGACTGTGTGAGTGAGTGTATGACTGAGTGTATGACTGTGAGTGTGTGAGTCTCACTGTGTGACCGTGTGAGTATGCCTGTGTGACTGTGTGAGTGTGACTGTGTGAGTATGCCTGTGTGACTGTGTGAGTGTGACTGTGTGAGTATGACTGTGTGACTGTGTGAGTATGACTGTGTGACTGTGTGAGTATGACTGTGTGACTGTGTGAGTATGACTGTGTGAGTCTCACTGTGTGAGTGTGACTGTGTGAGTATGACTGTGTGAGTATGACTGTGTGAGTCTCACTGTGTGACTGTGAGTGTGTGAGTGTGACTGTGTATGACTGTGAGTGTGACTTTTTGAGTGTGACTGTGAGTGAGTGAGTGTATGACTGAGTGTATGACTGTGAGTGTGTGAGTCTCACTGTGTGACTGTGTGAGTATGACTGTGTGAGTCTCACTGTGTGACTGTGTGAGTCTGACTGTGTGAGTATGACTGTGTGAGTCTCACTGTGTGACTGTGTGAGTCTGACTGTGTGACTGTGTGAGTATGACTGTGTGACTGTGTGAGTATGACTGTGTGAGTATGACTGTGTGAGTATGACTGTGTGAGTCTCACTGTGTGAGTCTCACTGTGTGACTGTGACTGTGTATGACTGTGAGTGTGACTTTTTGAGTGTGACTGTGTGAGTGAGTGTATGACTGTGAGTGTGTGAGTCTCACTGTGTGACCGTGTGAGTATGCCTGTGTGACTGTGTGAGTATGACTGTGTGAGTCTCACTGTGTGACTGTGTGAGTCTGACTGTGTGACTGTGTGAGTATGACTGTATGACTGTGTGAGTGTGACTGTGTGAGACTGTGTGAGTGTGACTGTGTATGACTGTGTGAGTGTGACTGTGTGAGTGTGACTGTGTGAGTGTGACTGTGTGAGTGTGACTGTGTGAGTATGCCTGTGTGACTGTGTGAGTGTGAGTGTGACTGTGTGAGTATGACTGTGACTGTGTGAGTATGACTGTGTGAGTATGCCTGTGTGACTGTGTGAGTGTGTATGACTGTGTGACTGTGTGAGTGTGACTGTGTGAGTGTGACTGTGTATGACTGTGTGACTGTGTGAGTGTGACTGTGTATGACTGTGTGAGTGTGACTGTGTGAGTGTGACTGTGTGAGTGTGACTGTGTGAGTATGCCTGTGTGACTGTGTGAGTGTGACTGTGTGAGTATGACTGTGACTGTGTGAGTATGACTGTGTGAGTATGCCTGTGTGACTGTGTGAGTGTCACTGTGTGAGTCTCACTGTGTGACTGTGTGAGTGTGTATGACTGTGTGAGTGTGACTGTGTGAGTGTAACTGTGTATGACTGTGAGTGTGACTTTTTGAGTGTGAGTGAGTGTATGACTGAGTGTATGACTGTGAGTGTGTGAGTCTCACTGTGTGACCGTGTGAGTATGCCTGTGTGACTGTGTGAGTATGACTGTGTGAGTATGCCTGTGTGACTGTGTGAGTGTGACTGTGTGAGTGTGACTGTGTGAGTATGACTGTGACTGTGTGAGTATGACTGTGTGAGTATGCCTGTGTGACTGTGTGAGTGTCACTGTGTGAGTCTCACTGTGTGAGTGTGTATGACTGTGTGACTGTGTGAGTGTGACTGTGTGAGTGTGACTGTGTATGACTGTGAGTGTGACTTTTTGAGTGTGACTGTGTGAGTGAGTGTATGACTGAGTGTATGACTGTGAGTGTGTGAGTCTCACTGTGTGACCGTGTGAGTATGCCTGTGTGACTGTGTGAGTATGACTGTGTGACTGTGAGTATGACTGTGTGAGTGTGACTGTGAGTATGACTGTGTGAGTCTCACTGTGTGACTGTGTGAGTATGACTGTGAGTGTGACTGTGTGAGTATGACTGTGTGAGTCTCACTGTGTGACTGTGTGAGTATGACTGTGTGAGTCTCACTGTGTGACTGTGAGTCTGACTGTGTGACTGTGACTGAGTGTGTGACTGTGACTGAGTGTGTGACTGTGACTGAGTGAGTGAGTATGACTGTGTGAGTGTGAGTGAGTGTGACTGTGACTGAGTGAGTATGACTGTGTGAGTCTCACTGTGTGACTGTGAGTATGACTGTGTGACTGTGTGACTGTATGAGTATGACTGAGTCTGTCTGTCTGTGTGTGTGTGTGTGTGTGTGTGTGTGTGTGTGTGTGTGTGTGTGTGTGTGTGTGTGTGTGTGTGTGTGTGTGTGTGTGTGTGTGTGACTGTGTGTGTGTGTGTGTGTCTGACTGTGTGAGTGTGTGAGTCTGACTGTGTGAGTGTGACTGTATGAGTATGTCTGAGTCTGTCTGTGTGAGTGTGTGTGTCTGACTGTGTGAGTGTGTGAGTATGACTGAGTCTGTCTGTGTGACTGTGTGAGTCTGACTGTGTGAGTCTCACTGTGTGAGTGTGACTGAGTGAGTGAGTGAGTGAGTGAGTGTATGACTGTGAGTGTGACTGTGTGAGTGTGACTGAGTGTATGACCGTGTGTATGAGTGTATGAGTCTGACTGTGTGAGTCTGACTGTGTGGCTGTGACTGTGTGAGTGTGACTGTGTGAGTGTGACTGTGTGAGTGTGACTGTGTGAGTGTGACTGTGTGAGTGTGACTGTGTGAGTGTGACTGTGTGAGTGTGACTGTGAGTGTGACTGTGTGAGTGTGACTGTGTGAGTGTGTGAGTTTGACTATGTGACTGTGTGAGTGTGACTGTGTGAGTGTGACAGCCTATAGGCTCCTATTACTAACGTGCTCTTTAAATAACAAAAAAAATAATGCGCCATTGACTTTAGACCAGGTTTCAGTCGGTCAATGGCTCAGTCTCTTTCAGTTCCTCAAAATAGCAACGCTTCAACAATGTGCCTGAACACACACCTCGTCTTCAGACCAGAAGCCCATGGGCACACAAATGGACGCAAATGCATTTTCTATTTAAACAACGTGGCACAGGACGTGAAAATGAAAACTGCGTCAGGCTGTAACTAGAAAAAAACACTTGCTTTGACTGTTTGAGTTTGACTGTGTGATAATCAGTGTTGTCATTTTGGGAAAGTATGTTTATTAAAATATAATAAAACACACTGATTTACATTAAAAACAAAGGTATTAAGGTAGATTTGAAGAGAAAATATTGTTTTCTTACACCTATAGTACACTGAACTGTGTTAAAATCTCAGAAAATGTTGTTTCATGACCCTTTAATACCGCGTGGAAACAGGACCTTTTAGACGTCTAGATTGGAACTTCTGGACTTTCTCTTGTACCCAATCAGTTTCATTATGTACAGTACTGTAGCTGCACTTCGTCACAATCATGTCCACATCTGCCTTCAGGACTGAGGCGTTCTCATGCTCAGTGTGTCATGTGGTTTGCGTCTGTAGGAGTCTATGGAGATGACCAGCACGTTCAAGCAGCAGAAGTTCAGTCTGGTGGAGAGCGGCTTCAACCCGTCCAGCATCAGCGACCCGCTCTTCTTCCTGGACTACACAGAGAAGAGCTACATTCCCCTCACCAGCTCTGTCTATGATAGTATATTAAACGCTCAGAAGAAAGTCTAGCGCGAGCCCTTGACAGCACCTCGATACCTTAGAGAAGTGATTTAGCCGTGCTGCCGCTGAGGGACTCGCCGGCTCTTTGTAACGCTGTATATTTGATCAGCTTCCATAGTGAATTATTGATCAGAGCTGCAGACCGTGTCATTCAGTGAATGTAGAGTTAGTAGATATATAAGAGGGTAATGATGATATGCTCCGAGTGGACATGAGCAAACAGTTGTGTGTGTGTGCTGATATCGACACAGGAAGTGCACAAAGACCTTGAGACATGGAACAGGCCATCTGGCTAATATAGTTGTGCGTGTGTGCGTGAATGTGTGAGTGTGTGAGAAAAGCTTTTATAGTTGGTGACTGTAAAGATTGTTCCAAACAGACACTTTCACATATCGCTTTAGTGTGTGTCATATGAGCACATCAAACTTTAACGTCCCACAATGCAACTCAATCCCAGTGACATTTAAATGGTTACAGTTGAATTTACAGTAAATTATGTAAAAAGGAATTCCAAACCAAATTCAGCACTTATGATCGTGTTCGGTCTTCCTGATGATTTATGAAGCGAGTCACTCAGTCATACACTGTTCTGACATCAGTCTTGAGTGGCTGTGTGTGTTTGAGTTATTTTAATAAAACCGGCCATCTTTGTACATGTTGATGTGTAATGTTATAATTATGTGTAATGCATACACATGCACTGTGAATACTTCAAATACACAGACTAAGTCTGACTGTGACTCGAACTGTATTTTTTTTTTTTTTTTTTTTTTTTTTGCTATAGTTCTGAGCATCATAGAAAGTGAAGATTTTCTTCTTTTTGGTTGATTATTATTTAGTTTTAGTCTTGTTAAACAGGGCACTTGAAACATTTGAGATTCACTGTGAATTATATTTAAAAAAATGTTTTCTTCACTTACTGAAGTGAAAAATATATGCAATGATGTCAATCAGTTTTATTAACCTAATTATGTTATAATAAATGACAATTTTGTTTACATGTATTCACGTTTTCACTGTATGGTGAAAAGCATGTCAGAAACCAATGCAGGAAAAAGACTCATTTCAAACGTGAAATGGTTTTGCTCACATTTCTTTATCAAGAGAAAGGTAGGACTGAATTTGAAGTCAGAGTCCTTCAGCACATGCTACCTCTTCAATAGACTGTGACTGGAAAGTATATATCATCATCTATGAGCTGATTTAGAATGATGCCATGATACTGAGAAAGAAAGCCATGTCAGGACTATATTGTATGTAATTTTAACATTGACTATGTTTGCAAGCATTTCACTTCATAATAAAATTGATAATGAATTATAAATTTTATCATTTGGGTTTCCATTCCATCACTAGCCAGAGACCGTTGCCAGATACTCATGTTCACAAAGTGCCTCAGTCAAACTAATGCTTTCACTTTGAGACTGCAGGTTCACTGCAGATTTATAATACTCAGAGAAAATACTCAGCAATGGTGAGTTGTTGACTGATGAATTTGCACATGGTTTGTCTTAAAGCATATTAAAAACACAACGTAGGCATATAAACAATATTGAACACTTGCTGTTCACCACAGAGGGTCTTTCAGTCCAGGTTTTACACACCCTGAAGAGAATCATAAGACACTCAGAGGACTTTTGGGGGGATGACAACAAGTTTGATAAATGCTCAATTTAAAAGTCAAGCAGGAAGTAATGATTGTTTAAGCAAGGATGATTTTAAAGAGATGTCGCTTTCATTTAAGAGGGGGCCTTTTGAGTCATTTTAACGAATCGCTTCGTTCGTTTCAATGATTCATTACAAAGATTCGATTGATTTCAGCCATCACTGAACGTTAATGCACTTTGTTTGTACTTCTAACATGCTTCAACCAACACATTACAGGTATATACCACAGACCAGCCTTTATACCACAGTTCCTGTGCCAATTCCCTGTGTTCAGTTGAATCACTTCACAAACAGAAAAACACAGAGAGGAATGGAGCAGACATAAGCAGATATTGTATTTGCATCTTTAGTAGCCTAACATGTTTATTGTTATTTATATCCAATTATGCCAAACAAACACATTTAAATTTTAAAACCTATATAAGACCAGTTCACAACTTTATGAGCTCGGTTCTTCTGAATCGGTTCTTAAGAACAATTCATTTGTGAGTCAGACATCACTCTTGATTCATAGGATCATGGCGGACACACACAGCAGCAATAACCAGCAGGTCCCGGTGTTATTCTCCTTCTCTGTGTCCTCTCGGCCCTCGTCTGTGCCCGTGGGCTCAGGATATGAAGTGCTCATCCAGAAGTTTCTGTCCATCTACGGGCGTCAGATCGATGTTCACCGTAAACTGGTGCTTCAGTATTTCTCGGAGGAATGGGGTCAGTACATTGATTTACCGAAGGGATTCGTGGTCTCAGAGAAATGTCGGCTGAGATTAGTACCTCTGCAGATGGATGTAAGCTCATATTTCACACATTACATTTAGGAATAATATCCCTTTATTATGTGACGTTATTCTGTGAAAATTTCATATCGACATGTAGCGCTCATGGGCGGAAATGATTCAGTTTGTCAAACTTTGTTGGATGAGCGTGACGTTTAAACAAAACACTTTCATTTTTTCTCATTATATCGTGTGGCTGTTGCATCATGAATTTGTTTATTATATTTATGTGCCGTATTAACACAACCATGTCTAATGTGCTACTTGTTGGCCAGTAAAATGAAAGTAATGTTTCAGAAAACACGAGGGATGTGAAATTCAGGTGATATAATCATTATGTGCATGGATATTATATAAGTGGGCTTTTCTCTTATCGACTGGGATCTGTCGTTTGTTATTTGCGTGTAAGAAGGCCTGTGCTGTCAATGACGAACTCTGACCGTGTTTACAATCTCAAAACACAAAGCGAACTGAAGCTCTTTCCTGGGAGCCAGCCAGCCAGGACTGGACTAGACTCGTGTCCTCTGTAGTGGACTCTATATTGTAGTGTACTTCTCTGACAGCACACATGCCAGCTCTGAGTCTGCATGTCCTGTAAAGAGCAGATTCAGGGCTTTTCAGAGACACCAAATGTTCAGAGGTTTCACCAGGACAACTTCTGCTCGGTCTTTAAACATGACTGACGTTCATTTAGTGATGAAATGTAGCAGAAATGTCAAATTGCTTTGTCATAAATCAACATCTCAGGAAAGTGTAATGGTGTTTCTAAATATGACTTGATTTCATACAGTAAATGTCCAGTGTATAGACACCAGGACTTACAGCGGGTTTATCAGAGACACAACAAGTGAAATTATAGATAAATATTCCTATGAAATATTAACTATTATTATGGAAATGTTGCCCATTCATTAATTGATTCAATTAAAACTCCCAATTATTACACTTCTTTTTTCATTACATGTTTCACCAAGAACACATTAATATGCAAATTATTAGATACAGTTCATAGTTACATTGCATTGTAAAGCACATTTATGGCCATTTTACCCAGATACTGCATAAAGTAAAATGATTAATCAATTAATTCCATAATATATTTCATAACATAGTTGAGAATCATTGTTAAAACCTAAACCTAAATCCTGAAACCTAAAAATTGATTTGAAATGGGAAAAATATCCCATTGTTTTTGCCTAATACCTATACATGTAATTTCATGTCTTTTCATTTTTTAAACAACTCCTGTTGTCACTACAGAGGAATAGCATAACATATGAATACAATATGAATTACATATGAATAGGCCTACATTTGTTTCTTATGCTCTAAATGAATATCATATAGGCCTATATATATAATTAATTTGATACATCTGGACGTTTTACTCATTTTACTAAATCCTATTGAAAATAAGGATTAAACTCTTGAGGGTTTAATCCTTATTCTCAATAGTAGTTACCGTATGTGAGTCTGGCTATGTACATATTCACACAGTCTTGTCCTGGTTAGACACATCTGAATGACCTTGAGATGACTGACCATGATCCCAGTGTTTCCCAATCATCCACAATGATCATCTTAGAAGTATTACTGAAAAAAAGTACTTTTGTCCATTATGCTAGCGATTTCATTGCTGTCCTTGTTTTTAAGCCACAGCAGAGAATGATCTCGAAGCGCTTCAGTGCAGATTGGTCTCGGATGGATCATGAGATGTCAGAGTTGTAGTAACACCTCCTCTTTACCACAGATCACCACGCTGGGAAACCTCTCGCCGGCCTCCACGGTTTTCTTCTGCTGTGACATGCAGGAGAGATTCAGACCCGCCATCAAGTACTTCGGTGACATCATCAGTGTGGGCCAGAGGCTGGTAATACTGCTGATCTTTCAGATGAGCACATGATCTCTGAATACCCATAACTCCACTCTATATAACAGAATGGACTGTTTCAAAGCAGCTTTACAGTGATAATAGGAAACTAGATGCGAAAAAAGTTTGAGCGAGAAGTTTAAAGTAGTTTGAAGTATTACATTATTACTTGATTTTATCTTTCTCGACCCTTTAATAACAATAAAATATTGTGTTGCCGTCACATGAAAAACGATCAAATTATCATATAATTGTTCTGGGTGGTTGCTAGGTGGTTGCCATTGTGTTCTGGGTGGTTGTTATGAGATAGATAGATAGATTAGAAATATTAGATATAATGGAAAATTAGTCTGGATGGATTAAAGAAACCAGGAAAGAAAGAAAGAAAGTTTTAAAATCTTGAAGTTTAAAGTATTGTATAGATAGATACATCTATCTATCTAGAAAGAAAGAAAGAAACAAAGAAAGAGAATGATTAAAAAGACAGATACCGGTAGATAGATTGATAAGTTAGAACAAAAGAAAGAAAGAAAGTTTTAAAAGCTTGAAGTTTAAAGTAGTGTATAGATAGATACATAGATAAGTTAGAAAGAAAGAAAGAGTGAAAGACAGAAAGAAAGATAGTTTGTACCAAAGTTTGGAGAAGTTTTAAAAGCATGAAGGTTTAAAGTTTAGAAATATTAGATAGAATGGCAGCTGATGGAGTCGGATGAGCCTCTCCAACTGTCAAAATGAGAATTTAGGCAGTTGAAGTTTGAATAGTCTTGGCTCAATTTGAACATTCCACAATGAAAGTCTATGGGATTTGTCCCAGTTTGTTTCAGCAATTTTAGGAAAACAGTAAGTCAGATCAGTCTAAATAGATAAGGCGAGTCAGAACAGTTTGAAGGTTTAGTCTGAGTTTAGTGGTTGTAGCTTGAACAGTTTAGGAGGAGTAGCGTGGAGAAATTTTGGCTAATAATAATAAGCTTAAATACAATATCAGTATGTTGGCCTTTCCAAGCCAACTTAATTACAGTAACATAGATTGCTATGGCTTTACAGCAGCTCTAGAATAAAGTTATTGTCCAGCTAAAGTTAGTTTTGATTGATTCATTTCCATTGCAAAGATCATTAGTTATTAACTTACTTGGCTTACACGACTCCGCTCTAACAGAAAACCCTTAATGCGCTCCGGCCGCTCATCCGCACAACAACAGTGCCTGGTGTCTTGAGAACGCAAACCTTGAAACAGATTCCAAGGTTTCTTTACTTACTTATTACAACTTACTTAAGCTAAACTGTGACGCTATTTTCTTCTAGAAACAAACTTTGTTGCATTATTTTCCTGTTATCTCTGTAAAGCTGCTTTGAAACACTCTGTATTGTAAAGAGCGCTATATAAATAAATGTGACTTGACTTGACTTTGACATTGACCTTGAGAGTGTCAGCTTCATGGACATGTCTCTACATCTGTGTTGCGGTTGCACAGCTGCAGGGGGCTCGTATTCTGGGTGTTCCCGTGGTGGTGTCGGAGCAGTATCCTAAAGGCCTGGGCAGCACCGTGCAGGAACTGGACCTCACTGGGGCCAAACTAGTGTTTCCCAAGACCAAGTTCTCCATGGTGCTTCCCGAGGTGGAGGCCGTCCTGGCGGAGACTCCAGGAGTCCGCAGTGTCGTGCTGTTCGGGGTCGAGGTCAGTCCTGTCGTCTCAGATCACACTGAGATCTGTGTGAACACTCTTTCTGCAGTGAAATGTAGCAGAAACCCCAAACTGGCTACAGGAGACTCTGAACGAGTGTTTTGTCTCTTGCAGACGCACGTGTGTATTCAGCAGACCGCTCTGGATCTCATCGGAAGAGGTTTTGAAGTGCACATTGTTGCTGATGCCACGTCCTCCAGAAGCATGATGGACAGAATGTTTGCACTGGAGGTAAGATGGATAATCGGGTTTAGGAGGAAGAGTCAGTGATGCCTGTGCTGAGCAATCCTGGGAAGTGAAAGCCAGCATATCAAATGTGCAAATATCAGCTATTACAATAAAATCTGTGTGGGCAGAGAAGTAACACTTGTGTGTGTTCTTCCCCAGCGTCTGGCGCACATTGGGACCATCATCACCACCAGTGAGGCTGTTCTGCTGCAGCTCGTGGCCGATAAAGAGCATCCGAAGTTCAAGGAGATCCAGAACATCATTAAAGCCAGCGCTCCTGAGTCAGGCCTGCTGTCCAAGGTCTGAACACACACTGGAACATTTCTCTCAAATATTCACCACGGTACACCTTTTCATTCTCACAGGCAGTTAGTTGTATTTGAAGTGCGTACTTTAGGCTAAAGTCACACAATCCGAAATGTATTATTAGATGTCTGTTGTATGAGAGCACAAGATCTGTCATTAGTGAACTGAAGTCTATATCCAGATGAGGATCGAAATCAAGAAATCCCACTAAGAATGAAGCACGGCTGGCAAATGTTACTGTAAATACATGCTCTGAATGTATAGAGTATAATCAGTGCTGTTCAATGATGTAATCACAGGCTATCAACAAAGATCATTCTGTAGCTTTAGATTGTGTGGATGTGTAGATATTTGATGATGATGATGATGGATGACCTAGCCGGATTACCCTTGACACTGTAAGGCTGTGTAACCAGTGGAAAGCATTAGTTAAGAGTGTTTGTGTCTCTTCCCTTTCTGTTTATTAAGAGTTGCTGTATTTTAAAGTGTGGTGTATGAAACTACCTCTCATCTAAATGTGCTGGATCATGGGACAAGTTACTCAAATCTGCAGATTTTCTCTCTAAACTGTCAAATATACATATATATCAACACCTTTACCAAAAAGCAGAAGCTTCTTCAGTGGAAGTAGATAATTTTTTTTTTTAAAGACTTACTGTTACAAAGTCATTTTCAAGAGTGAGAGCATCAGGTTTGCATACAGTTGTATGTATTTCTTGAAAGTGACATGTTTCTGTAGACCTGTGGTCAGTTATTGTATTCCAGTATACCTATTGTTTGATTTGATTTATTGCCCTATAGACTTCACTAGCCCTAAAGCTGGGAGGGTGATTTCCTGAATGGTCATAAACAGTTTGATTTATTGGTATTTCTTTTGTGTGGTTTAAAGTCTCCCTCCATTTTGTTGTGTACATGTATATTGGGAGAAACATATATATTTGGTGCCTACTGATGAATAGTCGCTTCTGATTGTACTTTTTTGTGCACTTTGTACCATTACAGTTCCAAACACGTTTTTGTATCTGCTCTATATTTATCTGATAATAAATGTTTATATGCACAAAGTCTCGAAAACTTAAAGGTGTTTCTATATAAGTCCAAAAACAATTAGTACAGTAATCGGAGCCCAATGAGCCCGTCGGAAATGGAAGAAATATCCAAGTTGTGCAGAACAGAACACATTCCTCATCTAAATGTGGAATATTTCAATACAAAACAATTGAGTTATGTAATAATTGTGTCTCCTGTCAGTGGAATTTAAGAAAACCATTATCCGTATCCTCATTTTCAGACTGAACTTCCGAGAAGATGGAATTAAGTGAATGGTATACTGTTTCTAACAGAAATAAAACTATATATGGCCATTTTATTTCTGAGCCACAGACAAATTCAGAGACTTGTAGCCTTAATATTTCTGTCAACAGTGGAAAAACTAAATGAGCTTGTTATAGTGACACCTTGTGGCTGATTTTCACTAAATGTGGGACCCTGCTTTATATAGTCACACTGTACACATATACTACATAGCACATGTTCTAAGAAATACTGAAAAGCTGAAAGTATTGTTAAAGCACTTCATTATACAGTGAAGGTTATTGACGAACGGTTATTTGCAACTGCTTCAACAAGACCACTCACAGATTTTACAGTTTTTCTGAATTGCTAAAACACTAAACCCCATTCTCTGAACAAAATTCTCAAACCAATTTGTCAAATTTGTTTCTCTCTTTCTTTAAAACATTAAACAAGTTCAGGTAGTTAAGACACTGTTTGCAAATCTCATGCACTCTTTTTTTTAAAACTCTAAACACATTTCGCACTGTGATGCACTTATGTTTCAAAACTCTAAACACAGACAGGCAAAGGTTAAAACTGCAACACAATTGTCATCGTTTACACTCAACAACTCATTTCTAATGATGAGATCAAACCAACTGAACAGAATACAAGTCAGAGAGCCAGAACTGACTCAAAATGTTGCACTGAATATTGATACCAACAATGGATGGAGACAATATAAGAGGGAGAGGAGGGAGAGTATGAGTATAAGAGGAGGAAGAGTATGAGTATAAGATGAGGAAGAGTGAGTATAAGAGGAGGAAGAGTATGAGTATAAGAGGAGGAAGAGTGAGTATAAGAGGAGGAAGACTGAGTATAAGAGGAGGAAGAGTTAGTATTAGATGAGGAAGAGTATGAGTATTAGAGGAGGAAGAGTGAGTATAAGAGGAGGAAGAGTGAGTATAAGAGGAGGAAGAGTATGAGTATAAGAGGAGGAAGAGGAGGATGAGGAAGAGTATGAGTATTAGAGGAGGAAGAATGAGTATAAGAGGAGGAAGAGTATGAGTATAAGAGGAGGAAGAGGAGGATGAGGAAGAGTGAGTATAAGAGGAGGAAGAGTATGAGTATAAGAGGAGGAAGAGTGAGTATAAGAGGAGGAAGAGTATGAGTATAAGAGGAGGAAGAGTGAGTATAAGAGGAGGAAGAGTATGAGTATAAGAGGAGGAAGAGTGAGTATAAGAGGAGGAAGAGTATGAGTATTAGAGGAGGAAGAGTATGAGTATAAGAGGAGGAAGAGGAGGATGAGGAAGAGTGAGTATAAGAGGAGGAAGAGGAGGAGTATAAGAGGAGGAAGAGTATGAGTATAAGAGGAGGAAGAGGAGGATGAGGAAGAGTGAGTATAAGAGGAGGAAGAGTATGAGTATAAGAGGAGGAAGAGTGAGTATAAGAGGAGGAAGAGTGAGTATAAGAGGAGGAAGAGTATGAGTATAAGAGGAGGAAGAGTATGAGTATAAGAGGAGGAAGAGGAGGATGAGGAGGATGAGGAAGAGTGAGTATAAGAGGAGGAAGAGTATGAGTATAAGAGGAGGAAGAGTGAGTATAAGAGGAGGAAGAGTATGAGTATAAGAGGAGGAAGAGTGAGTATAAGAGGAGGAAGAGTGAGTACAAGAGGAGGAAGAGTATGAGTATAAGAGGAGGAAGAGTTAGTATTAGAGGAAGGAAGAGTATGAGTATAAGAGGAGGAAGAGTGAGTATAAGAGGAGGAAGAGTGAGTACAAGAGGAGGAAGAGTATGAGTATAAGAGGAGGAAGAGTTAGTATTAGAGGAAGGAAGAGTATGAGTATAAGAGGAGGAAGAGTGAGTATAAGAGGAGGAAGAGTATGAGTATAAGAGGAGGAAGAGTGAGTATAAGAGGAGGAAGAGTATGAGTATAAGAGGAGGAAGAGTATGAGTATAAGAGGAGGAAGAGTGAGTATAATAGGAGGAAGAGTATGAGTATTAGAGGAGGAAGAGTATGAGTATACGAGGAGGAAGAGTGAGTATAAGAGGAGGAAGAGGAGGATGAGGAAGAGTGAGTATAATAGGAGGAAGAGTATGAGTATTAGAGGAGGAAGAGTATGAGTATACGAGGAGGAAGAGTGAGTATAAGAGGAGGAAGAGGAGGATGAGGAAGAGCAGGTGTGTATAGTGTTATGAAGGCTGGATCTGTCAGGGTTTTCTCTTCTCCTGCTGAGATGATATTCTCTGTGATGTGGAGAACCTCCTCATGAACACCTGATGCTGACGCTGATCTCTCACTGATCTTCATCCTGCAGTTGCTCAGCTCCTCAGAGTGACTGGGACAGGCTTTTCCAGGTTTCTACTGGAACCTTTTTGGCTTTCACAGTTGGGTCACTCACAGTATGCAAGTGCAGAATATACAGACATTCAATACTACACAATCCTCAGTACAACACTATACTGCAGTGCATACTGTCTATAGTTTACTCATCTACTGCTGGAAGTTGTCACTTACTCACTTTTTACGTATTTGCACAATACGTTTACTTTGTTACAATATACTTTTTTCCTGTAACTGCATGCTTTGGATTCTGTGATCTCCATTTTTCTCTGTAGTGTCTAATGAATGTATCTATGCATGTGTGTTGATCAGTGTTTATATGTCAATAAAAGCCTAAATGAAATGTGTTCATCTGTACTTTCAGGAGTTTATGTGGAATAGACTCAGCGGAGGGACAGAATCTACAGGCTTGGGTGGTTTACACACAGTGTTTATATTCCCCCTTTCTCCACATCTTATTCAGGGACCTGAGACACACACACATCGAGTTTATTGTCCAGATGCAATTATACTTGGTGATTTCTTCCCACGTCACAGTCTCATATGAAGGGTAAAAGCGTGTGTGCAGTGTAAGAGGATGGACGACACACTTACAGAAGGGATTGAATTGTAACTAATTCAATGGGGAAAACTAATGTTTTAAGTTTGATAGTCAAACCAATCCAATAAAGACTTTCTAAATGTTAAAAGGATAAATAAATCTTAAATCATCTACACCTTAATTTCAGCCAGTCACGGAGACGGATCTTTCCCAGAGTAAAACACAGCTCTGGCTTCTTCTGCAGGCGATCGAGAGTGGAAGAGAAGAAGCTTTCGTTCAACACTTCATCCTGCGTTTGCTCGGGTGTGTTTAATACATTCCAGCTTCTGTGTCCATCTACTCTACACAAAACACAACTGATTCTTCATATCAAACTAATCAAAACATTTTTATTTAACATTTTGTGTGTGTAATAGAGTGCATTACATTTTTACACCTCTCTGTAAATCAGTACCACTATTATATATATATATATATATATATATATCCACATCTAGAGTAATGGATGGATCTCTAAGGGCCTCTGCTGGACGCATATGGTCATTACACTGTAGAACTGTGATTCCTGTAAGCATCTAGATCAGTTCCTGAAACAACTAATATGTAAATTTGATCAACTTTAACTTTTTTTTATATATTTTTTTATATTATGTAATATTTCATAAGCAAACTAATGGTGTAGTGGAGTCATTTCGTGGTAAATAGGTAAAAAAAGCCATAATATCCCCCAAAACAGCAAAAACGTATAGTTGAGACTAAATGTATAATTTATATTTATGTATGATATAAGCTCATCTATTCATAACATCACCAAACCAGACTCCTCTCCTATAGAACAGAGGACTGTGTAGATCAGTGGTTCTCCACCTTTTTTGGGCCAGCGCCCCCTATCCAATATCCAGGTCTCTGAACGCCCCCCACCCCCAAACTAATGAGCGAGCAGGAACAAGTGACAGATGAAATAAGTGCAAAATTGTCATTTATTAATACAGTTGAACTATACTCCACAGTGATTAATCCCAAAAACAAGCTATAAGCTGCATTGACAGCAATACCAGTGTTTCTCACAGGATTTTGGTAAATCTGTGGTGGGTGGACCTCGGGCCTTCTAGGGGGGTTTGGGGGCATGCCCCCCCATAAGAAAATGTTGTGCATTTTAATGTTAAATTCATCAATCTGGTGCACTTTGAGAGTTCAAAATTAAAAGCTCCAACCCATATTCAGTGTGCAAATTAAACAAAGAAAAATTCAAACCTCTTTTAGTTGTGTCTGTCTACATTACACTACTACATAATAATAGTTATAATATTAATCCCATGACAGTAATAGCCATATATTGTAAAACAAATGCACTGAAAAATAAAGGACGGTCATTAAAGCGATAATGTTTGCACTTAGGTTTTATTACGCATTTAGGAGAGTATTGCAAGAAGCTGCTTACATTAACCTTACTTTCAAAAAATAAATAGCCTACAATCATGATTTTTCATGAAAAATTATGTTAGAATTGTAGGCCTAAAATACCTTGGTATAAGCTTGTTTTCATCAATGGTATAATTAATACAATTAAAATTAATTTGGTTTTTCGTGATTAATTTGTGTTCATAATCAGTAAAAAAAAAGATTTTAGAATGTTAGGCATTCTAAACTTTTAAAAAAAGAAATAATATCAAATCGTCAAAATACAACTCGTCAAAACTCGTCGTATCGGTGAGAACACTCATTTAAACAGCATATACACACACCCGAACTTGACTGCACATCATATTTTTGACATTATTGATACTGCTTTCAATCGTAATGTAATAGAAATGAACACAAACCTGCAGTGCCTACCTACAACACTGACGGTGCACTTGCGGTCAGGGGTTGCGCAGCTGCGGACGAAGGTTTTAATTTTTATTTTATTTTTTATTTTTTTTATTTTTTAACGCTGCTGACGTATTCTTTCACGAGCACCATAGCGTGCCCACACAATATGACATCTGTAAATAGCAGAGAACATATTGCGTGCACACACAATCTGACATCAGACTCTGCGCATATGTTTTAAGACATAATTTAACATGTACATAGCTCTAACACTTTTTAAAATAGTGCACTTAAAGTGTTTATTACAAATAAATTACTAAATGCTTAAAATGAATAAAAGTAAATGAACAAAAATTTGCGCTATATATTTAAACTCGTGAACATTTACACCGCCCCCCTTTCAAAAATCTTGCTTCCAACGACCCCCCCCCCCCCCCCCCCCCCCCCCCCCCCCCGTTGTTCTCTGAACGCCCCCGTTGAGAACCACTAGTGTAGATAGAGTCGGCTCAATATGTTGTAGACCTTCTCGAAGGATATTGGCAGGTACTCCCATAGATATCATATATAAAGGCTAGATGTCTCGTGCGCGCTGCTGGCCAATGAAGGTCGACGTCCGCACGTGGCGGCAATCTTATCACAGGGCGCTCGCTCACTCGTTTAATGGTGCATGAACTTTTAAATAACCATAACTTGCTAAATTTTCTACCTATTTTCAAACGGTTAGGTTTGTTATAAACGTCAGAGATGTAGTTATGACACTGCATACATACACTGCATACATATTAATAATTATAACATGCATGTTCAAGCATTCGGAATTATAGCCACGTTAATAACGTTTGTAAGAAACCAAACCGTTTGTAAATTTGTCAATATTTCAGCGAGATAAGAGGATTTGTGTGCATGCTGATCACTCACCCTAATTCACAGCTTCACTGTGACAAGATGGCCGAACGGTGATGCCGGAAGTGACGGCGCCATAAGACATCTAGCGTTTATATATGATATCTATGGGTACTCCAGCAGCTCTGGCCTCTAAAATCACTGGCTTTTCTCCTCTAACAGTTTTCTACTGTTTTCTGCAGCGGCGGTTTCTTCATTAGGGCGATCGGGCGACGCACCACCAAAGTGTGAAAGGGACTTTTTCAATCACAAGCTCATTCGACCACAGAGTTACGCTAGCAGTCACTCACTGTTCCCATAGACTTATATTCAAAGATTTTTTTTTTCGAACTGCAGGCACTGCAATGCATTCTCTGTGTTTCCGTCCTCCGACATTTTGTCAGTCAAAAATAGTCGATCTCCGTAACAGGGAGGAAAGCTCCTAAAGCTTACTTCAATATAAATTCACGGACAATTTGTTGTTTTCTCGTTAGTGAAAATCCATATTGACCTTGTATTTGAAAAATGATCCTCATATAAGAAACAATACTAAAATTCAGAGTCCGTTCATTCGCATTCGGAAATCGACTACTTTTGACTGTCAAAATCCCGGTGGACACAGCTACAGTGAATTGTTCAAAATCTTTCTTTTCAGTAAACTCTGTGTCCACAAACAATGTTCTCATTGCTCGAGTTTCATGTGTAGAGCCCCTGGTGATACTTTGAGCAAAGTTTCATGTCGTATCGAGCCTCCTTAGTGTTTTCAAAATAGTGATTTTTGATGCTATCATAAAAGTGCCCCATTCACTCCCATTCACTCCCATTAACAAGGCATTTTAACCTAAAACGAAAATACGGTCAAACTTAAAAGTGTCGTTTCCATTCTAATAATGCTTTTAAATGAAAGTTTGCCTCAGGTAGATTAACAAAAAGAGCCTAGGTTGCATTTTGGCGAGAGTTACGCTTTAAAAGAGCCTTTTTTGATTTTTAATTGGTGGTGGTCCTGGATGGCACTGATGGCAGTGGTCCTGATGGTGGTGGGAGAAATTATGAGGCATTAGATGACAGAATGCCTCCATGCAACTTCACCTGCTGGAGAAGAGAAGTAGGTGGTGTACCTTTGGCTTATTTCCAGTGCTTCCCTAGAGGCATTGTTGCTGCCAGCTCGCTGCATGGAAAACTGTGGCTCTGATGGCAGGGGGGCACAACTTCCTTCCTCTACATCAGCATCCTCATAACGTAGGGAGTTGTGAAGGATGCAAGTGGCCTTCACACCACTGCCTCTGCCACTTTTGGTGAGACACCAAGCATGTATTCCTGGACCAAGAGAGACAATATTGCCTCACACACTTCTTTTACCACCCTTGCCACTGTGCAGTAACCCACCCTGTAGCTAAAAGCTATTGATCGGAATGAGTCTCCTGTTGACAGATATCTGAAATAAATACAGAGAAAAGTTGCAAAGGGCCACTATAAATTAATCAAAATGATCAAATGTAAAATAACACTGCATTTATTACTAAATTAAACAGATTAATCTTCATTAAAGTCACAAAAGGTATTCAGTCAAGAGCAGTAAGTTTTTTCCCCCTTTGTCCTTAGAGAGAGCAGCAGGATTATTAGGCTGCTGTCACTTTAAGACCTAATGCACTGATGCAATATAGTCTACTTATACTGTACATGTGTGTTTTCTTACTCAGCTGTTTAACTGACTATGATGACCTGACCTGATGTACTCGTTACATCATAAGAAGAATGGCATCTACGCTAATGAGGTTTACTGCAGTCAGCCAGATCTGGGCCGTATCCAGATCAGATGGTGGACCTGCGCCTAGACACGACCACAACACCTTCCTCAAGGGTCAGCCTCATCAGCCCTGTGAAGGCCTCATCGGCACCGATCCTCAACAAACTCGTCTCCATACCGGCGTGACTCCGATCTTCAACCAGATGGAACTGGATAAATATTCTCAATGTTCTGATCCAATCTGACTTCTGACCTATAATGGCTTGCTTAGTTGGGGACATTTAATATTCAACAATATTATTGATCTGCCTTACTTAAGGTGGACGATGACACCATTTTCTTCTAAAAACAAATTTGTTGTATTATTTTCATGTTATCACTGTAAAGCTGCTTTGAAACACTCTGTATTGTAAAAAGCGCTATATAAATAAAGGTGACTTGACTTGACTATGTTCACTAGGATACTCGTTGAAACACGCACTTTTTTTAAACGGCTCAATTCAGTATTTGCAGTATCTGTCTGAGTCACAGCTTTCTGGGCGAGCGCTTTTGCACACAGAAACTTCCCACACCACTTGCGAATAACAAACTGAGTTCAAACTGTTGCTTCTTGCGCTTGCATGTTTAAATTGGCACGCCTTAAACTTTCGATGCAGTGCTGGTCCATCAATCCGAGCGTCGGTCATGTTTGCTCATGTTCTCATAACATTGCATTGTTAGAATTCATAAAAATGTTACTGGCCAACTGGAGATTGACACCGTTTCATACCCGCCAACGTTGATTTTTACTCGCGTTTGGCGAGTGTTAATTTTAGACCGTATTAATCATTCAGCTTAATAAAAAATAAAAATAAATTCTTGAACATTATAAGTGGATCTTAGTGGGCTTATAAATTTTTTTATCATGGTCCCTTTAAATAAATGCTAATCTCACATAATCTTTGTGGCTATGTAAAAAATTAATAAAAATGCTGGGTCAGTCTCTGTTATCATTTCCTTTCTTGTATTATTGCAAAGATTCAGGTAAATCTTGAAACTTGAAGGAACAGTTACCCAAAAACAAATTCAATAATCTAAAGAATTCTATCATCATTATTTACTCACCCTCATGTTGGGTATTGGGGTTTAAATGTGACCCCTTTAAATAAATGCTTTCAAAGAATAGAAAAGAATAAATGCTTTTAAACATTCCCGATCTATGACAAAACTTAGAAGTGAAAATGCAAAGGCCTACTTAGTTCAAGGAAGACGATGATGAAGGTATACAAGGTTTATTAGATAAATATTACAAGGATAATAGCCAATGTGCGATACATAACAATACAGGAGCAAGAACTGAACTCAAGCACAAACTTAAATACACAAAGATAATTAACTAAAAGAGAACAAAGGAACACATGTGACGAGTGAAAACCAACACAAACTAAACATGACGGTGACACTACTATTGTGCTTCCTGAAATAAACTGTTTAAAATCTCTATCTACATGGTTGACTAGACTAGAGCCAGCATATAGACAATAATAACAATAATAAAATTAGGTGCATGACACCCCTATTCATGGATATTTAGGTGAAAGAAGCTATTCTTGTATTATTAGAAAGATTTAGGTCAATCTTAAAACTTACAGAAACTTAGAAATAGTTTCCTAAAACAGATTTATTACTCACCCTCATGTCGGTCCAAACAAAGTCATATAAACTGCTATGCAGTGGAACACAAAAGGACAATTTTGAAGAATCTTTATGCAGCTGTTTTCCATTCAATGTCAATAAATTCAAGACTTCTGGAGTAGCTTTGGATGTTAAACACTTGTTTTTACTCACTGATACTATTTCCATAGACTGAAGTTATGAAATGTCTGAAAATGCTGCAGCAAAATGTTGTTGACACTACAATGCCATTGGATGGAAAATGTTTTTAAGTAGCAGAGGGGAACAACACAAACCACTGTCACTCGGAACTTAAATCTTACACACACACACACACACAAATTCATTTTAATTTGTAAATGTACTCTTTCTGTGCCTGGTTGCGGTTTCATTGTGATTGCGATGATCAGGGTAAGCTGAGGTGAGTCCATACACATGTTGTTGTGAAATTTGTGTGATTTTATCAAATGTTATGTGAATCCTAACTTTGAATTTACATATAGAAATGTCATTTTTGGTTTAATTGAATGTGAAAAGTGATATTTATTTTATAAACCTTATTTTTCTGTTAGCTAAATTTCACATTCACAAATGTAAATTTTCTATATGCAATCCTCTTTTTTAAAGATTTAAACTTGAAATAAAAATGTATTTTGAATCTATTCAGTTCTCTAAAAACTTAAAAGCTATAAGAACAGTGGCTGTGTTTAAGGACTTGAAAGACTGAAGGAACTTAATATGGACTGAAGGACTCTGGAGTATTGTTGTATTATGTTATGACAATGACAATAATTGTTGTTAATGTTTTTGTGGGGTTTTTTTTCTTTCTTTTTTTTCTTCTACAAGCAGTTAATAAATAAAGAAAAAAGAAAAAAATAAATATATATTTTTGTCCCAGCGCTGTACAGCTGGCAAAACAATTCACACAAAGCATTTTTAATATCAAACTAAAATGAGCACCAGAATTAAACTATATTGTAGAGTTTTAATATTCTAGCAGATAACGTATTTGCTTATTCTTCATAGTGCAAAACAATGTCGGCATCACAAGGAAGCAAAAACACAAATATGGAACCATGGGATATTTTTTGATGACAACATTATCCAGGTAATTTACCTCAACTCAGCATTATACAGTCAGTCACATAACATGAAAACACAAGATTTTTCTGTGAAACAAGCCGTTTGCTCAGTCTGACATCACCGTTGTGGTGGTACTATCTTTATTTCTATAGTATCTTGCTCACTAATTACCATATTCATGCACCATTTGTGTACTATTCAAAGCTGCTTGAAATACAGTAAGCGAAACTGTGATGTAAACAATTATGTACATATAATATGTAGGTTAGGAGGAGATAAATGATCGCCATGTTACATGCTCAGAAACATGCTATTAGCTTGACATATGTACAAATAACCATGGTATTACCACTGTACCATGTCCAAAAACATTATTATTGCACTTTAGCATCCACAATCATTTGCCTACCCCTTTAAATGGTTAGTTCACCCAAAAATTAAATGTACCCCATCATTGACTCACCCTCAAGCCATCCTAGGTGTTTAGGATGGTGTCCATCCATCATAAAAGTGAGTTATTAACCCCCGGAGCCGTATGAATGACTTTTTATGATGGATAGATGTGCTTTTTTAGGCTTCAAAATTTCAGGTACCGTTCACTCCCATTATAAAGCTTGGAAGAGCCAGGATATTATATTTTTTAATATAACTCTGTGTTTGGCTGAAAGAAGAAAGTCATATACACCTAGAATGGCTTGAGGGTGAGTAAATTATGGGATAATTTTTGGGTGAACTAACCCTTTAATACTTTCTATATATTTGCAGTATTCAGAAAAGTTGAGCAAATTATACAGAAATAAAGGGAAAATAAACTTATTTTGGAATGTGAAAATTGGCTTTATGAGTGTTTTACAGACTTTGTGACAGAACTTTCTCTCTTTCTCGTGACCGACCCCAGGGCAGCGGCTCGGCAGTGGTGGACATGGAGAATATGGACGACACCTCGGGCTCCAGCTTCGAGGAAATGGGAGAGATGCATCAGCGCATGGAGGAGGAGGAGGAGGAGGAGGAGGAGGTGACGGAAGAGGAGGAGGAGGAGGAGGAGGTGACGGAAGAGGAGGAGGAGGAAGAGGAGGAGGAGGAGGAGGAGGTGACGGAAGAGGAGGAGGAGGAGGAGGAGGAGGAGGTGACGGAAGAGGAGGAGGTGACGGAAGAGGAGGAGGAGGAAGAGGAGGAGGAGGAGGAGGAGGTGACGGAAGAGGAGGAGGAGGAGGAGGAGGAGGAAGAGGAAGAGGAGGAGGAAGAGGAAGAGGAGGTGACGGAAGAGGAGGAGGAGGAGGAGGAAGAGGAGGAGGAGGAGGAGGAGGAAGATGAGGAAGAGGAAGAGGAGGAGGAAGAGGAAGAGGAGGTGACGGAAGAGGAGGAGGAGGAGGAGGAGGAGGAGGAGGAGGAAGAGGACGAGGAGGAGGAGGAGGAGGAAGAGGAGGTGACGGAAGAGGCAGCCGCTACTGACGAGGACAACAGGGAATATGGAGAGTTCCTCGGGATGAAGGGCTTGAAGGGACAGTTGGGCAGACATGTTGCTGATGAGGTGAGCCAGAGGGAGGGCTAGGAACCTGATTGACATGTGAGGCCTGTTTACACCTGGGGCCCTATCTTGCACCCAGCGCAAGTGACTTTGTACACCGACGCATGTATCATTCCTATTTTGCACCCGCGCAAAGCGGACTTTTCCCTCCACAGATGCACGTCGGTTAACTAAGAAATACACTTGCGCTCCCGGGGGCGGTTCAGCGCAAAGAGGAGGCGTGTTCCGGCGCAAACGTTCCTTCTTGCTATTTTGCAGGTTTAGAAAACAATTGCGCCACTAACCAGGAAAAAATAGTTTAAAGTCAGTGGCGCGTTGCGCATGTTATTCATAGGCTATTTTAAGGGCGCATGCTTGGCCATAATCAATGTAGCTTGTGCACAACGCGCACTTTGATTCTCTCATCTACACAGAAGCAGCAGTTTTCATTTTTGCAAATCATACATTATTACGATAGATAGATAGATAGATAGATAGATAGATAGATAGATAGATAGATAAACAATTTATTATAAAAGCATACATCTAGCTTACACATTTACCCAAATTAACCGAAGTTAATTTGGGTGGGTTTCTCCATTTCAATGTAACTTCTCTCTTTTACGGCCGTGACGAGAGCGTTGCTCTCCTTGGCAGTGAACCGCTGCTGGCGCGCGCCTAGCAAATCCGCCGTTACAATAGCAATCCGCTATGGAAAAAGCGCATCTGCTCTTAAAGGGAATGTGAGATGACGCTCTGATTGGTTTATTTCACGTTACGCCCAAACCACACCTATGAATAATGAAGCTACTTCAGACCAACCCATTTTAGATTTGCGCCTGGCGCAAGAGTCATTTATCCCGCCGGGAAAATAGCAACAGCGCCGAGACCCGCCCACAAAGTTACTTGCGCTTTGCGCTTTGACACTTGCGTTTCAGATCGTTAAAATAGGGCCCCTGGTGTTAAGATGAGTTTTGGTCGATCGGATCACAAGTGGACGTGTTTTGGTGTAAACAGTCTAAAACTTTTTGAGCTTGTCCACTTTTAACCACTTCCAGAGGAAGAAAACACATTCAACTGGATTGTTTTCGTAGTGTAAACGCTCATGTGATCAAATGTGTTGAAACAGCAACAAAAGACCGTCTACTCTGCGCCTACTGACCTAATGCGGGAACATTATGGGAAGCGCACTAGCCTGACGGGATTCAAACTTTGTCGGCTGGAGACCCAAGTTTGGTTTGAAGATGAAAAATGTATCAAGCACAATGTTCTCTCACCATCATCGTTATTTGTTCATCGTTCTATCATTTGCATCATTTATTTGTTGGAAACACACATTAAATGTTCGACTCATCGGAGTCGGGCTTTAACAACAGCATAAACTGTGTGCATTGCCCTGAGATTCTTTGCAAATATATGGGAATATACAGCAGATCAGCCTGGTATGCTTTCAACACAGCCATTGAGTGCAAGGCATCACCAGCCAGACCCGCCGTCGCGTATGCCCTGCCATTAAAGCGTGATGTTTGTTTAAAAGGCAGGGCCGGAGCACTTAGTGTCGGTGCCTCTCCCGCCGAGAGATAGTTCGCGAACCTCACGTCAATTGGGGCATCGACACATACCCGTGTTCACACATCCCCTCAACATAAGCGTAGTTTGCTCGAACAAACAAAACAGTCCCTGAAGACGAAAAGAGGATCACATGTTCTTTTATACTTCCGGGTTGGACTAGTAGTGATGTCATAGGCTGTCGCCAGTCAATAACGATTATTGATTGGATAAGCTTTCAGACACCGGTTCACATGGAGGAGGGTGTTCCCCATAGCGTCATCGACACAGTGCGAGTTCCCTTTCGAAAGGGAACTACAGGGTTCGACATTAACGCTTGTCTAGGACACGTTTTTTTTTTTTGAAGGGGCAAGTGAAAGAGAATTTTACTCGGCCGACCGGATAAGTAGCCTGATTAAAACTTCAGTGACAAAACATAACTAGGGAGGCATCGAAACATGAGAATGATTCTGATTTTATTACATTCAGTGTAAACATAGTGTAGGCTATCTCCGGTAACAAGGTGGCGCTGTTGAGGCTCGCTGAGACACTGCTTTCCAATATGCATATAACAAACATGCATATCATTTGCGGCCGTCGGAGAGCCTCTATCAATATGCAGGAGACTCCCGGACCTTAAAGATGTCCTGAAACCTCTCGCTGTAGTCCCTGGTTGAATCAGAAATCGCTCCCTATACCCTCAGAGGACAGCCATTTGTAGTGTCCAAAACCATAGTGGACATTATTGAGTGCACTTATTCAATCCCACATTGCACTGCAACAACGAGTGTGAAACCGATGTACGCTCAATGGCTATCAGAAATCCTCTGTTATGAGGTTTGATCGACAGCTTGAGGATCCAATGGAGTTATGAGGTTTAGTCACAAGCTCTTTTCAGTAGGTTTAATTGGTCAATATTCACAAAAAGAGGTAAAGGCTCAACAATAGTAATTAATTATGGGGACGGGGGTATACCTTCTCTTTTTTTGTGGCTTATTTTTTCTCTAAAAGAAAACTTGTCTAATAATTATGCATACCTGAATACACAGCGTTTTTCATTTCCAGCTTTCATGAACAATTATATGTCACTTATAAATGATTCAATACAAAATGAATAGTAGTTATTAAGATTAATGTGGTTTGGAATTGGTAAAATGTGCCTGGAGAAAAAAAATATGATCAGAAAATCAACGTGCCTCATTATTCTGCTCCATTTTTTTTTTTTTAACGCATGTGACCTGAGGCTGAGCTCTAATTGGTTTGTTTCATATTGGCCTTGTTTATTTCAGCAAATCAAAGTTGTTTTTTTATATTTTGGCCTTGTGTGATTGGACCATTCTCGACTTTCAAGGTAAAGCCAGCTGCAATATCTCTTTCAAGATGAATTTAAAATCGGTTTTAACTTTACAAAATCCTTTCTCAGGGCGTTCAAACGAAGAAAAAATAAGGATGATGGAGCTTGGACGGAGTCGGCTAGCTGGATGCGATGTAAGTCATGCCTTTTATTGTTTTAGCTGTTTGCTGTTTCACAGTCCTGTCACGTAATGGGCAATGACACAGAAGGTAAATGAAACAATGCAGTTTAACTTGAGGCGATCGTCGGTGTTCAAGCACAATGGCTTGTGTTCATGATATATAGTTATACAATGGACATGTCTCTTTTCAAATAAAATATGATTTTTTAATTGTCTCTTTATGGAAGTATTAATATATGTACTATATAAAAGTAGACAATTAATATAATGCCTCTTCAATTGGACGTAAATTCTGTCATGTCTGCAACTTGACAAATATGTTGTCAATATCATTAAAATTATAAAAAATTAATAAAAAATCATGGTCTGTAAGTTTTTGCAAACTCATTATTGGGCTTTATTCAATTATAATGAAACTATAAGGAATTTATCTGATATTTTGACTACAAGTTATTGTACAGTTTTCATAGTATTTTAATTTGCTGTTCTGTGGCTCCCTCTGGTGGACAACATTAGTATTCGTCTCTGAATCGCATTGACATAAATGTCTATAATAATACTTTTTTGAACATTACAATCTTTTTTTATTATTATTTTTTTTATTACTGATATAATAATATACACACATCAAACTCAAATTCACTGATTCGTGGTACCTTATTTCATGCTTTAACATATAACATTTTTAGCTAAGCAGTAATTATGCATTATTATATCACTTGTTAAATGGTTATTTAACAATAACATTCAGTCCTGATTCAGTTTGTTTCCAGATTCGATGTGCGCTCACGCGCTCTGCTCACGCGCGCGACTTCCGGTATTTCGAATAATGATGTAACTGTAATGCTTCGAATTTATGTTGCTAAAGAGATGCGTGTTTTGAATTCGTTATTGCGACGAGTGTTATGAATTCTGTCTGCAAATATCAACTGGCCAGATCGCTTTCTGCTTGTTGAGACGAGGCGAATTCAGAGACTGTTGCTGAATATTTCTGTGCTGATCTTGCGATTTTGAAGCTGTTCGGAGGATTTCAGAGAGGAGACTTTTATTCTAGAAGCATTTACATCGTTTGTATTTATAGTTTTTATCATATTATTTCTGAGGAGACTTCTATTTGATTGTTCTTTTCTAATTATAGAGGGAGTTTGGAGTTTTAATTAATTTTTGTTTTGTTTTGGGGAGGGGTATTTCTGAGAATTGTATTTTATTTTATTGTTTTGTATTTTGTATAGTTTTTATTACAGTTTGAAGGAGGATGCCAGGCCCGAGCCAGGAGCTTATTCCTGCAGATTTAACACCTCTGTCTTGTGAGTTTGTTTCTGTGTCCACAGGTCCGGCTCAGAGGAAGAGAGAGTTGCAGAGGCCAGATGATGGACGTCCGTCCACTTCATCCAAATGCTCTCCTAGAGGTCAGAATAGGCTTTTATTAAACTTCATAAATTATTTGTCATTGAAAATAGAAAGTTGCAGTTTTTTTGGAGTGAGACCACTGACATTGATTATTAATATTATTAAAAATGTCTGGTATATTCCAGCCTCAGGCAGATCCAGTGGAGATGCTCCCACAGATTCTCCACCGGGCATCATGTCCACACCATCTTTGTCCGACTGCGTGAGGGATGTGGTGCGGCGGTATTGTGGGTCGTCGTCGAGTTTGTCCAGTTCCGACAGCTTCCAAGAGTGGATGTGTCCTCCACTGCCAGGTCAAGTTCCCGTCGAGCCAATGAAGACTTCAGACGTCCCGACTGCTCCGGCTGCCATGGAGGATGTGAACAAGAGCTCCACAGGTGAGACTGAAATAAGGCAGAATGGTGACTGCTTAAAATGTTTGATAAGTTAAGGTCTGGTCACATTTACTGTTTCTTAGTAGCCTGGGAAAACCCAGACAACTTCCGGCAAATTTAGATTTGCTCTGCATGTAGTCTGGCAAAGAGCCCATTCAAGCCCATTTCTAATCCGTTGAAATTGCGGCACCAATCAGAAACGTTGGGGCGGGCTTTACACAATGACGATCTGCTCTGATTGGTTTTAGGTCTATCCAATTGCGCCCAGAGGCATTTGAGTGACGTCCGTTGGTGACGCCCCTTTGGAAATGAGTTATTAATGAAGCTTTGCCAGACCATAACTCAGTTACTTCTGAGAATGGTCTGGTTTTAACCAGGCTAGTTTCTTAGCGACATTTTTCTGAAATATTTTAGTTGGACAAAACGTTCTTTGAATATATTTTTGTTAAGCCAATTAGCCATGAACTCACTTGCGCTGTCTGACACACACCCGAAAACACACACACGATCCTAAATAGAGTTCTGTATTGCGTTTGCATGGTCAAATACTGACAAAATTGTGTCAAAATGGCTGTTGTGACCAGTATTCATGTAAACAGAGTCGGTTAAGTTATGTCTTTAATAAGACATTGCTGTATTTAATAAAATCAATGTTTATTTAAATATATTATATTTCATAAAAAATAAATGTGAAATATATTTGAAGACATGATGGCTCATATGACCTTTACCATTGCCAGAACTGTGCCAAATGAGGCCTGGAAATGTATGCTCTCTTTTTAATAAAAGATCAAGTAAAATAACAAAAAAATCATTATCGTGAAATAAAATGATTATTACTTAATATTGTGAAAAAAATGTTGGTCACCGCTAAGGGACATTTATGCAGGTATTATGCAGAAACAGGGCGTCGTCAGGCGGATAGCTTGGAAATATTTGCATTACTTTGGATTTGTGACATTAAAGATAAGAATTTAACAGTAAAATGGAAGTTATATCATTGTTAAATGTGAGGTCAGAGATGTTTCTAATTTATTTTATAATTTTTTTCAGGAAAACCTACAAAACAGAAGAAGATGGAAAGAATTCGTTTGTTCATCAGGAACTTGTGGAGGAGTCTGTCCCGCTGCTGTTCTGGCAGTAAATCTGTGGATGTTGTGGAGCGTTTCGTTCCTCCTCTAGATCTGGACTCAAATCATGGTAAATCTGCAGTCATTATTGTTTTAAACAGTATTATCGTCTTGTTTTCCACTAAAGATATCTTGAGGCTTGTTTTCAGAGAATATTAATATAATTTTTTCGACCTGCACTCATATTTCTAATATAAAACAAAGGATCTAGCAAGCTCATATATTTCTCATATTTTCCTGTTTGTTTTTCAGACTCCTTTGAGTCTCGGGAGAGATGATTGGAGCCGGAGGATTCGGAAGAGTGTTCGAGGGAACAAGGTTTTTGCTGATTTTGCTGAATTGTATAAACATTTTGCTCTTGCACGCATCAAAACATATTTAATACACATGGTTTAATACTTAGAAGCTCAAATGGTAAATGTTATGTTCAAGGTCAGGCGCTTGAATGCTGTTACTGTTATTGAACACCGTTTCTTTTTTCATTTTTGCAGGTTGTCATCAAGCGGATGCGCAAGACTTGCAACAATCTTTATCTTGCTATTGTAAGTTGGCCAAAAGCTGAATGTGTATTTAGTTGTTTAAGTGCTGATTACTGTAGTTAATACACCTGTAGGAAGCATTAGGTGTAAATGTAATAGACAAATAAGCCTGGAAAGGCTCTGTTGAGCGTATCTACAAAGATCAAAGAAAAGTACCTTTAAAAATGAAGTTTTCTTCAGATTTTTACCCAGCTAATCTTCTGTCTTCTTTTCTTTTCTCTAGCCTGGGCGTCCCGAACCTCTCATTACAGAAGTGGCTCTGTTGCTAATGATGAGGCAAGAACCCATAAGCCCCTACGTCATACAACTACACGATTGGTTTGAGCACCCTTGAAAATTCCCCCTGGTGATGGAGTATCCCGAACCCTGCGAGAGCTTGCTGGACTTTATCAATCTGAATCCTCAACTGGACGAAACAACCGCACGGGTCATCATGAGACAGGCTGTGCTGGCAGTGCAACACTGCATTGATCATGACGTTTTTCACAATGATGTTCATGCACACAATTTCCTGTTGAAGAAGGATGTAATGACACTTTGAAAAAATTGCTCAACAATGCACAAATGTCTTTCTTACAGGAGTCCTGGATTAC
Source organism: Leuciscus leuciscus (assembly GCF_965113295.1). Taxonomy (NCBI): domain Eukaryota; kingdom Metazoa; phylum Chordata; class Actinopteri; order Cypriniformes; family Leuciscidae; genus Leuciscus; species Leuciscus leuciscus. The sequence goes on from NC_138723.1 coordinate 4,021,661, forward strand.
TGCCCTCCTGAAGTCTTCACAGAACCTCGATTTCACGCCGTCCCAGCAAATGTCTGGGCTCTAGGAGTGTTGCTGTACGAGATGGTGAACGCATGTCCTCCTTTTCACAATCCAACGGAAATCAAAGAAGCCAAAGTTACATTTCAGAACACCAGCTTATCCAACGGTGAGTGAATGATATTGATAACATTAATAAACACACACATAAAGCAAAAGGCTCAGTACAGACACAGTTAAAGGTGAAGTATGTACAATTTTTGATATATAGTTAAATACTATAAGAAATGTAGCTTTAGTCACAGAAGTGAAAGACAAAATTCACTGCATATCTACTTTCGGAGATTAAACAGGTCATGAACTCGTCAAAGTGAACAGATTGTGATGCTACACGCTATAAAGCATGCTTTAATACCATACAGCATCATCATGCATCCGTTCAGAAAGACCAATGTTCATAAAGACAAATGCAACACAGTGTCACGGTTTGTGTCTCGTGTTTTCCTCTCCTTGTGACGACGTCATGACTCTGTGTTTTTTTCCTGTGTCTGAGTTTATTATTAGGTCCGCACCTGTGTATCATTATACACCTGCGTCTCGTTGGAGTCGTTTCTGATTCACTATAATAAGGACGCTGAAGCGGAGCATGGCAGGAGAGAGGAGAACCAGCAAACAAGCTTTTCTTTTTCTTTTTGTTTAGTTAAATTACTTTGCTGTTCGTCTTGTTAATATTTGTTACCTTCATATTATTTGAAGTTTATTATGTTTCTTTATCTGTGATACGTGTTTCTTGAGTTTTTACATGTTTGTGAGTATAATAAACGTTAACGCAGCGCACTCGTGTTTCACGTGTCCTTCTTTATGTTGTGAAACCCTTACGTAGCCACTTTTAACAAAAGGGTTCGTAACATAAATTGGGGGCTCGTCGAGATTTCGGATTACTTTAATTTTGTTTGATGAGCAGATAAAGTTAGTGGTGCTGGGCGATCTCCGGGTAGGTAGAGTAAACCAGGGGGGCCGTGCTTAGCACCGGTTCTCACTAGGGTTTACTATTTATTGTTTTCTTTATTATTTTAGTTTGTTGTTTTTGGAGGTACTCTGGGGGAGAGGCTTGCCTCTTAACTGGTACCCTCTGAAGACTAGAGAGGTCTTAGTTAGGTCTCGGTTAGGTAGGTTTAGGTCCGGAGTCGTTCGTAGCCTACTAATTTATTATGTTTGTTTTTTTGCTCATCAATTTATTATGGCGACGTTTGATTTAACTGAGTTTGTAAGTCAACCTAGCATTGCAGTGTTGGAAACATGTAGAAAGGACGATTTGTTCCTTATTGCTCGACATTTTGAAATACCTGTTTCTAAAACATTGCTTAAGAAAGACTTGAAAGCTTGTTTGTTAACTGGTTTAATTAATGATGGGCTGTTGTCTTTATTGGAGGATGTTCCTGAATCAGCAGAATCAGTTGCAGCTGTTATGGATGAGGAACAACTCCCACTGCATTCTTTTACCTCACTGCGTTCTCTCGCTGGCAATCCAGTTACGCCGGGTGCCGGTGGTGGGGCGAAGGTAGGACCACCACCTCTTTCTTTGCCTAAATTTGAGCCTTTATCCCTCTCTACCGAAGAATCACCTGTACATCAGGGAGGTTTGCGTTTAAAAGTACGATTAGCTCGTTTACAGCTTGAGATGCAAGACAGAGCTCAAGCACGGAAGATTTGCAGCATCAGCTTGAATTGCACCGTATTGATGCGGAGATGAAAATTAAAATGCACCAGTTAGAGTTAGAGTCTGGTCGAGATGATCCAAAAAGATCTAAAAAATTAGCTTTCAAAGATAGACCTAGTTCTGAGGTTGAAGCTGCTGCATTAGTGCCAAATATTCCTGCGATACCTATAGTTAACTCTTTACCTGTGTTAACGGATTCTCTTGATCATTCGACTTCGTAAAATATTGTAATTGTTCCACCTTTTCGGGAGAAAGAGGTTGAAGCTTATTTTCAGGCATTTGAAAGAATAGCATCTGCTTTGAAGTGGCCAACAGAGGTCTGGTCATTAATGTTACAATGTAAGTTAACAGGGAAAGCGCAAGAAGTTTGTGCATCTCTTCCGTTAGAGGAAAGTGTTCAATATGAGACAGTAAAAAATGCGATTCTCCGTGCCTATGAGTTAGTACCTGAACATTACCGACAACGTTTTCACTCAACGAAAAAATCTGCCTCTCAGACATATGTCGAATTTGCCCGTGAGAAGGGTATACTTTTTGATCGATGGATAAAGGCGTGTAAAGTCGCGGATTATCAATCTTTGTGTGAACTTTTGCTCATTGAAGAGTTTAAGAATTGTGTTCCTGAGCGTACTGCTTTATATTTAAACGAACAAAAGGTTACTACTGTGCAGCAAGCAGCTGTTTTAGCAGACGAGTATGCACTCATTCATAAACCTGTGTTTGTAAAGCGTGCGAGTGATTTAGGATACACGTCACAATATACACGATACAAAGTCAAAGAGAGAATGAAGTTAATTCTTCTGACTTTAAAGTCAGGCCTAGTCCATCTAGCCCGAAAATGCGTAAAGAGTGTGGCTATTGTCACAAGGTTGGACATATTATTGCTGAGTGTTGAATTTTAAAACGAAAGCATGAACGTCAGGATTTTTCAGCTCAACCTCGCGGTTCAGTTTTAGTAAAAATTGTGTCTCCACAGACCATGATTTCAGTAGCTCCTGATGAGTGTTTTCAGCCTTTCATGTTTGACGGTTATGTATCATTGACTGGTTGTGTTGAGGATCAGAAAGCTGTGAAGATCTTACGTGATACGGGAGGATCTCAGTCTTTTATACTGTCTGACACTTTGCCTTTTTGTGCAAGCTCTGAATGTGATACTAGCACTATCGTGCAGGGTATAGAAATGGGTTTCATCACTGTCCCTCTTCATCGCGTCTGGGTGACGTCTGAATTAGTTTCTGGATGTTTTAATGTAGCGGCTCGTTCTTCCCTACCTGTGAAAGGTATTGATTTTATCATGGGAAATGATCTTGCTGGAGGAAAAGTGATGCCAGTTGTGCATGTTACCAAAATCCCAGTTACTGATCAGCAACCAGATGCGCTCGCACAAATGTTTTTGCTTCTAGTGCAGTTACGACACGCGCTCAGGCGAAAAGTCTCGGTAAGGAGAATGAAGTGAATTTAGGTGAGTCTATCTTTGCAGAGATTTTTGAGAAAAATGCTGTGACAGAGCATGTGGATGGTAATTCGATCCAAAAATCTGTTTGTCCCGATCCTGACGTATTTTTGCCTATTTTGTGCGATGTTCTTACTTCAGCACAGAAAAGTGATCATACGTTAAAATGTCGTTTGAGTGCTGACACTAAAAAGTCACCTTCGTATAACCATCAGTTCTATTGGAACAACACTGTGTTAATGCGTAGCTGGAATGCTCGATTATCGAATGATGGAAATTCGGATGATTGGAACGTGGTCCATCAGATTGTGGTACCCTCGAAATTTCGACAGCATATTTTAAGCTTGGCACATGATCATCCTGGGTCTGGGCACCTTGGTATAAATAAAACTTACCATCGGGTGCTCCAGCATTTCTTTTGGCCTGGGTTGAAAGCTGATGTGTCTCGAAATTGTAAGTCTTGTCATGTATGTCAAGTAGTAGGAAAGCCCAATCAGATTGTGCCATCTGCTCCACTTCGCCCTATTCCGGCTGTAGGTGAACCGTTTGAACGCGTCTTGGTAGATTGCGTCGGGCCGCTGCCGCGAACTAAATCCGGTTCTCAGTATATTTTAAAGGGTTAGTTCACCCAAAAATGAAAATTCTGTCAGTAATTACTCACCCTCATTACTCGCGTCTGTGTTACACGTCACCACGTAGGCTCACTATAGGCCGACGCTGGTCATGTGTGTGATGCGTGATGACGTATAACACAGACGCGCAGCGCAAAAACACTACGAGGCCCAGAGAGAAGGAAATGAATAGTGGAATAAAGTCGTTATTTTTGTTTGTTTTTGCGCACAAAAAGTATTCTCGTCGCTTGATATACTTAAGATTGAGCCACTGTAGTCACTTGGACTATATTAACGATCTCTTTAATAACTTTTCTGGGCCAGCAAGTTTGGGCCACCTAGCAGCCTATGGAGAAGTGAATCCAGCACTCAGATTTCATCAAAAATATCTTAATTTGTGTTCCGAAGATGAACGAAGGTCTTACGCGGTTGGAACAACATGAGGGTGAGTAATTACTGACAGAATTTTCATTTTTGGGTGAACTAACCCTTTAACAATTATGTGTGCTGTCACACGGTTTCCAGAAGCAATTCCGTTACGGAATATAACTGCCAAAAGCGTCACTAAAGCTCTAATAAAATTTTTCACAACATTAGGATTGCCGAGAACTGTTCAAACAGACCAAGGTACCAATTTCTTGTCAAAAATATTCCGAAATGTGTTGAAAGGTTTGAGCGTGTCACATCCAGTGCCTACCATCCTGAATCGCAGGGGGCACTGGAGAGGTGGCACCAGACGCTGAAGTCCAGTTTGCGAAAATATTGCCTGGAGGCAGGGAATGAGTGGGATGAGGGAGTCCCTTTGGTTTTATTTGCACTGCGTGAAGCGCGACAAGAGTCACTTGGTTTTAGTCCGTCGGAATTGGTCTTTGGACATAATGTACGGGGTCCTTTAAAAGTACTGAAAGATGAATTTTTCTCTACTGGTGTGACTGAGAAACATAATGTGCTTGATTTCGTTTCTCGTACCCGTGAACGATTGCGAAATGCTTGAGCTGTCGCGAAAGAAGCTCTTTCTCTTTCGCAGAAGAAAATGAAGCGTCATTTTGACAAGATCGCGGTTGTGCGTAATTTTACGCCTGGAGAAAAAGTACTAGTGTTGCTTCCTTTGCCTGGTTCTGCTTTAGCTGCGCGATTTGCAGGTCCGTATGTGACTAAGAGCAAGCTGAGTGACACTGATTATATAATCCATACCCCAGAACGACGACGGAAGACACGTTTGTGTCATGTAAATATGCTGAAACAATATGTAGCTCGAACTGAGAAGACTGATGAGGTGAATGATTTGTCCCAGAGTGAGGTACAGTCGGTGTCAAATGTAGAACGAGTATCTTTGCTGTCCAGGACCATGGGTGCTGAAGATGTAGATGATGGGTTGAAAATGTCAACGGAGATGTTCAGTGGTGGTCATCTAAAGAATTCAGAGATTTTAAGAGTTTTACCATCTCATTTGTCTTATTTATCTAGTGAACAGCGCCAGGATGTGATTGACTTAGTAGAAGATTATCCTAACTTGTTTAGTGATGTTCCGTCTGGTACCTCTGTCATCCAGCATGATATTGAGGTGGGTAACGCAGTTCCCATCAAACAGCATGCGTATCGTTGTCCAGTAGGTAAACGGGAGATCATGAAATGTGAAGTGAACTATCTGGTTCAAAATGGTTTAGCCAAAAAGAGTAATAGCCCGTGGAGTTCACCGTGCATTTTAGTACCTAAAGCTGACGGTTCATTCCGTTTCTGTACTGATTTCCGCAAGGTGAATTCTGTGACTGTGCCGGATGCATTTCCGTTGCCTCGAATAGAGGATTGTATTGACAACCTTGGCACTGCTCGGTACATTACGAAATTAGATCTTTTAAAAGGCTATTGGCAGGTGCCATTGACTGAACGTGCTTCTGAGATCTCCGCATTTGTGACTCCCGATTCTTTCTTTCAATATACGCGTATGGCGTTCGGTCTTCGGAACGCGTCTGCTACCTTTCAAAGGTTAATGTCTACAGTATTAGGTGACGTTCCAAACTGTAATATTTATCTTGATGATGTTGTTATTTATTCTTCTACGTGGAACTGAACACATCTCTTCCTTGCACAATGTTTTTAGCCGATTAACAGCCGCCTCTTTAACTTTAAATTTGACTAAATGCGATTTTGCGAAAGCCTCCGTTACATACTTGGGAAAACAGGTTGGAAACGGTCAAGTACGTCCGGTTGACGCAAAAGTTACCGCTATTCTTGCATACCCTGTGCCCATTACGAGGAGAGAGTTGCGACGATTTTTAGGCATGGCTGGCTATTACAGGTGTTTTTGTAAAAATTTCTCGACTGTGGTCGCTCCCTTAACGAAGATGTGCAGCTCTAAAGTTGTTTTTAATTGGACTGATGAATGTCAAAGTGCCTTTCTGTGTGCAAAGTCTCTCCTTTGCAGTGCTCCGGTGTTGTCTGCTCCTGACCTGGCTCGTCCGTTCAAGCTTGAGGTAGACGCCAGCGCGACCGGAGTTGGAGCTGTCCTGCTTCAGAGTGGTGCTGATGGCATATCCCATCCAGTATCTTATTTCTCAGCTAAATTCAACCGTCACCAGTTGAATTATTCTACTATCGAAAAAGAGACTCTAGCTATGTTGCTTGCTTTGCAGCACTTCGATGTGTACGTTGGATACAGCTTTACTCCCGTCATCGTCTACACGGACCATAATCCGTTGTTTAAAAAAAAATAAAATGTACAATCATAACCAACGTTTGATGCGCTGGGCGCTAATGGCTCAATGTTATAATCTTGAGATCCACCACAAGAAAGGAACTGACAACATCGTGGCAGATGCCCTTTCTCGGGGCTAGGTAAATGTATAATTTAATTTATATGTAGGCGTGTAAGTTTGTATTATTATAACTATGTTCTTGGTTGCTTTTACTGTTCGCTTCATCCAGAACCTGTCTAAAAAAGAAGACTGGTTCTTTCTTTAAGTGGGGGAGTGTTACGGTTTGTGTCTCGTGTTTTCCTCTCCTTGTGATGACGTCATGACTCTGTGTTTTTTTTCTGTGTCTGAGTTTATTATTAGGTCCGCACCTGTGTATCATTATACACCTGCGTCTCGTTGGAGTCGTTTCTGATTCACTATAATAAGGACGCTGAAGCGGAGCATGGCAGGAGAGAGGAGAACCAGCAAACAAGCTTTTCTTTTTCTTTTTGTTTAGTTAAATTACTTTGCTGTTCGTCTTGTTAATATTTGTTACCTTCATATTATTTGAAGTTTATTATGTTTCTTTATCTGTGTTGAGGGCAAATGTGGCTGAGTCGTCGTGAGCTGATGTAAACACTCAGGAGCAGTTGGATGAGTTGGAAACAGGTGGGATCTTTTTATTTACCCCAATTAAGGCCAAAGAAAGGCAATAAAAATTTAGAAAAAAAAAAAAAAAAAAATACTGTTTAGTAAATAAAGTAAATTGACATGAGAGTCCAAAAAAAAAAACACAATCAAAATTTTGCAGCTGCTTAGAAATTGACCTTTGCACAAGCCACTATACACAGACTTATGTCCTCTCATCTCATGCTCCTCCCAAGAGAATGAAGCTTTTAGTCTTTATAGAACTGAAGGCACCCCTGAAATTGGCACATACCAACACAATATTACAATACAGGGGTGGCTCAGGTGAATAGCCATAAATGCTTAAAAACAGCCGAAATGCTACAACTATACAACTAGAAAATTACAAAATATTATTTATATGGTTCCAGCTAACATTTGGCAAAGCCACAAGTCATATTAACAGCCAAAAATGTATAACTCAAACTCCGGGTCACTTCCAATTGACATAGCTTCATTTAAACCCCACAATTGTGGCAAAAATTCCTTTACACAAACAAACCGGAGACGCCAGTAAGACACAAAGACGGTATGTCAACGCTATGTTCCTTTTAAAGGTCCCATGACATGAAATTTTCACTTTCTGAGGTTTTTTAACATTAATATGAGTTCCCCTAGCCTGTATATGGTCCCCAAGTTTCTAAAAATTTAAATCGGTGTAAATCGAGCTTTTGCTATCTTTCTCTGCCTTTGAGAAAATGGAGGCTCATACGCGCTGATCTTGAATCTCCTCCTTATGACGTCATAAGGAGAAATGTTACCTCCCCTGTCTCTGCTTTGCCCGCCCAGAGAATATTTTCCGCCCATGAGAAAATGCGCTAGGAAGTAGGAACGTGCGCGCACGATTTTAGTTTGTCCACGAGAGATATCATGGCTTTTGAGCGAGCGAAGCATAACAATTGCTCAATAATTGGATGTACAAATGAACACCGAAGGGTCAATACAGAGCTGGGCTTGCTGAACGTCTGAAACTAAAGTCTGGATCACTCTCTTTGGCTCAGCTACACACCTCGGACAAGTAAGTCAACTAATTATATATAAGTGTGTTGCTTTACTGTTTATGGTTACCTAGATTTTACACGTAGAATGTGGCTGTAACATTAGCTATGCAGTTTATGTGTGTGAATACACACACTGTAACGCGAGTGTTGTACACGTCTTTGTTATTTGGATAACCGTTTTCCTGTTGGTTAAGTTATATGGCGTGCGCGATATCCGCATTTCAAGATCGCAGAGCTTGATGTAATTGTAATAAGATAAATACAGACGTTACAGATCTCTCATGAAAAGGCAACAGTAGGTTAGCGTTAGCTACATGATAATAACTGTAAACCATCCGAATAAAGTACCGTATCCAGATTCCAGACATAATATTTTAAACTAACCATTCGGAAACGTCCTGCTGGAGCCGCTGAGTTGCAACTTCTTCATCCGTTGCTTCTCCATCTGGATCAGATTCTGAGTCAAACTGAAATGCTTGAAAGACTGCGTGTCTTCGTGCCATTGCTATATCCAACGTAAACATGCACGCCACGTTACCGTTGCGCAAGATGGTCAAGGCCACACCCACCCTCCACCTTGCGCCGCCTTTCTCCTCCTCATTAGTATTTAAAGCTACAGACACCGAAACGGCCTGTCTGAAGGAAGCTCATTCTGGGACTGGCTTGTAGTGGCTATAATTCTGCACCGAGGCTGAATTTTTGGAAAGAGATTTCAGATACAGTACTAGGGACCACTAAGGCCTATATTAAAGCCTACAAAAAGTAGCATGTCATGGGACCTTTAAACTAAATAAACAGATACATAATTAACGAAAACATGTGTTGCGTGGTTATTGAAACTGATCATGATTGTGAAATAAATGGCATGATTTTAAACAGTAAGATATGTATTGATAGTAGTAGCTATAGCAAATAAATCACCGTAGTATTAGATATTATAAGTGTGCACACGAAAACTACGGGATTACTGTGGGGGTTTTGATAATGGTTAGGTTACCGCTGATTTGAAACAGTATAAGGATTAACAAAACACATTGACACGCTTGACAAACAAATACAGGCAACATTTGCACTAGAATAGGTAGCGCGTCGCTGCCGTGACGTAGCTATGCGCCCCGTCACAATCTGTGATACGTGTTTCTTGAGTTTTTACATGTTTGTGAGTATAGAGACAGAGCGCAACGCGTCATAATCTGAAGACCACGCCCACCAAGGGGGAAAACAAACCAACTGTCTCCATTGACTTTGCATTGCGAGAGGCTGCCTCCTTGTCATTTCTTGCTTCTAAGAAAAGACAGAATAATGCCTAAAAGCTGCTATGTGACAAGGTGTACAGCAAACAAGCTAAGAAACCCAGAAATAAGTTTTCATAAGCTGTCGACCCCAAAAAACGAGCGTTTGAGGACATAAAAGTGGATACAGGCTGGAACGAATGGGTAAATTGTGGGATCCTGACACTCAGTATGCACTAAAAATACACTACGTGTGCAGTAAGTTAAACATTTGGTCACTGGTGAGCCAAATATCCAAATGTCAGTTTTATACATTATATTTCTGTAAGATAAACTATCCTGTGTTGTCGATTACGGTCTCCTCCAGCGGGCGTACGTTAGTTCTCATAGTAATGAGACACGTGACGCTCTGTCTCAACTGCCTGTATCCACTTTTATGTCCTTAAACACTCGTTTTTTGGGGTCGAGAGCTAATAAAAACTTATTTCTGTTTTTTTTTAGCTTCTTTGCTGTACACCTTGTCACACAGCAGCTTTTAGGCATTTTTCTGTCTTTTGTTAGAAGCAAGAAATGACAAGGAGGCAGCCTCTCGCAATGCAAAGTCAATGGGGACGGTTGGTTTGTTTTCCCCCTGGGTGTGGGCGTGGCCTAAATACGCTCTGTCTCTATAATAAACGTTAATGCAGCGCACTCGTGTTTCACATGTCCTTTATGTTGTGAAACCCTTACGTAGCCACTTTTAACAAAAGGGTTCGTAACAACAGCTAAAAGTATTTCTAATATGTTGGACCTGAAACATGCCTTCACAAGAACCAGTAAGAGCTGCGTTTGTGGTGTTTGAGTCGGGGATGACGTGATGACGTAGGTTTTTTAAAAATATGCTTTATTTTGTAATTTCACAATGTGCCACTAGTGCAGAAGAAAATACATACTTCACCTTTAAAGTAAAGATAAAGAACACTTTACCTTATATTAATCATGTTTCAGATGCTGTTTTCATAGATGCCAACATTAGTGTCACATGGTCATGACTAACCAGCTCTCTCCTTGATAAAATGTGTATAGAATGCAGTGATCTGATTAGCCAGTGGCTAACCCTGGATCCAGCTAAACGCCCGACGTTAGAGCAGATCTTACAACATAAGTGGATTAGAAATGATCTACTGTAGGATGGAGAACTTCAGGAGATTCACTCGATCAGTGATTTCAGGTGTGAAGAAGAGTAACAGACAGAGTAGGATTATTAGCATTTGTCTTCAATTCTGGATTATTGTAGTGAGGTTTTCAAATTTGTGTTCATTGTAATGTTCTTTTTATAGTCAAGTCACCTTCATTTATTTATATATATATATATATATATATATATACAGGGCTTGCCATTAACTTTTTTTGCAGTTACTAGCCACACAGCATTTTTACTAGCCACATTTTTGTTGTTGTGAAATTACCTGATAAAAGTTGACTATGGCGTGCTAAAATTTACTTGAACTAGATTTACAACCCTTTTAAATGTAAAACCACTGTACACACCCAAATCAAGACTACATAAATGTATAATAATACAGGTCATTATCATTAGCTCAGTCTGATAAGGTTGTGTGTAAAGCTCCTTTTTTTTAAATAAAACCGACCATTTACCCTTAAGCTTCAGGCATCTTGCCTCAGGCTTTTACTAGAGCGAAGTTAAGCACGCACGGCGTTTTGAAGGGGGTTCCCATAGCGTAAGCTATTTACGCAATAGGAGAGATCTCTCGAAAGGGAACGTCTCGGTTACTAACGTAACCTCGGTTCCCTGAGATGAGGGAACGAGTATTGCGTAACTTGCCGTACTTGTGCTCAAGGATCGCTTGACTTTACGTACGATGGGCTCAATTTATAGCCTCTGGCCACGCCCATCTTGGCGGGCTCTGACATGTCAGGGCGCGAGTTGCCCTGATTGGACTATGCGTCTGAGCCGCCCCGTCATAGGTTCGTGCAGTTGCCGCAGCACAGCCAATGACCGTGCTCGCCGCTCATCTGTGTGTGCTGTGCAGCTACACTGCGTTTGAAAATAATGGCTTCAATATTCTCGAGAAAAGGAGTTTTCCTTAAAGGGATACTTCAGGATTTAGCATTAAGCTTTGTATTAGTAGAAAACCTGTAGTATTTTCGAATTACCGTGCTTTCCACCCTCATATCCCCCTGAGAGGAGAGATTATGTATTTTTTGTCTGGAAAAAATCCTCCGATGACGCAAAAATCGAGATTTTCTGGCCAGAGGCTAAAGACTACAGCCAGTATGAGGAGCTGTCCTGCATGTCTTCAGCCCGCCCATAGAGGGATCTCACTCACAGAATGTACACATAGTATCAGCCGTCTTTCTTTGGAAGCTAAGCTAACAGGCTCTTGTTCTGTGGAGAAAGCTGAGTATTAGGGGTTACCATCCTCTTTTTCCCGGACATGTCAGGCCGTCGAGATCGTCCAAAATGTCCGGGATTCGGCTTTTGCTTTCTGCAGTCGCCATTCACTATTTACATGCACACCTTTTGTTTCAATCTAACTGAATTCATTCCGATTGGTGAATCTGAATGTAGTGTTTACATGAACGCTAAACAAGTGATCGGTTGATGTGCGTTTTAACATTGCTAAGAAAATTCCCGCTCCTCCGTGAGAGATACGAGACCGGTGCGTCTCAGTAATCACACCACCGGCCTCGCGCCGTTCTCCCGCACCCCTCAGCCTCGTCCTGCTCGCCACAGTAAACATGATGAATGGCGACTGTAGAACGCAAAGGCCGAATCCCGGACATTTTGGGCGATCTCGAAATACCGGGCAAACTCGTCACGGAGACTCACTAGTAGCCTAACCTTGTTTTCAACTGCGCTCTCTAACCGGGAGGCGTGGCTTGGGAGTGGCCTCGTAGAGCAGCGAAGCAAGTGCATTCTGGGAGTTGTTGTCTTTCATCCACATAAGCCAAAAATACATTTTCGGGCTTTTCTCAGTCTAGAAAGCTCCAAATTCAAAAATAATTTCACATTTCTTCTACATAAATGACCTATTTTAAATACACATTCATCTTTCCAGAGGTGAAGTATCCCTTTAATACTGAATTGTATTAAGACTACAATTATTCAACCCGCCAAAGTGGCTAGTTGGAGTGACTGTGTTACCCGCCACAAGCTAAATCCAACCGCATTTGGCGAGTGTTAATGTCAAGCCCTGTATATATATATTGCGCTCTAAACAATACAGATAGTTTCAAAGCGGCTTCATGGTAATTAATAAACAGAAAAATAACAGAATCAGTGATGCAATTGCAAGAATTCAATTCTGTTGTGTAAATCAGCTACAAACGAGTTATAAACAAACAAAAAAACATTCATGAGTTGACTTGCTTATAATCTTTGTATTGGACAGGAAATAACATACTTGCTGTCCTCGGTGGAGGGCTCGAGCTGGAGACTTGACCTGAAGCCTGAAGCCTGAAGTCCAACCCCATCCGGACAGGAACTCAAGCCGCCACACTAGAGATCAAGGGCCTGTCCACGTCTGAGCCAGAACATGAGAGACTGAAGACTGGAAAGATGTCATCAAGTCATCACAGACACTTTTGCTTTGTTTTAAAAGTCAAGACAAGTCATCTTTATGTATATAGTGCTTTATAAATGACCAATCTGTATATATGACCCCTTTGAATAAATGCTTTCAATGAATACAAAAGAAGAAATGCTTTTAAACAGTCTCAGTCTATGAGAAAAGTTTGAAGTGAAAAGGCTAAAGCCTATTTTGTGCTTCCCGAAATAAAAAGGTTTAAAATCTCCATCTACTGTACATGGTTGCAAACTTACACAGCCTGTCTAAAACATAACCCTACAATAAATGAGACTAGAGTCTGTGGGCAATAATAATACACTTTGTTGCCCGACACCCCCATTGGTTATTTAAGTTAAAGATGCTATTTTTGTATTATTAGAAAGATTTAGGTCAATCTTGAAGCTTATAGGAATAGTTCCCCAAAAACAAATAAAAAATAATGTCATGAAACAGGCTGATTGGTCCATCATTCTCTGTAGGGCACAGCTGATTGGTTCCTGCTGAATCAGTAGCCAATGAGCTTGCGTGCTCAACCTTCAAATACTTTGTCAGCATTTGTTGTAGTTGCAGCTTTCAGAAACACTACACCTTTCCCAGCTCCACCTGTATTAACTGAAATCGAGAAGAATTAAATTATACCTACGATTTATTGTAACGTTACATGTAAAATTACACATAAAACGTGTGATTACTAGTAAAATGTTTAGGTCACTTTGTTAAGATTTGATTAATCTAGGTTCAGGTAACTAAGTTCAGTCTTTGATTAATCTAAAGATGATAACTATAACGTCTCAGGTTACGACTGTAACATGTTTCCTGAGAACAGGGAACGAGACGCTATGGGGAAAGCCCTCCATGTGAACCGATGTCTGAAAGCTTATCCAACTGATTATGGAGTGCGAAGCGGATCTTTTAAAAGTCGGAGCGTCGTGGTTAGAGATTATAAATGGTATGAGAAATAAAATTCGTGCTATACACTTTCATGAGATCGGGCTGGATCGGGTGGAAGCACATTTTAACCCTCTGGGCTTCTTCATTAATGTGTTACACTTGGCTTCCTTTCATGCAAAAACGACCGAAGCCTTAAAACTTTTTTTTTTTTCAGGAAAACCAATGAAATATATTTTATTTATATAAAATATGCTGTATTAAAAACTACTCATCGAAAATGAAGTTATCATGTAACCAGGGGTTGAGTATTTTACAAAGGTTTAGAAATAAATTCAAAGTAGTTTTTTTTTTGTGTGTTTAAATACTTAAGATACCTTAACTCATTGAGTCTACTCTACTGGTTTCATTTGTCATGGTACCAAATGTAGTTACTCAAGATGTACTAGTCAAGTCAAGTCAAGTCGCATTTGTTTATATAGCGCTTTTTACAATACTGATTGTTTCAAAGCAGCTTTACAGAGATAACAGGAAAATAATGCAACAAAGTTTGTTTCTAGAAGAAAATAGCGTAACAGTCCAGCTTAAGTAAGTTCAGTGATGTTTCATTTTTGTTGTAAAAAAGTTATTAATTTAGTTTGTTTATACAGCCGCTCTAGAGAAAACCGTCATCGTTCAGCTCAGTTCAGTTCTTGTATATCAGTGTCAATGCAGGCACATCAACATTATTGTTGAACATTAAATTAAATGTTAAATTAAATGCCAACTAAGCAAGCCAAAAGCCAATGGCAACAAAGGTGAAAAAAGGTGTAAGACTTGAGAAATTAGATAAATGCCAGGCAGTCTACCTGAGGCCCTGAGAGGACAAAGGACCGCTCTGGAAATTAACATTTGAACTCACCATTTGGTGTCACAAAGTCTCACCTCAGAATACATCTCTCCCCCTCTTCCCCCCTCTCTCATGCTGAGACCACATGAAAATTACAAAATGGTTTGATGTGAATAATTATCATCGAGTATTATACTTGTTTGGTATCATTTGAAATGTTTCAGTGCGACTGGTACAAATGTCTCATATCCAGATAAGTAAAACAAAAGGTAATAAGGTGGCACACAAAGGAAGGTGTTCTCTACAAATAGACAAATGGTCTCCTACCCCCCAAAAGGTGTCAACTCTGAATGTAAATTCCCATTGTTAGCAGATGTTTCCATGTGAAAGAAGTTTCTGTCAATATAATGAAATGCAACCTTTTCTGTACTTCAGATTGTGAGGCTGAGAGCGGCCGAGACTCTCAGCCTCATGTATTTCTTAAAGGGATAGTTCACTTTGAAATTAAATTTTGGTATGTTTTAGCTTACCGCAAGGGCATCCAAGATGTAGGTGTCTTTTTTTCCACAGTTGTTTCAATTTTGATATTTTTAGGTCAAACCGTTCTTGTCTGTCAGTCATATAATGCAGGTCTATGGTCATTATCTCAAAGAGCAAGCACAGAGTCCAAATTAAAACAATTCCCCATCGTCCAAATTAAACAATTCCCCATCGTAAGTACACATTGATGGCCTAAGACACGAAACGAGCGGTTTGTGTGAGAAAACGAACAGTATTTATATCGTTTTTACCTCTTGAACACAGCTGGTACAAGTGATCTGAGAGCGCGGGCGGGTATAGATATATACAATAGATGTCGCCTTGGCTACGGTTTCCAATGAACTGCAGTAGCCACGGCGACATCTAGTGTGTATATCTATGCACCAGTCTGCGCACACGTCACACAAGAGGATGCGCCCGTGCTCTCAGATCACTTCGACATGGCTGTGTACAAGAGGTAAAAACGATTTAAATACTGTTCGTTTTCTCACACAAACCGCTCGTTTCGTGTCTTGGGCCATCAATGTGTACTTACGATGGGGAATTGTTTAATTTGGACGATGGGGAATTGTTTAATTTGGACTCTGTGCATGCTCTTTGAGACAGTGACCATAGACCTGCATTATATGACTGACAGACAAGAACGGTTTGACCTAAAAATATCAAAATTGAAACTACTGCGGAAAAAAAGACACCTACATCTTGGATGCCCTTGAGGTAAGCTAAAACATACCAAAATTTTATTTCAAAGTGAACTATCCCTTTAAATGTCGGGTTCGCATCTCTTCTCTTTAATCCAGAGCTTTTGATGTTTTGTATTGATTATCTTTGAATTGATTATGTAATTGGCGTGATACATTTACCTGACATAATTGTTACATTTGATTATTCTTACTGACTTTGACATTATTTTCATTAAAGAGTTAAGAAGAATAGTCAAACATTCGCTCACATTTAATGATGCACAGATATCATTCAAACCTTTTCATTTATGGAGTCAGATGAAATAACGAGAAAATACATATGAGAAAATGTATTGCATTTAATCAAAAAATACTTTGCCTCGAGAAAAAGACAGTAACACGTAAAGTCCTTCCGCGCCGGTCGGATGCCGGACTTTGGGCCGATCGAGTGCGAGCTTACAAAGGCGAAAAGGTGACAGTGAAGGAACCAAAACTCCATCAGTGGCAGAATGGAGAAAATAACCTTGTGAGAACCCAGGCTCAGTCGGGGGCCAGTTCTCCTCTGGCCAATGAACGAACAGTGTATGATTATGATTCAGGCAGCATTATAGGTCAGAAGTCAGATTGGATTGGAACAATCAGAATATTATCCAGTTCATCTGGTTGAAGACAGTGGCGGCTGGTGAAAAATATCTCAGTCTGGTAACCATAGGAGCCATCAGGTCTTTTAGCGTTGTTTCTCTTCCTCAAGACATCCATCAAGCATTGTAACGACAATGACTATGACATACGGTCACATGCTGTTCAAATTAGTAAATCCTGATCTTCCAAACACATCCTTCGTTGTCTCCTTAGACAACGAGTTTGTTCATGGCGCCTCCAAGTCTGCTTGAACGGTCAAAATTGCATCTTTGTGGCTCCCCCGAGGGACATTTGAGTCACATAAGGAAACCCTGTTTTGGAGAATCCCCTCTAAAACCCCCATTTCAGCATGGACTCCCCGTGACCAGGGCCGGCCCGAGGCATAAGCGAACTAAGCGGCTGCTTGGGGCCCCCTCGCCACCAGGGGGCCCCCAATCGAGTTTTTTTTATTTCTTTTTTTACATATTAATTAACTTAAACAAGTGAAATAAATGAATGAAAGGATTAATAATTCAAGACAAGAAAATTCTGATTTCATGATCAATATACCTGCCTACAACTGCTGCTGTGTCTGCCAGTGTTTGAGTCATGCGCATAACCTCGCGTGCATAGACAATTTGTGCGCAAAGTCACGGTAATGTTAAGCCATGTCACAATTTTATTTGATCAATGATTTATCCTTTAAATGTAATGATATTCAGAACAGAACAAGAATAAAAAAATAACTATAAACAAGCCAAAACGAAATAATTTGAAGCGAAAGTGAAAGTAAGCGGCGTTGGGCTCACGTATCTCTCTCATTAGAATCAAAATGTTTCAACATTCGCGATGGATTTGGATGGTAAACTATTCTTTATCACAGGCTTTGTACTTCACTCACGTTCCAATATCGACGGAAAAAATCATCCTCTTCACACGCGCAAAAACGTGCTTGGAAACATCACAGTGGAAGATTACAATGTGTGTGTGTGTGTGTGTGTATGTGTGTGTGTGTGTGAGAGAGAGGCGCGGGCGCGATCGAACAGTGGAAACATAAAAACATACTTCGTCATGTTCATACAAGACATCATTCAAACTGCAAAGTGTTGCAAAACGTTGGAGGATATTTTGCAAATATTTTTTTTTATGTTTTGTGACAGTTTGTTTTCAGAAGTTTCAAAGAGTTGGTAAAAGAGTAAAGAAAAAGTTTAAACTTTTTTAAGTATCTATTTTTTATTAAGTATTTATTTTGTATTAATACATAACCTCATTGTATTAATTTATAATGTAACATTATAGCGTGACATTGTGTCAATAATTGTCAAGCACAGGTGACTCTGCGTGGTGGGAGGGGGCCCCCAAATCAAATTCTGCTTAGGGCCCCCAAAAGGCTCGGGCCGGCACTGCCCGTGACTTTTATAGACTCGTGACATTCCAGATACACATACACACACACACACACACACACACACACACACACACACACACACACACACACACACACACACACAACACCCTTTGTGTAACTTAACATCCTTTAATGTATGTAACTCAGAGTTGTATCTGAACTTCCTGTATGCATGTGTGATTAATGTTGTTTTGATCATATAGTTATGATCTTCGAATGTTTGGCTCTGAAATGTATTTCTGAAGAATGCTCTCCCAGTAGAATCGCATCCCGTAATCCGATCTCATTGGCAGGTCATAAAAGTTGACCACCAACCCACACACAAACACACTCTGGACTTTGAAACAGAAACCCCCTACAGAAAAGGACTTTTACCCATAAAGTCACTCTTAAATGTACTAAATATATAAATTTGTGTGTTAAGAGGTGTGTGTAAACCATAGGAAAGCATACATGTCCTATTTGTAACATTAATAGAACTGCAAATGCCTATACAAATGCATAATAATGTATCTTTGCATTGCTACAACGCCTATATTCTATTTTTGATATCTCTGTAATCCTCTCCAGCTAACGGAGTTGAATTCCGATAGCAGAATTCAGTGATGCGCATTGTTTTATAAGTTCATATGTCTGGAGAAAATCCTCTCAAGTTAAAGTCAATCATGACTCATTCGAGTGGGCGTGTCTAACCGGACAAAGGAATCTTCCCGCTCGAAAAATCTCGACAGCTGATTCGTCCTACACGAAGGAGGGGACGGCACATGGGACACTGATAAAAGTCCAAACCTTCAGTTTCCTCTCTCTCTCTCATCCAACTCTCAACTCATCCTCTCTTCGGACCTTCTTCTCCCCGGCGCAGCGCTTCTCCAAAGGAACATCTGGAGGAGGCTCTGGTCTTCTCTATCGAGCGAGCACATGTTCGAGTCGTAGCTGCGTCCCCTGCAACAAAGACCTTAAACCTCTCCCATCCCGGGAGATGAACCTTATTTTCCGGTAACATTACATTCAGTGAGCCTTTCAAGCTTCCCGCGACACCGGAAGACGCAGCAGAAACAGGACACCATCCTCGCTTCCTGCCTCAGCCTCAGCCTCACCCGAAAGAGCACTCGCAAGTATATTGATTCCTATAAAAGCTGTTCCAGGTGTCTCGTGAACTTAGCTTTCTGTATGTAATAATTACTAGCTTTTCCCTTCTCTCTATATCTTTCTTTCTTTCATTTCATTTATTCTGACCACGCGATGTTTTCTGTTTTGTTTGGTTAAATGTTTGTTTGTTTGAATTTTACGTACGTTTATATTTGTAGTTTATATAATCTCTAGTGTGTGCCATTTTATTAATAAACCCATGTATACTTTTAATTGTCTCTGTGTTTGAAAACCCACCTTATAAAAGTCCCTGAAACTAAAAGATCTAAGCAAGCTCGATATTGACTACCTTGAGTAGTTTTAATTCATAAACTCAGAAAGTTTGATATTCGTGGCCAGAAGATAAAACTTTCTTGGAGTTTGAAAAGGGATACCCCCTTCTTAACTGTAATGATCAGACAGTTACAGAACAAGGTAATCTCGATAATTGATTAAATAAATGTACATGCGACTTATGAATTATGACCATGAGTCATAATTATTAATATTTCCAAAATTCCCTATATTCTTGAGCTAATTCACATTTACCCCGAGTCGTTATTGTTACAGCATCCACCCTTCTGTCATTCAAAAACCTCTTAAAAACAATTTTTTTTTTCTCTGAATATTACTCTTCAGCTCACAGTCCGTAAATTCTACCTTATTATATGTTGTTTGTTTGAATCCCTTTTTGTTTGTATATTTAACCTAACTTTGTAAGTGACCTCTGTACATTAGGCCTACTCTCTGCCTTTGGTATGTGTATTGTGCTTTGATGTTGATTTTGTTCTATTCCTAAACCCAGTGGTTCTCTTAGAGTGTTGTTCCCCCTGAGGCTGTTCTGCGCACATTCTGCGTACCCCCTCTCTGCAGTCACTCCTTTTTCAGTAAGGGACAATATTTGCCCCCTTAAATCGATATTTCCAGTGCATTTTTTTACCTTTATAAAATAAATAATGATTTAAATAAAAATAAAAGTTCAATAGAGAAATATGCAATGATTGTAAAAAGGAAGTGATGCTTTTAAATATTAAATTAAATCCGCCAGTAGGTGGCGGCAAGTCACGGTCTTTATGAACGAGTCATGGAGGCATTCACTCATCAGTAATGAAGCAAGTGGCTGTAATTATGAATGAATCATTGAATCTCACGATTTGTTCAAAGCCGCAGATCCGTTCACAAACACTGCTGTGGCTCTCCTTGGAGCTATTGTTTTGTTGCAAAAAAAAATTTGTTGTTTAAAATGAACATCACTTAATATTAATACCTATCGTTTGTTGAACTGTTGTATAAAATCAATGCCACATTTGAAATCGTCTGGATATTCGTATAATGTGATCAACATTAAACACAGGGAGGAACTCACACAGGGTATGTTTTTGTATCGAAGATAATTTGAATCTTAAATCGATCTCTATGCACAGAGATCTGTGCCTGTGTCTATATTTGTTCTTCGTGCTAAGTGCTAAATCCCCACTTTTACAAAGGTACATGTTCGAGAACGGCGGTGAGCACGATTGCCAAGACGGCTTTATCTGCACGACACATACTAATGCTCTCTGCTTGTGTGAATGCAGTCAGTTTTGACCACAAAAGATGAGGTAATTTGATCGAATGTCACGTAGCCTATATTTACAGCATTTTACCTGCAACAAATACGTGCTAAGTTTTAATGTTATTTTAAGGTGGAGTAGAATTGAATGAATGGCAAAATTCTGCATTTTTCGCGTAGGCTAACGTTACCCCCTTCTGTCACCTCACGTACCTCTTTTTCTCACCGGTGAATGACACATGATGTAATCCAACAACGTTGTCTCTGGTCGTCTTGCTTTTGGTCTGTGAGTGTTCATGTGTTTTGGAGAAGGTGTGACTTTGGATGGCAATTTGCTGGGAGAGTGGGAACTTATGCTTTCAGTGCTAGCAGGCTAAAGTTAGCATTTCCCAGATCACCTATTGCACCTTTAATAAATGTTGTTTGCTTCTGTCCAAAATGTGGCCTTTAAAGACCACTACATTTTAAATTTAGCCACAGAAAGGCTAAATGAAAAGCTCCTTTTGCATTTGTAACCAGTCATGGTCAGAGGTAACCATTAAGGCCAATCAGCTTTCAGTGTCACTTCAATGTGTCATCAGATGGTCAATAAAATGTAATAAATCTCAAAGCGAGAGACATTGAATGGCAGGTCCATATTAAAATTTCTCATAATGGTGGATGGAGTTTTTCTCGATGAGATAACATCTATTTATGAATAAATGGTTTAAAATGGTCATAGTCTGTATTTGGCACTATGAAATTTGTGGTGTTGATTTAATATCCTGAAAATTTTGTGTTGATGGAAACTATGGAATTTAATTCAACCTGGACTTGAGATTGGCTGTGTGTCGTGGCTGTGAGCTGTGAGCGGAGCGCGTTCACTTAACTGGACTCCTGTATTCACTCGTTCAAGATGGGACCAAAAAAGACCCAGGCGATGGAGGATCTGGACTTCCTATCAGAGGAAGTTTCTGCTGTCAGGCTTCAGCAGAAATCAATCATGGATTTAATCGAGGAGGTAAAAACACTGAAACTCCAGAATGCCGAAAAGGATAAGCAGATAACTTTCCTCGAGAAACGAGTGTCAGATTTGGAGCAGTATACCAGGGCGAACGACGTGATCATCACTGGTATGCAGGTCAAACCTCGCTCGTATGCACGGGCAGTTGCAGCGGAGGTGGACGGGACCACAGATGAGAAACTGTCGGATTCCGTCGAACAGCAGGTGGCTTCTTTTTTCCGATCCAAGGGAATAGAGGTTGACCTGAACACCATTGAAGCCTGCCATGCGCTGCCCAGGAGGAGCAACAATGATAAACCAGCCATAATTATGAAGTTTGTAAATAGAAAACATAAAACGGAGCTACTAAAGCAAGGGAAGAAGCTGAGAGGATCAAATGTCTACATCAATGACCATCTGACCAAACGGAACGCGGACATCGCTAGGAAGGCCCGCTTTCTGAAAAAGCAGGGGAAGATCCTGGCAACATGGACATCCAGCGGTAAGATCTTCATTAAATTGAATGGAACACCGGAAGAGGCGAGGGTAATGATCATCTGAGACATCAAGGAGCTGGAGAGATTGAACTGATTACTACGTGACTGAAGGTATGTCAAATGTCAGGATATGGAGATCGATGTTGATCCGGAAAATAACTTCTACTCTGACCTCATTGATAATTGCTGCGACCACTCTGAAGATCAATACAATAGGATTATTAAAGCAGAAAAAAAACTTTCTATTATACATTTCAATAGCAGAAGTTTATATGCAAACTTTAATAAAATCAAGCATTATTTAAATCAGTTCGAACAACCATTCAGTATTATTGCCATCTCTGAGACATGGATCAGCACTGAGAAGGGAGCTGACTTTGAACTGGATGGTTATGAATTCAACTACATAAACAGAGAGGGGAAGACTGGTGGAGGCGTAGCTTTGTATGTAAATAAATACCTGCAGTATAAAGTGTTGGAAAGCATGACAAGGGTGATGAATGATGTATTTGAATGTATAACAGTGGAAATTATTATGGAAAAGAAAATGAATGTAATTGTTAGCTGCATCTATAGAACTCCTGGTTCTAACTTAGAAATCTTTAAGGAGTGGTTTGAGGAAACATACACCGCTTCAACTCAGAAGGCTTTATTTATCTGTGGGGACTTTAATGTTGATTTACTTAACCCAAATAATCACAGACCAACAAAAGAGTTCATCGATACAATGTACAGTTTGACTCTGTACCCTACCATTACCAAACCCAGTAGAATTACTTCTCACAGTGCCACGTTAATAGATCATATTTTTACAAACTTATTGGATAACAAAACGATAAGCGGACTATTAGTTAATGATATCTCTGACCATCTACCTGTTTTCTTAGTATATGACAGCTGTTATACAAAAAATAAACAGGATGCTGGACAGCTATTTAAAAGAATAAGAACTGAGGAGACAATCAATTCACTTAAAGAAGAGTTATTTAATCAGAACTGGGAATTGGTATTAAATGAAGATAACATTGATAAAGCATATGAAACTTCTTTGTATACCTTTAAATCAATATATGATAGAAATTGTCCAATTAAGAAAATTACCAAAAGAAATAAATACTTAGATACTTAGAGCTGCTGCTCAGCTCAGCTACCGTTCGGACGCTCTTGCTTACTGCTCCGCGCTTTGCTCTATCGCTTTTATATTTTATCTTCTATATTTTTATATTTTAGCTCCTTTTATCACCTAGTTTTAACTTCAGCAAATCAGCACAGTGCTCAAACGACAAAGTTTGGATTACCACAAAAACGCAGAATTCTTCTACCCGACCAGCTTACATTCCGGGGAAAGGAAAACACAACTGCCTACAAGGATAAGAGAGAAAATGCCTCTTCTGGAATCTACTTGCTGCACTAACTGCCACAGACTTTTACAAAGGATTGCAGTTCTTGAAACAAAGTTATTTACGGGACCACCAAACCAGACGGAACACACAACAGAGCTTCGTCATGGACACCCTCAGCATATAGCCGGTGAGTCCCATGAAACTAGTGCTCCTCGACAGGTACAGAAACAAGCCGATCGACTTACAAATCGATGGCACAAACAGGGAGCGAGACCCAAAGGCACTCGAGACATCAGATTGTCACGAGCCCCACATATTACCGCAGTAGCATCCTCTACCCCAGATACAGCTCTGACAAGGACTGCAAACACTGGTCTCCCACCAACACCTATACATCTTGAGAACAGATTTGAAGTACTAATGAATGTAAATGAGGAATCCCCAAACATGATGAATATGATCGAACACAGACTGTATCAGCCAGTAGCTAACACTGATGCTAACTGGCGCTCAAGGTCGAGCAGACAGCGGCACTCAGCTCAGAGCACAGCCGAGCCAAGGACTCTGATAGTCTGATATCACACAAGGACAATGATAACACCACTGAGCCACAACAACCTCTGCTCATGGACACCATCTCAGCTGAGCCCTGCCCACAGAGCTCACCACAGACAGACATATTAGAACTGCTCCAAGATTCAGCACCCAAGGACGACTTCCTGGAAAACAGCCAGGGAAGCCAGGACAGCATATCCCAGCCTCCGATAACACCTGAGCAACAGCCCCTTTCACCAGATACTTTCTCACTCTCGCCAGCAACTCCACTTTTGTGCTTCTCACAGAAAATGGAAGAACTTGTGCATGCTGGAACCAGACTATCACACTCTTTTGCTGCAAGCCCCCAGATACCAACCAAAAAACGTCAGGCACCTCAAACACCAAAGCCTGCGCGCCGAGCTCGCCTGCCCCCTCCTCCAGTGAGAGCTCTTCGGCCAAAACGCCAGGGCCCACACCCTCCTCCATCTGCTCGAGGTGAACCAAAAACAACTGATACCAGCTCTCAGTGATGTATTTTGGGTTCCTGTTATGATAACAGTAACCTTCTCAAATGTTTACAGAACAAGCGGGAACCCAGTGTGCCTGTATCTTTCTCTATTGCTGTTCTATTACAAGATAGAAAGTCTAAGGCCTTCAATAGCCGTACAGCAAACCCAACTAATCTGGTGCCTATTACATGTCAAACTAAGATTGCTGTGGGGACAAAAAGTAAGACTGTTAAGTTAGCACTTTTAAACATTCGCTCACTTAAAAATAAATCACTTCTAGTCAACGACTTAATAACCACAAACAACCTGGACTTTATGTTTCTAAATGAAACCTGGCTAGAAGACAGCTGCAGTGCAACAATCCTCAATGAAACAGCCCCTCCTAACTTTACTTTTATGAGTGTCTGCAGAGCTGTTAAGAGAGGTGGGGGTCTAGCTGCTCTTTTTAAAGATATCTATCAATGTAAGCAAATATCATTTGGGAATTACCCGTCTTTCGAATATCTGGGTACTGTGTTAAAAGGTGCTCCTCGCATTTTACTTATCATTATTTACAGGCCTCCAAAATATTCTCCAGCCTTTGCTGAGGAATTTACAGAACTGTTATCAACAATTTCCTCAGAGTTTGACTGTTTTGCCATTGCTGGAGATTTTAACATTCACATAGATAATGCAGAAAACAATATGGCAAAAGAAATCAAAACTGTTTTAAAAACTTTTGATCTGACTCAGCATGTACATGGACCCACACACAATCATGGACACACTCTAGATTTACTTATCAGTAAGGGTCTAAACATCTCATCGATTGTTATTAAGGATGTAGCACTGTCTGATCATTTCTGTATTTTCTTTGTTATATTGATCTCTCCTGCCATTGAAGCTAGATCTGTGTCTGTCAAGAAGAGATGCTTAAATGAGAACACTAGTGTACTATTTATGAAGGCTATATCTTTAACACCAAGCATATATGCTGACTCTGTTGATTTTCTCCTTGATTCTTTTAACTCAAAAGTTACAAATATAATTGATGATATTGCTCCTGTTAAAGTCAGGAAGAAGAGTGGCAGACAAAAAGCACCTTGGAGAAACTCAACAGCAGTGCAACATATGAAAAGACAATGCAGAAAAGCAGAGCGCATGTGGCGGAAGACAAAACTTGTAGTCCATTATAACATCTACAAAGACAGCCTGCATGCTTTCAATATGGAACTAGGCAAAGCTAGACAGACTTTCTTCTCAAATATTATAAACAGCAATTTAAACAACACACGCACTCTTTTTGCTACTGTAGAGAGACTGACAAACCCCCCAAGCCAGATTCCTAGTGAAATGCTCTCAAACAGCAAGTGCAGTGAGTTTGCTTCTTTCTTCTCTGAGAAAATCAATAATATCAGAAAGGTGATCAGCACATCCTTGAGTTGCACTGAGGTCAGACAGATCAGACCACCTGAGAAAGTAGTTACTATGTCTGACTTCAAAGAAATTGATGGCAAAATTTTGGTAGAAACCGTACAGCACCTTAAAACATCAACATGCGCTCTTGACACACTTCCCACATCTTTTTTCAAAAGTGTGCTAAACAGTTTAGAAGCAGATCTTCTAGAAGTGGTAAATGCCTCACTTCTCTCTGGGAGTTTTCCAAACTCCCTGAAAACTGCAGTTGTCAAGCCCCTCCTGAAAAAGAGCAATCTGGATAAGACCATATTAAGCAACTATAGACCGATCTCAAATCTTCCTTTCATAGGCAAGATCATTGAAAAAGTTGTCTTCAATCAGCTGAACAAATTCTTAAGCTCAAATGGATACTTTGACAATTTTCAATCTGGTTTCCGACCGCATCACAGCACAGAGACAGCGCTCATAAAGATAATAAACGATATTCGCTTAAATACTGATTCAGGAAAATTATCAGTGCTGGTACTACTCGACCTCAGTGCTGCATTTGACACTGTCGATCATAACATACTTCTTGACAGGCTGGAAAACTGGGTGGGGCTTTCTGGGATAGTCCTAAAATGGTTCAGGTCATACTTAGATGGGAGAGGTTATTATGTTAGTATAGGAGACCATAAGTCTGAGTGGACATCCATGACATGCGGAGTCCCTCAAGGCTCAATTATTGCGCCACTCCTGTTCAACCTGTATATGCTCCCAATGAGCCAAATAATGAGAAATAACCAAATTGCTTACCACAGCTATGCAGACGACACACAGCTGTACTTAGCCCTATCGCCTAACGATTACAGCCCCATTGACTCCTTGTGCCGATGCATTGACGAAGTCAACAGTTGGATGTGTCAAAACTTTCTTCAATTAAACAAAGACAAAACTGAAGTTATTGCGTTTGGAAACAAAGATGAAGTTCTCAAGGTGAACGCATACCTTCTCTCTAGGGGTCAAACAACTAAACATCAAGTCAGGAATCTTGGTGTGACACTAGAGTCAGACCTTAGTTTCAGTAGTCATGTCAAAGCAATAACTAAATCAGCATACTATCATCTGAAAAATATTGCAAGAATTAGATGCTTTGTTTCCAGGCAAGACTTAGAGAAACTTGTGCATGCTTTCATCACCAGCAGGGTGGATTATTGTAATGGACTCCTCACTGGCCTTCCCAAAAAGACCATAAGACAGTTGCAGCTCATACAGAACGCTGCCGCTAGGATTCTGAGCAGAACCAGAAAATATTAACATATCACACCAGTCCTCAGGTCTTTACACTGGCTCCCAGTTAAATTTAGGATTGATTTTAAAGTACTATTACTGGTATATAAATCATTCAATGGCCTAGGACCTCAATACATTGCAGATATGCTCACTGAATATAAACCCAACAGATCACTCAGATCATTAGGATCATATCAGCTAGAAATACCAAGGGTTCACTCTAAACATGGTGAGTCTGCTTTTAGCTATTATGCTGGAACCAGCTTCCAGAAGATATCAGATGTGCTCCTACAGTGGTCACATTCAAATCCAGACTCAAAACACTTCTGTTTAGCTGTGCATTTACTGAATGAGCACTGTGCCGCTGTTCGTCCGACTGTTTGTACTGTACTGTATTTTATTTTATTTTTCTAAACTGTTTTAATTATCCTTATTTCTTTTAATTATTTTAATTTCTCCTATGTCAGCAGGGCATTTAGCCCGAAACTGTAAATGCCCACTCAGAAGGTAAAAGAAAGTGATAATGTGAAAGTGACGTGTATTAATGTGGGTTTGAAAGTAGAACAGTGTTTAAATGACGATATTAAAGTTTTCGTCTGAGAAAGAATGTGAACGCAGTGCTAAAGAAAGTGAAAAGAACGTGTGAGTAAATGAGGGAGAAAAGAAAGTTAAAGGAAAGTTGATAGATGGAAGTCGTAAGAAGATTGAAGGTTAAAAGAAGGAAAGATTTAAGTCTTAAGGGAATCCTTTGAAGGAAAGATCTATAATAATATTATTTTTTTATTTTTAAAAGTACTGTATTTAATTTAATTTTTCTAAACTGTTTTAATTATTCTTATTTCTTTTTATTATTTTAATTTCTTCTATGTAAAGCACTTTGAATTGCCATTGTGTATGAAATGTGCTATATAAATAAACTTGCCTTGCCTTGCCTTGCCTTAGATACACCATGGATCACAAAAGGATTGAAAAATGCCTGTAAAAAAAAGAATACACTCTACAGAGAATTCCTAAAAAAATAGAACTGAACAAGTTGAGAATAAATATAAAAAATATAAAAATAAATTGATAACCATATTACGGATCTCAAAACAGGAATACTATAGCAAATTATTAGATAGGAATAAAAGTAACATTAAAAGTATTTGGAATATATTAAACAATGTAATTAGGAAACACTATAGAAAAAATAATTATCCACAGTATTTTATTGATAATGATGAAATCATAAATGATATGAACGATGTAGTTAATAACTTCAACAGGTACTTTGTAAGTGTTGGACCTAAACTGGCAGAAAAAATCCTTGATCCTGGATCAGCAGATGATTGGAATGAGAAACTAATATGTAGGAATTCAAATTCAATGTTTCTCATGGCAGTGGAGCAGAAAGAAATCATAGATATTGTACTTAAATGTAAAAACAAGATGTCAATAGACTGTGATGGTACTGATATGACAATAGTCAAAAAGGTTATTGAAGCAATTGTTCGACCATTGACACATATCTGTAATCTTTCTTTTCAAACTGGTAAATTTCCAAATAGCATGAAAACCGCAAAAGTCATCCCATTATACAAAACTGGGGACAGACACCATTTCACCAATTATAGGCCTGTTTCCCTACTACCACAGTTTTCTAAAATCTTAGAAAAACTGTTTGTTAACAGATTAGACAAATTTATTGACAAACACAAATTACTTGCTGAAAGTCAATATGGATTCAGATCACAAAGATCCACTTCATTGGCAGTTCTGGAATTAATAGAAGAAATCACCAGTTCCATAGACCAAAATAAATTTGCAGTTGGAGTCTTTATCGATCTTAAAAAAGCATTTGACACAATAAATCATGAAATATTATTTAAGAAACTGGAGCGTTATGGGATCAGGGGTGTTGTTTTACAATGGATGAAAAATTATTTAAGTAACGGGCAACAATTTGTGAAAATAAGTGATTTTCAGTCATCATGCTTGGACATTGTTTGTGGTGTCCCCCAGGGGTCAGTGCTGGGTCCTAAACTCTTCATCTTATACATGAATGATATATGTAAGGTATCAAAAATACTGCAATATGTTCTGTTTGCTGACGATACAAATATTTTGGGTATTGGGGAAAACCTGCAACAGCTTATGGAGGACATCACCTCAGAACTGATCAAAGTAAAGAAATGGTGTGATTTATTTAAACTGTCTTTGAATTTGGATAAAACAAAATTTATGTTGTTTGGGAAGCATAAGGGGAACAGCGATGTAAAAATGGTGATAGACGGTATAAATATTGATAGAGTTACAGAAATGAAGTTTCTGGGGGTGATGATCGACCACATGATCAGCTGGAAGCCACACATTCATCATGTTCAGTCTAAATTATCCAGAAGTATCTCCATTCTTGGTAAAGCCAAACAGTTCTTGAATATGAAAGCTTTACATACTTTTCACTAATTCTGCCTTATTTAAATTACTGTGTGGAAGCCTGGGGCAACACCTACAAATCCTCACTCCGACCGTTGTGCACACTCCAGAAAAGAGCCATCCGGATAATACATAAGGCAGGTTTTCAGGATCATACAAATGAGTTATTTAGAAATTCCTGCCTACTAAAATTTTCAGATCTGGTAGAATTTCAAACAGCTCAGTTAATGTTTAAAGCCAGGCACAAACAACTACCAGATAATATACAGAATTTTTTTACGGATAGGAAAGGGGGTTATGATTACAGGGGAAGGTGCAACTTTAGGATAAAGAGTGTTCGAACAACCATGAAGAGGATGTGCATTTCAGTCTGTGGTGTTAGGGTTTGGAATAAACTCAGTCAAGAACTGAAGCAATGTCCAAGCATGAGTTTGTTTAAAAAGAGGTTTAGACTGATGATTTTTGAGAAGTATCGAGATGAAAGCCAGAGGTGAATTGATGTCTCGTACAGTGTAGATAGACCTGTACATGTGAGTGGGACGAGGTTTTTTTTTTTTTTTTTTTTTTAGGTGTGAATGTATGGTAGGGGGATGTGAATAAGGATTTGAAGTCAAGGCTCTAGAATTTACTATAAGAATAATATTAGATTACTTTCTATTGATATATGTTCATATGAATTTTTTTATTTTTATTATTATTTATTTATTTTCTTGTAGATTAGAAGACTTTGGAAACAGGATGATTATTGCAAATGTAAGTTTTTGAACATTGGAGAGGGGGTAGGATTAAATAAGTTTTTTACTTCTTCCAACCCCTTTTCAGACATGTTAAAGAGTGTTAGTGTGTATTTGTTTGTGTGTATATGTTTGTGTTTGTGTATATATATAAGCGTTTGTATATGTATGTAGGTATGCATATGTACCTGTATATGTGTATATGTATATGAGTATGTATGTATGCACGTAGGTGTGGGTATGTGTGTGGATATATATATGTATGTACATATGGATATGGATGAGGGTTTCTATGCACATATGTGTCTATGTGCTCAATTTCATGTGGGAGTTAAAGACTGGCTGTATGTGATAGAAACAAAGTGTAGGAACTTATTAACATGTCTGAAATAAATTAAAAAGAAAGAGAAAGAAAGAAAGATTATAATGAGTCATTAAATATAAATAATATAGGTGAACATAGTCATTGTATGGATGCATAATTATCAGTGTTGTGGCAGTTTAATTCACTAAACAATCATCTTTGGCATAAGAGACAGTCTGGAATCAAATGATCATTAAAAAGTAATTTATTCTTGCAAGAGGCCCAATTGCCACACAGAGGTAGACAGTACAGTCTGTGAAACAAGTGCGACTAGGAGGGAGGGGCAGGCCAGTCTTTATACTCTGTTATTGTTATCTTCCAAGGTTCTTTAAACTCCATAGATGGATAAGACACCACCAGTGATCCTATTATACACTGAACTTTAGTTTAGCTTAACTTACAGCCTGCAAGTCCTAAATTGGACAGCCCTTTGACCTTAGGGGTCAGGGCTTCAGCCTTCAAAGCTCTCCCCCTCTTTCTCCTGCTTCGCAGGCGTTTCACATCAATCATTATATCACATAGTCAGCAACACACATAGTAGTCAATCTAGTGTATGTTAATGAAAATCAAAGTAAGTAATGAAAATCAAAAATCTCCCATTACACTCCTCCCTTTTTATCATTCATTGATAATTGTTTCATCAAAAACACTCACACAGTACTAATAATCATAATGAAACGTACCAAGTTCAAGTCTTACATCACACTTATACTTCTCATTTCTGAATTTCATATAACTGATCATACTCTTAAACTTAGTAGACAAAAAGATTAAAATTAAAACTATTAGGCAAAACATTAGAATTAAAACTAGTTTGAAAAAAGATTAAAATTAAATAAGCTCAGGCTATTTTTTCAGGGATAGACCCTTAATTTTACAGCAAGCAGATAAAGGTTTATTCTGGAACCGGGCTAGACGAACGAGCTCTGTCATTGCATCCCCAACACTATAGGTCGGACCCTCAGTCATTACAGTATAAACAAGGAAAAGTTGGATTATATTTAGTAGGAAAACAAAACATGCTATAAAAACACAGATAAAGTAGATAGGAAAACTCCTCATATTCAAACCCTGTCCTTGTATGCCATCTCGTAACACGGATGGCTACTGCTTTTAACCCTCTTTACATATCATCATCGTTCCAAAAAATAAAAACATCATAAAAATTCAACAAAAATGAAACAAGAAAAATAAAAACATAAACAAAAAACATAAACAAAACATTTACATGTTAGTGTAGCTTCCTCTATCACTATCATAGTCACATTTCCCTTCTCCAGTTTCCTCATCAGAAACCACTCCCATTTTTGTCAGTTTCACCCCTGTCCCCGCACTCACCAGTCTCTGTACTGAGCTGGAAATACATTTCAGAATGCATGGCAGGCAAAACAAAATCAACAATCCCATCGCTGATAGCTTGGCGTTTATTGATGTAGAGCTTCCTGCTGTTGCCGTTCCTCCTGGCCTTGCGATACCGCCGGGACCTTTCTGCAGTGATTGGCGTGTACCCACGTAGCTCTTTCTGCGACCTTCACGGCTGTGTGCGTTATCAGAAGCACTTGGAATGGCCCCAACCACCTTTTCGCCTTCCAGCTTTTCCTCCTTAGATCACGGATCACCACGAAATCACCAGGTTGGATCTTATGCAGGAATGTCTCTGCTACTCCCCTCTGAGCTGCCTTTACCTGCACAAAAATATTAGACAACAAAGAAGACATTTCTTTGCAATAATTCAACATGTCATTCTCACATACTTCTGTTGATGGCAATCTCTGTTTACCTCCCTCTACCCCCATGAATGGGGGTTTTCCAAACAGTATTTCAAACGGGCTCAAATTTGGTTTGATCCTTTTCCTCATTCTCAAGTACATCAGTACAATAGGGAGTGCTTTTACCCACGTGAGTCCAGTTTCCTCACAACACTTTGCCAATTTGTTCTTGATCGTCTGATTCTGTCTCTCAACAGCGCCCCCACTGGCAGGATGATAACTTGTGTGTGTTCTCATATCAATGCCCCAAAACTGACCCACTTGTTTTATTACCTCATTAACAAAATGTGTTCCATTGTCAGAACTGATTTTTCTTGGTATGCCCCACTGGGGTACTATCTCTGTGAGCAGCGCTTTTGCTACCGCGACCGAGTCTTGTTTCGACGTTGGAAACGCCTCAACCCACCGAGATCACATATCCACCATTACCAAACAATATTTTTGTTTTCCACTAGGGGTTAATTCAATGAAATCCATCATTAAATATTCAAAAGGCCCTGATGGCGGCGGTTGAGAGACCACAGGTGTCTTAACTCCTCTTGCTACATTATGTGTGGTGCAAGTAACACATCTGTTACAAAAGTCTAGTCTGCATGCTTTGTAAAGAAGTGGGAATGTCAGGGTTATTGTTGTCAGATATCACAGTACATGTTGCTTCTATTGTCTCATTCGCCGCCGCGGCCTTCGCTGCCGCGTCTGCTTTGGCGTTTCCTGCTGATACAGAAGTTTTATCGTTAGTATGCGCTGCGCACTTACATATCGCAATCTTTTGTGGTAACAGAACGGCCTCTAGAAGATCAGATACCAAAGGCGCGTTCAGTATCGGACGTCCGTCTGACTTTAAGAACTTTCTGTGCTTCCATAGAGCACCAAAATCGTGCGTGACCCCGAAAGCGTATCTCGAGTCTGTGTAAATTGTTATGCATTCGTTTTCCATAATTTTACACACTTCTGTTAAAGCAACCAATTCAGCTGCTTGCGCCGAATATTTTGATGGCAATTTGCCACTTTTTACAACTTCAAATTCTGTGGTTACCGCATAACCAACCTTATTCTGACCTGTTTGTGGATCTCGCGTCGCCGATCCATCCACAAAGAGGACAGTTTCGCCATCATCCAGTGGCATGTCTGAGAGATCTGGACGAGGTGTGCACACCTGCTCCAGAGCTGTCAGACAGCAATGATGCTCGTCGCCATCTGTGGCTACGGGTAAAAGTGTCGCTGGGTTAAGTGTGGTACAACGTTTAACAGTTATGTTTGGCATATCCAACAGGATTGTGTGATATCTCAACCACCTTGCTGTAGACAAATGTGATGTTTTCTGCTCTTGCAAAATCATGGACACTGAGTGTGGCACATGTAATGTCAGATTACTATACCCCACAAATTCCCTGGAAGCCATCACGGCCTGTTCAGCTGCGGCCACAGCCCGTAAACAGTACGGCAGGCCGGTGGCTACTGGATCTAGCTTTGTTGAAAAATACCCCACAGGTCTCAGTTTATCTCCATGAATTTGCAGGAGCACAGAAGTTGAAAAACCATTTTTCTCATCTACCATTTGCACAAAATCCCGGTCGGCTATAGGCAGGCCCAGGGCAGGAGCCAAAGCCAGTTGCGTTTTCATTTCAGAAAACGCTTCCTCTGCTTCCTTTGTCCAAGTCAGTTTGTCACATGATTTCATCCCTTTCCCTGCAGTAAGGGCTCGTAAGGGCTGCTCAATAATTGCATAATTGGGAATAAATGTACGACAATAAGCACACATTCCCAAAAATGACAATAGCTGTTTCATTGTGACTGGCCTTGGCACCTCCCTGATGCCCTGCACCCTCTTCTCAGAGAGTGATTTACTGTTAGGACTAAGCACATGCCCTAAAAAGGTAACTTCCTGCTTGACAAACTGCAATTTTGACAGGCTGACTTTGTGTCCCTCTCTCGCCAGATGCTTCAAGAGAGACACAGAATCAGCAACACATGTTTTCTCATCACATGCACAGATCAACAAATCATCCACATACTGAAGTAATGCCGTTCCAGCTGTCAATTTCAAAGGCTCGAGGCTTCTTCGAAGCGCTTCGTTGTACGCGGTCGGACTTTCGCAAAATCCCTGACATAATCTCGTAAAGGTATAACCTTTTCCATTAAAATCAAATGCAAACCAGAATTGACTTTTTTCATCCACTGGGACGCTAAAAAAAAGCATTAGCCAAATCCACCACAGTGAAGTACTTTGCATTTTGGGGAATTTGGGAAAGTATCGTATATGGGTTTGGAACTCTCATCGCTCGGGGAATGATAGCTGAATTCACCGCCTGGAGGTCCTGAACGAAACGGTATTCTGTCTCAGCATTCTTGTCACGAATCTTTTTAACCCTCTGAGGTCTGAGGGGTTTTTGGGGTCCTTGAGATGTTCTGACATGCCCTGACATTTGTGCTTTTTTCAGTTGCTTATAAACATATTAATGGCAAAGGTATAATTACACTCTATTTAGCACAAACAGGGCTACCATAATATGTGAGCAACATGCATGTACATGTTTGTATTTTTGAGAGAATAATGTTTATGCATGGTTATTGAAAAAACTAAAAACTAAAGTTTCTGAAATAAGGCCACAAAACACATACTAAATACGTGTCAATAAGACTTTTGACTAATTGATGTCTTTGCCTAGAGTTTTTTCTTCAAAATGATGTGAAAATCATCCTGCCCTTATCATTCACATAACACAATACATTGATTTAAATCTTGTAAAACACTTTTTGTTTGTAAAGGCAATATGCGCAATATGCGCAACCATTCAACAGCATCATGCATATGTAGTGGTTCACACCTGAGGAGACAATGGGGCCCGCATACTTAATGAGCCATTCATTCAGGTGTGTCACCTATAGCCACAAGAAAGAATGCAAGAGCAATATATATACAGTATATATATATATATATATATATATATATATATATATATATATATTCTACCAAATTGGTTCACAGTTGGAAGCATGTCAATTTTTATATTTTTTTCCAATTTTGCTTGCAAATTGTATAATATCCAAGGAAAACATGTCTATTAATTGTGCAGTTAATTCTCATACTGTATTTTCAGTTTTGGAATATGTATCCTCTCCCCAAATTTGTCAATAATACAACACAATAAAAATTATTTAAAGAAAATGCTTATATTTACCTTTTAAAATTTGTTTACATCTACCTTGTAAATATATATTTTTTTATTAAAAAGGTTACAATTACAACAACAATTGAAGTGTAATCTTTCTTTGTAAAAACTAAAGTATACATTTTATCATACATATTTCAAACTTCGAATATAGCCTACATTGACAAAACATACTATATTTAACATATTAGCAAAAATTGGCAAACAAAAGCTTATTTGAGGTGGCAGATATTTTACAGTAAAAATGTGTAATCTATCCAAAACTAATCAACGAAATGTTGTCTTTCTGTAACATAGGTCTTTCGTTTTTATTATAAGGAATATAAATGTTAATTTGCAGTTTAATACGTTGCTTATACAAATACATTTTATTTCAACATATTTCAATCGATTTTACTCAGTATAGCAAAATAGTTTGCTAAAAGCAGATCATTTATTCACACACAGAAACGCAATTCAAATTTAAACCGTCTTTTTGCGAGTTGTGGTAAACAGCGCATCTCTGCCGTTCATTCATTCACACAGAAACGCGATTTACTTGAGAATGAAAAAAAAAACGTACTACATTATTCCATCCGTTGCTCCTCGAAATACCAGCACTTCTGAGGTAAGTTTTCCATTATTATTATTCCTCACAGCGCTGCGAGACAGTGTAGACAACTACACTTATCTGAATAAACTTGATGTATTTTCTCGAGCTGATATGTGGGCGTTCACAGTTTGTATGGGATCGTCTCAGTCATTTGCGTTTGAATAGCGCGCGCTCTCCGTGGGCGTGGCCGATTATAACGTAATGAGATGAGATGAGCTCGACTGGAATCGCTCTCTTTTAATACAGATTTCACAAGATGAGAATATTTGTTTTTTATATAAATTACTTCATTTAAAAGAAGAGAATTCAAGCTTCATGCCTGTGTGTCTGTATGCCTGTTTGACTGAGTATTCGCTCAGTTATTGTTCATTTTCGGACGCGTTTCAGAATGGACTTCACTGGCAGAGAGAAGGCAGAACTCGCTTCGGGTTTATTTTTCTTTATTTGGCAAAAAGCACAACACTTTATTTTTATTGTGAGTATACACAAAAATAATACACATTTAACAGAATCGATTGATGTATGAAACTCCTATGGAAAATCAAAGTCAACAGAGTATTTATGAGTTTCTTTTACATTGATAAAAAAAAAGCGAGCTGGTATCGCCGGCGATACCGTAGACCTCAGGGGGTTAACAGGAAAAATCGGAGTGCGCACTGGAGAATCTGGACAGGGAACAATTATTCCTTCTTTTAATAAAGACTCAAACACTGGCAAAATCCCCCGCAACGCCTCCTTTTTTTAGAGGATATTGCGGTTGACATGGCCTGTAATCAGATTTTGCAGTAATCATAACTGGTTCACAACCCCTGATTAACCCCACATCATACTTATGTTTTGCCCACAGTTCAGGAGGTATTTCTGCCAATGCACTGTGAATGCCAGTGACAGAAATAGCCCCTCCCTTCCTGTTCTCCAATGCACACTTCTCAGTCACCGAGGTGTCGAGATCGTGGGGAAAACCAGTTTCATACAGAGTTTATACACCACAAACATCCCACTATTCTTCCATTCATAAATATAAAGAATATGGTTATGGGGAGATGCCGAAGGTGGAGGAGACGCTTGCGAGCTATCTCTCTCCAGCAACGGCATCTTCCTTGAAGGCTCCTTCACTTCCCTCCAAGCCAGTAAAATTCACATCAGCACTGGTTCATAAATCGTATGCAGCCGCTGGTCAAGCTGCAGCGTGTCTGCATACGATGTCTATTATGCAAGCATATCAGGCAGAATTATTGGGGGATTTAGAGGAGGGCGGGGGAATTGGTCCTGACACGGTGGCCGAACTACGCAGAGCCACAGATCTGTCTCTCAGGGCTACCAAGGAGACCGCTAAATCAATCGGGCGGTCTATGGCAGCCCTGGTGGCCACTGAGAGGCATCTGTGGCTCAATCTGAGCGAGATTAAAGATAAAGAGAAACACATTCTCTTAGATGCTCCGGTCTCCACTGTTGGTCTTTTTGGTGATGCAGTTAACAGTGCTGTAGCTAAATCTCAAGGAGCTTCTAAACAGGCAGCTGCACTGCAAAAACTTCTCCCCCGCCGTTCTTTCATTGAGGCTGCTGAGCGGGAGCAGCCTCACTCCTCTAAAAAGAGCGCTGAACATCGTGCCACTCAAAAACAGTGTGTCCTCCCGTGCTCCCCCACAAAAATCTCGGGGACACGGAGGGCGCTCTCAAACCCAGCAGTCTTCGAGGGGTAAAACGGATCTGCGGACCGTTATTACCGCCAAGAAGGCTGCTGGGAAAAGGTCCTGACGTCCGAGGGCTCAGGACAAATGAGGGTAGTTCCCCCCGAAGCAGAGCGGTTAACACCTCTTTTCACGGTGCCCGTCTCTCTTCGGTGCCCTCAGGGGACCGTTCTGCCAACCCTGCCGCCTCCGGTGTTACAGGGCGCAGCGGTCTCCGTTTTCTTCATATTGTGGTTCTCGTTCAATAACAACGTGTGATGTGCAATGCATTTTGTCAGGTGCCATACAATCTGTTTTCCCAGACGTCGTTCGGCTTTTTGCCAGTTTCAGAATCATATTTGCCCAATCTGAATCACTTATCTGCCATTCATATGCCCATTTTGGGTCAAATTTTAAACAGCACGCCTCAGGATTTTCCTCAATTGATATCCCTGATGGCCCTGCTGTTAATGTCAAATTTAATTCACACATTAAATCTCTGGCCATTAGCGGTGTCGGACAGTTTGTTGAACAGAGGAACGCATGCCTCAATGTTGTTCCCTTTTCTGTCTCACACACTAAGGGCTCCGTGAAATTTTCAAAAATGACATGACCCGAAGCCGACATGCTTTTATACACAGAATCTGTTAATGTCGGTGGCCATGGCAAATCACACGGTCTTATTGTTGAGCGGCAGGCGCCACTATCGACAAGAAAGTTTACAAGTGACCCATTCACTAACATTGGATATCTTGGCATTTGTGAAAACGCCTCACTTTTATACATTTTTAAGCATTCCTCAGAAACATCCATACTCAAAACTTTATCAGATATACATAAAGGTTTGCAAGCATTTTCTTCGTTGCAGAGAGCGGGACAGTGAGAATCAGTGTATGTGTGTGTTTGTTGTGTTAAAATAAAATGTTCACTTCCCTTTTCTTGAGCTGGAAACTGGCCTCCCGTCTGCCGCCTTTCCCTCTCGCGCTCTCCGCACAGCTGCTGGCTTCAATCCGCCTTTGTCGCCTCAGGACAATTTTCAGCCCAATGTCCCTCTTTCTTGCACATTTTGCACTTTGTACACAGTCTCATAATGTGATCATCCGACTCACACAGAGGACACTTCCATTTCTTCTGGTCCGTCTTCTTCTTTCTTTGATGGTTGTTGCTTCTTCCATACGGAAATGCCACTTTTGCCAGCTGCATTCCGCCTGTTTGCTGCATCCCGCCCGCCAGCTGTATTCCGACTGTCAGCTGCATTCCGCCTGTCAGCTGCGCGGTTTCTTCCGCGTGCAGCGCGTGCGCCAGTGCATTTGACAGTCTACCGTGTTTCCACTCGATGTAACTGATTTTCACTGCCATTGAAATTTCTGGTTTCAACCCAGTCAGAAAACAGCCGAGGAGATGCGACTCCCATGTAGAGGGGCGATCTCCCCTGTTGTTTGGCTCAACAAGGCCGCTGTTCTGTCTAAATGTCTCAAACAGTCTTACATAATAGTCACCGACCCGTTCGTCTGGCCGTTGACGGCAGCAGCTTATCTTTTCAGTGTCCACACGTGCTGGAAACACATCTCTTATTGCTCGTGCCAGGTCCAGGACAGCTCCTCTGTAATCGCCGTTTGCCCTGTCCGTCCAGTCTCTGTGCATGCGCCTGTGGTCTTCAATCTGTATTCGACCGGTCACCAGCTGCCACTTAGCGGCCTCTAGCTTCATGCCTAGCAGCCTCTTCAGCTCTTGTGTAGTGGGGCTGAATTCTTGGCAGAATTTGATCAGTTCTTCAGCGAATCTGTCCCCCGCGTCCTCAGGGTTTGGCAGAACTGTCATGCACTCTTTCAAGTCGGACCCGTTCCACGGTCTGTGCACGTAAATAGGGCCGTCAGTGCCTGCTACTTCCACCATTGGCGCGGTGAAGCTCTCTGGCTCGCTTTTCACCTTTGATCTTGTGTTCATCGGTCTCTTTCGTTTGCCGACCCCCTTGTCTTCGTCCGGAGTGTCGTAAACGGCGTCATCCTCTTCTTCGTCCGGAGTGTCCTCTTCACCTTCCGTGTCTACTGGTCGTGCTCGCTTGATTGGCTTTGTCGGTTTCACAGGCTTTTTGGGCTTTTTTGCAGTCTTTACTTGCTTCTTTGGTTCTGGCTCTGTTTCGGATTCAGTCTCTGTCTCTGGCTTCTTTGGCTGTCTCGGCGGAGAGCGGTCAAGGTCGTGGTCAAGCTTCAGGGCTGCCAATTTCTGCTCAGGGACGTGTGTCAGTCCTGCATAAGCCGGCGGAGCATTCTGCGCGCTCGGCGCACTCGGTGCCGGATTTACATGTGGGAAAACACAAACACAAACATTCCGTTCATTAGCTGGTGTAGGTGTCACATGTCTCTCACATGCATTCATATTTTCCTCACCACATTTACTCACGCACACGCTGTCAGGTGCCGTGGGCACAGATTTTCCACACACATCACTCTGCTTTTCATTCATAGCCATTTCTTGCTTTTTCTGCATTCTGCATTCTCTCTTTCTTGCTTCTTCCATCCAACATTCAACCGTTGCATCACAGTTTTTACACACATGTCTAGCGCACGCACAGCAGCCTAGTGTTTTGTTGCTGCGCTTCTCAATTGACTCTTTAACCACTCTTAATCTTGTGGTGCTTAATGTTCCTTCTTTCGGAAAATCATGATGTCTTATGAGCTTCCCTATGTCTTTCAAGCCCTTTTTCCCATGATTTTTCTTCATTGCACAGTATACCGGTGTGCAGTATTTACTATTAGATGTCCCCATAACGCCTCGGTTACGACTGTAACCTCGGTTCCCTGAAGAGGGAACGAGCGTTGCGTCGAAAAGCTGACGCTATGGGAACGCTTTGCGTGATGACGTCTTGAAGCACATGTAAAATCAGTCCAATGGTGTGGCGGAACGTCAGAGGCGGGTGACGTCACGTACCAGGAAGCTATAAAAGCCGGCCCGAAACAGAAAACGAAAGCTTCGTAAAGTCTGAAGTCGCGCTGACAGGCATGAAGGAGATATGGCAAGGCGACGCAACGCTCGTTCCCTCTTCAGGGAACCGAGGTTACAGTCGTAACCGAGGCGTTCCCTTTCAAGGGAACTCCCGTTGCGTCGAAAAGCTGACGCTATGGGAACGTCTATACCAACGCCTCCATAGCTACAAATGTCTGTCCTGTGTGTAATCATGTGAGCAGCACTAAGAAGACAAAACATGAGACCCTAGAGTAGAGTCTAAATCCAGAGAGTAGAACCTGACGAAGGTGTGCGGTGAGGACCAGCCTGCCGCATCACAGACGTCCTGTAACGATACTCCTGATATAAGGGCCTTAGAGGCCGCCATACTCCTAGTAGAGAGCGACCGGACAGCCAAAGGAGAAGGCTGTCCAGCCGCCTCATAAGCCAGTGAGATAGTCTCAACCACCCACTTGCTCATCCTTTGCTTAGACACTGGACCTCCCTTGTTAGGGGAGCAAAAGTCACTTTTACGCCACAGGGCAGCTCTGTGGACATACGCGTCTAACGCCCGAACAGGGCAAAGCAAATTATTCGCCTCCTGTCAAGTCAAGTCAAGTCAAATTTTATTTCTATAGCACATTTAAAAACAACAGAGTTGCGCCAAAGTGCTGTACAGAGCTACAGTGTGCAAATAAAAAGCATTAGAATAGACAAGACAAAATACAATTATAGACACGATTACACCCAATATAATCCATTTAATAGATCATATAAAATCAATCAAAAGAGACTTAATTAAAAGCCAGAGAGAATAAATAAGTTTTAAGAGCCGATTTAAAACTGGATAATGACGGGGCAGACCTCACAGCGAAGGGCAAACTGTTCCAGAGTTTAGGTGCCGCAGCAGAGAAGGCCCGACCACCCTTGGTTTTGCAGCGAAAGCGCGGGACAGTTAAAAGAAGCTGATTACAAGACCTGAGAGTTCTTTGGGGAGTGTACAGAGTAAGAAGGTCAGATAGGTATTTTGGTGCAACACCGGATAACGCCTTGTACACAAAAACTGCTATTTTAAAATCGATTCTGAACTTCACCGGAAGCCAATGTAAAGTTTCTAGGATAGGTGAAATGTGATCTCTCTTTTTTGTACCGGTCAGAAGTCTCGCTGCAGCATTTTGAACAATTTGCAGGCGAGAGATTGTAGTTTGAGGCAGACCACAGTACAGGGAATTACAGTAGTCCAGCCGTGATGTAATGAAGGCGTGGATTACAATCTCTAAATCTTTCTGAGACAAGAAATGTTTTACCTTTGCAATCGATCTCAAGTGAAAGAAACTGCCTTTTACCACTGAGCTGACTTGTTTATCAAAGTTAAGTGCCGAATCAAATGTAAATCCGAGATTCCTTACATGAGGTCGAGCACTGACAGGGATCGAACCAGAATTAGAAGTAGATGAGAAGCTAGAGGGGCCTAAAGTCAAAATTTCGCTCTTACTTTCATTTAATTGTAAGAAATTATTTGCCATCCAACATTTGATCTCCTCAAAAGAGTCACACAGTGCTTCCAGGGGATAAGACATATCAGTTTTTGCCGGTAGATAAAACTGTGTATCGTCAGCGTAACAGTGATAGGATATCCTATGTTTCTCAAAAATGGCACCCAGTGGCAACATATAGAGTGAAAAGAGGAGCGGGCTTAAAATGGACCCTTGGGGCACACCACAAAGGAGGGGAACAGATGTAGAAGTAAATTTCCCCATATTTACTGAAAAGGTTCTGTCTTTGAGATACGAGGCTAACCACTGCAAGGCAACACCCTGAATGCCCACCACTTTTTCCAAACGATGCAGCAAGATACTATGGTCGATCGTATCAAAAGCAGCACTTAAATCTAATAAGACAAGCACTGCGTGCGATCCGGTGTCGAGGATTTGCAAAAGGTCATTGTTGACCTTCAACAAAGCAGTTTCTGTACTGTGCATAGATCTAAAACCAGACTGAAAAGTATCAGAAATATTGGATGTACTGAGATAGGCATTCAACTGGCTATGCACAACTCTCTCTAAAAGTTTAGAAATAAAAGGCAACTTAGATATAGGTCTAAAATTATTGAGGAGAGATGGATCCAAATGGGGTTTCTTAAGCAGAGGGTGAACTACAGCATGTTTAAAACTAGCAGGGACAATTCCGGTCGCTAGAGAACTGTTAATAATATCTGTTACAGCTGGGCACAAAGTTTCGAACACTTCCTTAAAGAGACGAGTAGGAACAACATCAGACTCACAACTGGAACATTTTGCCCTAGAAACAATATCAGCCAGCTGAGAAGAGGAAACAGGGTGAAAACAAGTTAGTGAATTGATTGGTGAGCAGGTCAGAGGTGGAGTATATATTACTGGCTTAATGGAACCCTTGATCGTCAAAACTTTTTCATTAAAAAACTGTGAAAAGTTCTCACATGTTTCTCGAGATAGAACAAGAGTAGGGGCTGGTAATGGTTTTAGCACAGAATCAATTGTCTTAAACAGCATTCTCGGCCGGTTTGCATTTTCTGTGATGAGTTTTGAGAGGAATTTGGATTTTTCCTCTTTCACTGATTTTTGGTAAGTGATTAAGCATGCAGTTAAACATTCATATGAAATTTGAAGTTTATCTTTCTTCCACTTACGCTCTGCCTTACGACACTCTTGTCTAAGAGAGCGAGTAAAATCATTTAACCAAGGCTGTGAGGGGCCCTTTCCCTTAGCTTTCCTGGGCTTAAGGGGAGCAACAACGTCTAAAGAAATGGAGCAGGCTTTAGTAAAAACCTCCACCATCTCTTCAGTATTTAATTCGTCAAATGGGATGACATTCGCAAGGTTGGCCTGATAGTACTCAGAAAATAAGCTGGCAGTAGAAGGTTGGATAAAACGAGAGTAGTTCAAAGACTTTGAGCAAGTTGAGGTGGGAATAACACAAACAGATTCAAACACAATTGGCATATGGTCTGAGATAGCAGCATCAACTACTCTCAGATTTGTTACGGGAAAACCATGTGACAACACCAGATCTAAAATGTGACCCAGATTATGAGTAGGGCTAAAGACTGATTGTGACAGGTTAAAAGATTCAATAAGACAAGAAAATTCTTTCACCAAAGGTTTAGATGGACAACAGATATGAATGTTAAAGTCTCCTAGAATCAACAGCCTATCACAACGGGATACAATATTAGAGAGAAACTCAGAGAATTGTTGGATGAAATCTTTGTTAAATTTAGGAGGCCTGTAAATCAATGCACATAATACAGGACTCCTTATGTTAATTCTCATTAACTGTACTTCAAAGCTTGAGTACACATCCGTTTGCAGTTGATTGTTTTTAAAATGATTTTTAAAAACAGTAGCAACACCCCCACCCTGACCGGAAAGTCTTGGGGTGGTAAAAAAGGCACAATCCGGGGGAGAAAGTTCACCAAGAGATGAGAATTCATCGGGTTTCAGCCAGGTTTCAGTCACAAATAGAAAGTCCAGTGAGTTTGTAGTGAAAAAGTCATTTAAAATGAACGATTTATTAGATAATGACCTCGCGTTTATCAAGGCCATCCTCAGTGTCTGAGATTCTGCTATTTCATGATTT
This sequence comes from Leuciscus leuciscus, assembly GCF_965113295.1. Classification (NCBI taxonomy): domain Eukaryota; kingdom Metazoa; phylum Chordata; class Actinopteri; order Cypriniformes; family Leuciscidae; genus Leuciscus; species Leuciscus leuciscus. The sequence continues at coordinate 4,066,077 of NC_138723.1, forward strand.
GGAGATGAAATCTTGATAGAACAAAGATTTAGCAGGTTTACTGACCGTAACTTTGCGACTGGCTTGGAGGAAGACCGACAGGATGAAATTACTGGAATGACGTCATTTGCCAGAGAAGTGAACTGTGCGTCTTTATAGAAACTGCGCCGGGATCCTCGGTGGACATAACGAGGACGGCGCACAATTTTCAAGTGAGCACAGTAATTATAAATGTCCACAGGCAGACGATATGTTGAGTTTAGTTTATGCAGATCCAGAGATGAGTAGAAGATAGCCATACTTGTATGATAATCCAGAGTCGGAACAGCAGTGTAGAAAAGTACATTAAAACCGCTGTGACATGCCAGAACAGTGAGCAGGAAGGACAGCATCCTCTGAAGCGCCACCATCACCAGGTCTAAGTCCTAACACACGTCAGTGAAGCCGCTGTTGTAATAGATGGCCGGCGAGTAAATCGAGCAATATCCACATCAATACGATCCTCCGGCCGAAAGGCAGTAGCATCCCAGTCCGCAGCCGGACCGTCCGAGCGCAGAGCTGAGTCTATGCGACTCTTCCGCGACAGGCCGATGGTATGGATGAAGAGTATGCAGGTGGATCGGGAAATCCCGCGATTTACAGCCGATCATCCGGCGGAGACGGCCGATTCAATATTGCACTCACAAGACAAAGTCTTCCACGGCAAGACAATGTTTATGGAGATGAAGTGTTGGCAGGAAGTTCGGGCGAACCCCGCGATTAACAGCTGATCGTCCAGCCGAGAGTAGTCGATCACACTCGCCAAAATCCTTCCTACACCAGCCAGTAAGAGCCAATCCTCATCAGAGGAAATATAATTTTAGCGGACGAAAGGCCTTCAAGTAAACAGGTGCTCCCTTGAATCCAAAATGGATAGCTCAAAATTAAAATATAAGTTCACGCAAGAAAACTGAGCTGGTAGAGCAGCGGCAGTCAGACACGCCAGCGTGCGCTCCAACCGGAAGAGGGCTGAACAGGACATCCTTCTGGGTCCGATTTCGAAAGGGAGGAGGACCTCCAAGTGCCACGAAGGAAACGAGATACCAAGGGGTCTTTCCCCACAGACATTCCACCCAAAGGACTGTGGTAAGCACCTATGGCCGCCACATAGACCTTTAAAGTGGACGGGGTCAGACCTGCAGTGAACCGTTCCTGCAGGAACTCCAGCACTGTACCAATTGGGCAGTGGACTGGGTCCAACCGACGGTCACTACACCAAGAAGTGAATACTCTCCACTTCAGGGCATAAAGTTTCCTCGTGGAGGGAGCTCTGGCCTGTAGAACGGTCTCAACAACCTCGGTTGAGAGACCTGACTCTATGAGCTGGGCCCCCTCAGAGGCCAAGCCCACAGGTTCCACAGTTCTGGCCGAGGGTGAAATATCGAGCCCTCTGCCTGGGACAGAAGGTCCCTCCTTACGGGTAACTCAGAGGATGCCCGTCGAGGAGGGACACAAGATCGGGAAACCATACTCTGCCCGGCCAGCGCGGGGCTATAAAAAGCAGGCAAACCCGGTCCCTGCGAACTCTTTCCAGAACTCCCGGGAGCAGAGCAACTGGGGGAAAGGCGTACAGACGTAGCCTCGGCCACGTCTGTACCATAGCATCCAGTCCCAGAGGAGCTGGATGCGTGAAGGAGAACCAAAGTGGACAGTGAGACGTCTCTCGAGACGCAAACAGATCCACTTATAATTTCCATATCAGCTCCACCACCTCGGGGGTGGAGCCACCATTCCCCGGGCCTCGGCCCCTGTCTCGACAGAGTGTCTGCTCCTATATTCTGGACCCCGGGGATGTAGGCTGCCTTGAGTGACAGCAACTTCCCCTGGGACCACAAGAGGATATGGCATGCCAGCGCAAACCCCCTTGATATAGGCGACTACCGACGTGTTGTCCGTATGTACTACACATGGTGTCCCCTGAGACCTGTGATAAAGCTCCTCAGAGCCCGGAAGACAGCTAACATCTCTAGGCTATAGAATGCCAGGAACGATGATGGTCTTCCCACAGACCTTGAGATGAGCGACCCTCAGGATCGCTCCCCAACCCGTGAGGGAAGCATCCGTCGTTAGCAGTTTGCGACGACAAGGAGCTCCCAGCACTGGGCCCTGGGACAGGAACCAAGGTTTCTTCCACATAACCAAGGCACGTAGGCATCACCGCGTGACCTTGATTGTGCGAAATGGGTTGCCCCTCGGGGAAAAACCCTCTGGTCCTGAGCCACCACTGCAGGGGCCTCATGTGCAGCAGTCCAAAAGGTACCCCGTTGGAAGCTGCTGCCATGAGACCCAACAGTCTCTGGAACTGTTTGACAGTGAGTAGCTGGCCTAGCTTTACACTTCTCACAGCTGCCAGGATGGAATCGAAGCGTGGCGATGACAGGCGCGCCTGCATCGACACTGAATCCCAAACCACGCCTAAAAAAGTGGTCCTCTAAAATGGAGAAAGCACACTCTTCTTGGCGTTCAGCCGTAACCCCAACTCTTTCATATGGGCGAGAACAACATCTCGATGTTGAACCGCCATCTAATGCGACTGAGCTAAAATCAACCAATCGTCGATGTAGTTCGTGATGCGAATACCCCGGAGGCGCAGAGGCGCCAGAGCTGCATCCACGCATTTGGTGAAAGTGCGGGGTGATAAAGCTAGGCCGAATGGAAGAACTCGATATTGGTATGCTTTGCCCCCGAAAGCAAACCTCAGGAACTTCCAATGACACGGACGGATGGAAATATGCGTCCTTGAGGTCTATCGTGACAAACCAGTCCTCGGACCTGATCTGTGGCACGATTTGTCTCAAGGTTAACATTTTGAACTTGAGCTGCATGTACTCGTACAGAACTCGAAGATCTAAAATGGGACGCAATCCCCCGTCCTTTTTTGGAACTATGAAGTACCGGTTGTAAAACCCGGTTTCCCTGTTGGAGGGGGGTACATATTCTATGGCCCCTTTCTCTAACAGAGTGTTTACTTCCTGTTCCATAACCAGAACCTGCTCGGGGCCCACCACTGTGGGCAGGACCCCCATAAACCGCGGTGGGCGTAAATAGAATTGTATCTAATACCCTTTTTCCACGGTCTGCAGGACCCAACGAGAAACATTTGACAGTAGCTTCCACGCTGTCAAAGATTCTACTAGAGGTACCAGTCTCTCGAGACTGGTTTCTGGATTTTGTTGCTGTTGAGTAGTCGGTTCGTCGCCCTGTAACGGCGCACCGGCAGGGAACGACCAAACAGACTGCTCCAGCACCCTCCTCAGAGGGGGCGGGCATCCCGAGGCCACTACGTTTCCGGGTGGACCTTGAGATATGTGCTCGCCGGAGACCGCTGCGCCCTGTAACACCGGAGGCGGCAGGGTTGGCAGAACGGTCCCCTGAGGGCACCGAAGAGAGACGGCACCGTATTTTTCTCCTGCTGTTGAGTAGTCGGTTCGTCGCCCTGTAACGGCGCACCGGCAGGGAACGACCAAACAGACTGCTCTAGCACCCTCCTCAGAGGGGGCGGGCATCCCGAGGCCACTACGTTTCCGGGTGGACCTTGAGATATGTGCTCGCCGGAGACCGCTGCGCCCTGTAACACCAGAGGTGGCAGGGTTGGCAGAACGGTCCCCTGAGGGCACCGAAGAGAGACGGGCACCGTGAAAAGAGGTGTTAACCGCTCTGCTTCGGGGGGACTACCCTCATTTGTCCTGAGCCCTCAGACATCAGGACTTTTTCCCAGCAGCCTTCTTGGCGGTAATAACGGTCCGCAGATCCGTTTTACCCCTCGAAGACTGCTGGGTTTGAGAGCGCCCTCCGTGTCCCCGAGATTTTTGTGGGGGAGCACGAGAGGACACACTCTGGTTTTGAGTGGCACGATGTTCAGCGCTCTTTTTAGAGGAGTGAGGCTGCTCCCGCTCAGCAGCCTCAATGAAAGAACGGCGGGGGAGAAGTTTTTGTAATGCAGCGCCTGTTTAGCAGCTTCCTGAGATTTAGCTACCGCACTGTTTACTGCATCACCAAATAAACCAACAGTGGAAACCGGAGCATCTAAGAGAACGTGCTTTTCTTTCTCTTTTATATCGCTCAAATTGAGCCACAGATGCCTCTCAGTGGCCACCAGGGCTGCCATAGACCGCCCGATTGATTTAGCGGTCTCCTTGGTGGCCCTGAGAGACAGATCTGTGGCTCTGCGTAGTTCAGCCACTGTGTCAGGACCAATTCCCCCGCCCTCCTCTAAATCCCCCAATAATTCTGCCTGATAGGCTTGCATAATAGACATCGTATGCAGACACGCTGCAGCTTGACCAGCGGCTGCATACGATTTATGAACCAGAGATGATGTGAATTTTACTGGCTTAGAGGGAAGTGAAGGAGCTTTCAGGGAAGATGCCGTTGCTGGAGAGAGATAGCTCGCAAGCGTCTCCTCCACCTTCGGCATCTCCCCATAACCATATTCTTTATATTTGTGAATGGAAGAATAGTGGGATGTTTGTGGTGCATACACTCTGTATGAAACCGGTTTTCCCCACGATTTCGACACCTCGGTGTGGAGATCGGGGAAAAACGGAAGGCTTCTTCGCTGAGGCTGTGTACGAGATGGCAGGAAGCGTTCGTCGAGCTTACTTTTCGAACGAACGTCCTGCCTATCCTCTGGCCACTCAATAGATAGTCTGTCAACTGCTCTAGTAATAACATCGAGCAGTTCCTCAAACGCATGAGACTGAGGTGGCGAATCCTCAGACTCAGCTTCAATACTCACAACATCCAACTCCTCAGAGCTGGACAGTTGCAGTATTGGTGCCTCTATCGGGGGGGAAGAAACCGCAATGCGTGCTTCCACACCCTGATGAGAGGCACTGGATCTGTCAGATTGATGCTGAGATAAGGCAGAGCCCGTCTCAACATCCACTGACAGATCCATTTGCGAACCCCAGGTCTGAGATCGCCGCCGAGCCTCTGCCGCGGCGGGACCCGAGCCCTGGGGAACGCGATCGGGATTGAACCGAGCCAAGCGGGATCGGAGCGTGCGCAATGGAAGCGCGTCGCAATGCACACAGTCACCACCCTCGAGTGCTGACTGGGCATGCTCCTCACCCAAACAAACAACACAAAGAGTGTGAGTATCACCTCCCGTTAAATAACGCGGGCAGGGATGGACACACACTCTAAACTGCTGCTTGCTCGCCATACTGAATATATATATATAATATAGACAGACAACACCAAATAACAAGGACAGATTCAACACAGAGCGCAACTGAAGACTCAGAAAGCTTTCGTTTTCTGTTTCGGGCCGGCTTTTATAGCTTCCTGGTACGTGACGTCACCCGCCTCTGACGTTCCGCCACACCATTGGACTGATTTTACATGTGCTTCAAGACGTCATCACGCAAAGCGTTCCCATAGCGTCAGCTTTTCGACGCAACGGGAGTTCCCTTGAAAGGGAATGGCTGTTATTCTCCTTCCTTCACTATTGCCTGTGGATTTTACTTCAGCGCGCTTACTCTGACTTTCACCGGAAATCAGGAAAGGTTTGGAATAAATGTTTCTGCATACTCTCAATTGACTCCCTGGAAGTGTTCCAGTGATCAATTATTTCAGCTCCTATTAATCTCACAATAACGAGTACTCGGCTTCGGTCTGGACAATCTCTTGACCTACCCTAGGTCTCAATTTCCGTTCCCTTTTTAAAAGCCTTCTTTTCCTCGTACCACAGCTCTAGTTTCAGTTCTCAAATACAGCCACTATGGTTCATCCACAAAATGTTCATTTCCAAATCCCCAAATGAAAAAATAAATTTGCTGTCTCTTACCCAAGATTTTCTGTTGCCACCTGGGTTCTTTTCCGAATTCCAGTGGAAGTCCTCCCGGGCCTGAAGTGGCTGGTTCTCCTTCTCTTAACACTTTCGAGGTGAGACTGAAGCCTGTTGCATTCATGGCGTTTCCCCCACCGTCCGCTGATCAGGTCCAGAAGGCCTTTCAAGGAATATCGTTCCCAATAATCTGACACCAACTGTTGTGGCAGTTTAATTCACTAAACAATCATCTTTGGCATAAGAGACAGTCTGGAATCAAATGATCATTAAAAAGTAATTTATTCTTGCAAGAGGCCCAATTGCCACACAGAGGTAGACAGTACAGTCTGTGAAACAAGTGCGACTAGGAGGGAGGGGCAGGCCAGTCTTTATACTCTGTTATTGTTATCTTCCAAGGTTCTTTAAACTCCAGAGATGGATAAGACACCACCAGTGATCCTATTATACTGAACTTTAGTTTAGCTTAACTTACAGCCTGCAAGTCCTAAATTGGACAGCCCTTTGACCTTAGGGGTCAGGGCTTCAGCCTTCAAAGCTCTCCCCCTCTTTCTCCTGCTTCGCAGGCGTTTCACATCAATCATTATATCACATAGTCAGCAACACACATAGTAGTCAATCTAGTGTATGTTAATGAAAATCAAAGTAAGTAATGAAAATCAAAAATCTCCCATTACATCAGCAATTATATAAAAAAAATATCAAACCCAATTTTCATTAGTTTGATCGTTATTGATTTACGTACATATCAAACATCTCAATGTGCAGTGCATCGAATCAATAACAGTCCACCGTTTAAGCAGATTGATATAAGCATACTAATGTTTATGACAAACTAGTGCTTTTTATTATTTATTGCCTATTATTTGTAACATTAGCAGCTTCTTAAACTGGAGCAAGTGAAGCTGCAGATCATAGCATAGTGGGAAATACAACTTATTATAAAGTATAACAGAACACTCAACCAAACTTAGTCAACAAACATTGCAATAAAAACTCATTTCTGATACATAATTCACAAAAAAAAAAAAAGCCCCTGTATGAGTTCTTTTTTCATACTTATTACATATGGTATAGTTGTGCAATATCAGATGAGGAGGAATATTGTTTTCCCCCGTGCCAGGAGCTGAAATGTTAATTGATACAAAACAGTGTCTGAGAATGAGATATTATGTGTAGCTAGGTGGAGCATATTCACAAGTTTCCTGTTTTGTGTTCAAGCGACTCTTGAAATATTAGTGCTCTTGGATCACATAAACTATTTTCAACTGTTTATCAGCGTCGAGAGAAGTTAAGCTTAGAAGAGTATAACTAATTGTTAATATGCAAAACAATTTATAGATTGTGTAGTCAGTGTATGATTGAAGTACAGTATAACAGCCAGTGATTAGCCAGAGGTATCTTTAATAGGCTATATGCTCCAAGTAAATAAGCCTAGAGTTCTTATGCATTTATATTTTATTCTTGTTTTACCTCTTTAAAATGTGGCTATTAATAACTTAGCCAAAACATTGTGGCATAATAGTTTATTATGATTATTCTGTGCCATTCCTTAATTGTTTTGCTCAGTTGCTAAATCATTTATAAAGGCTTTTAATATGTAATAAAACTTTAAAATTGATCAAAGGATTACTGGCCCAGTCGGGCTAGTGATTCAAATTTGTACTTAAAATTAAAATTAAATGAGGTTATGACACCAAAAACTATTAGCCTAACTAATTTAAATTTTAAATATAGCTACAAGCAGTCAGTAATAAAATAAGAACAAATAATCAAATTACGAGCAATAGCACGAATATATACAACAGAACAAAATTAAATTAAATAAACAGTTCTTTTCAGGTTTTTTATGTAGGCCTAAACTAGATATTTAGGTAGAAAAATTGTAATCAAATGTAAAATATCACTGCATAGTCTTCTTCACTGTATAAATATAGAATTATAGAGTTATTCAGTCAAGAGCAGTGAGCTATTTTCTTAATTTTTATATATATTTTTTTATTAACATATAAAAACAGACAGCAGCAGGAATATAGGCTGCTGTCACTTTAAGAGCTATACGGACCCAATATACTGTTACACATGCATAGATACCAAATGTGTGAAACATTATGTTGGCATTAGTGGAATTGCATTAGCATAGTTTAAATCATACTTATCTGACCGTTATCAGTTTGTAGCAGTAAATGTAGAGATGTCATATCATAATAAGTTCAGTATGGCGTACCACAAGGCTCAGTACTAGGACCGTTGCTGTTCACTCTGTACATGCTACCATTAGGAGATATCTAGAGTAAGCATAGCGTTAGTTTTCACTGTTATGCTGATTAAAAATGTATCTAAATTACAACATATGCTTTCAATGAAAAATGCAGAATAGTTAGATCATGCGTTCATGACATCAAGGCTAGATTATTGTAATGCTATTATGGGTGGTTGCCCTGCATGCTTAATAAATAAACTACAGCTGGTCCAAAACGCAGCAGCTCGAGTTCTTACCAGAACCAGGAAGTATGACCATATTAGCCTGGTCAGAACCTTGGCTTTTGGCTTATTTGGCAAGATATAGATCAATATTTTTGCACAGCCCTAGTGTTGACAGATCAACACTAGGGCTGTGCAAAAATATTGATACAGCTAACTATCGCAATATTCTTTTTCGCGATAGTGTGTGATATTCCAAACTCAGGTATTGATAGTTTTTTTCCTTTCGTCAAATCCCTCTGTGTGTGTCAAACAACCTCCTCCTCCGCTCCTTTAGATGTTGCTGACTCGCTGTCCGGAAAGCTAACAGTTGCCCGTCGTATACTGCCAATATCTCAGAAGTAAGCATGGTGGAAAATATAAGAGTGCCTCCAGCTTTCAGAGCCGAGGTGTACAGTAGGTGCATTTTGGTTTTAAAAACAGGTCAGGGAGTAACGAGTTAGTCAAGTCAAATCAAGTCACCTTTATTTATATAGCGCTTTTTACAATACAGATTGCATCAAAGCAGCTTCACAGTGATAACATGAAAATAATACAACAAAGTTTGTTTCTAGAAGAAAATTGCGTCATCGTCCACCTTAAGTAAGGCAGATCAATAATATTGTTGAATATTAAATGATAAAACATATGCCATTTGTAAGCTTTGCCAGGCTACACTAACATTTTCAGGTAACACTACCAGCTTGCGGTATCACCTAACTAGACACCACACAGACAAAAATGGCTGCAAAGCCAACTCAGCCAAAACCTGTTGATTCAGTGCAAACTACAGTGGATAATACCTCCAACAAGCTTCCATCTATCTTACCTTGTGCAAAGAAGATAACGGAGTCAGTGGTGCATTTCATATGTAAGGATTTGCGGCCGTATAGTGTGGTTGAAAACCCCGGCTTCAGGCAGATGGTGAACACTATGTGATCCCGACTCGCAGACACATGACTTAGCAGTGTCCATGCTTTATGAAGAGGTAAAGATAAATGTAAAAAATTGCTTAACTTTGCAGTGAGAGTGGCCCTGACGTGCATAAAGGAAAGAATTCACTATTTCGGCTTTATTCATATGCGATTTCAGGATATAGTGTCTCACTGAATTATCTGCATAGGGCAAAGTAAGCGATACATAGAACTGTAATGTCAAACCTTAAAATGTATATACTTGCCACTTGTTGTCGGTTCAGAAGAAGGTTGTTGCTGTCTGCCCGCCATTCTAGCTCTGTCTGCACAGCGTACATGAAACGCGCTGATGGCGTATGATGAACAGGATGCAAACAAACACTGACTGACAGGGAACAAATGGTATCATTTCATTCAGACCGAATGCAATGATTGAATGAACATTTTATGGTCCTATGCCTTCCACTGATGATACATATTTATAAACATATATTTAGACCGCTTAACATAGTAATTGCTATAAGAATATGAGGATACTTTCAACTATAGCATAACAAAAATGTTTTATGTAGATCCCTAGAGAATCACCTATTGCACCGTTAATATCTATTCTTACTGGTCAGTTTAATACTGAGTGGAGGCTGTCTTGTTGTCATCGTCTTCTATTTGTGCAGTCAATGAATTACGCTTGGACTACCGGGCATGATAGATACGTATATACTTTTCTTCATATGCATCTGAGTTACGCACATTAGTAGATAAAATTTAACTTTTTCAGCTTCCTTGTTCATTTTGAATACATTTTAAGGAGGCTCTCTTCCTCCCTGGCCTCTTCTGTAAACAGTGTTTTACAGATATAGATTGCACAAAGGCAGTATTGTTCACTTCTTACGATCATCCTTCAACATCAAATCCAACATCATTATGGCTATGTCAACCATGCCCACTTATTTTCCTGAGAGCACAGAGCAGTCCTAATCTCCTGAACTCTCAGATGAGCTCATCATGGCTCTTGCTGTGGGGCGGTGGTGGGCAATAATGGAGGTTTCCTGCCCCATATCTGAGGAGCCTGCGTATGGGGACCCTACCTCATGGCAGTGGTGGGGAACAGAGGAGGAAGGAGAAACTTCATGCCCATCAACCCTGGGCTTTAGTGTTGCGTCTGAGAATGCTCAGTCTCCACACCCAGGCTTCTCAGATGCAACACTGAGGACGACGAAGCAGTGGAGGCAGAACAAGACACAGGGAGCACGCATGCCTGATCGGTCCACACAAAGGAGCACCAGTGCCTGTTAGTTCTAAGATGGAGAATCTCACCTCATCCCTGGTCTTCAGTGATGCTTCTGAGAAGGCCATGCACCCAGGCTTCCTAGATGCATCAGTGAAGAGCAGAGCAGAGGCAGCTGTGCCTGCTGGGTCCAAGAAAGAGGAAAACTCAGGATCCCTGAACATCTGATTAAACATTTGCAAAAGGTCTCTTTTGCACAGGGATCTCCTGTGCCCCCTGTGTCCCTGCAAGAAACACCAATGCCCGCCAAGTCTCCACAGAGAGCACCTATGCCTGCCTCAAAGGTGCTCACATGTTCCCCACATGGAGAACTCCTCCCAGACGAGGTCCCAGATAGGCAAAAACTAACGATCCCTGAGCCACTGAGACGGGAGCTGCTGGAGCAGAAGCCTCGGGCCTATTCTCTTCAGGGAGCACCTGGAGCAGCAGTGATCTCCACAGGCCACGGAGTCAGCAGCTTTGCCTGCCTGGAAAATAATAAGAGCGACAGGGAGGCTGGCTGAGCATCTGAGGCATAATTAGCAAAATGCACCAGTCAAGTCAAGTCACCTTTATTTATATAGCGCTTTTTACAATACAGATTGTATCAAAGCAGCTTCACATTGATAACATGAAAATAATACAACAAAGTTTGTTTCTAGAAGAAAATTGCATCATCGTCCACCCATAATAAGGCAGATCAATAATATTGTTGAATATTAAATGTCCCCAACTAAGCAAGCCAAAAGCCAAGGCAACAGTGGCAAGGAACCAAAACTCCATCAGTGTCAGAATGGAGAAAAAAACCTTGGGAGAACCCAGGCTCAGTCGGGGGCCAGTTCTCCTCTGGCCAACGAGCGAACAGTGTATGATTATGATCCAGGCAGCATTACAGGTCAGAAGTCAGATTGGTCGTGTCGATGAGGCCTTCACAGGGCTGATGAGGCTGGCACTTCAGGATGCGTCATGGTTAGGTCCAGATGCAGATCCACCATCTGATCTGGATACGGCTGAGGTCCACCTCACTTCAGGAAACGGAGAGTCTTGTTGACACTTCAGGACTGCACCGGTGCCTGTCTCTTTTTCACAGGGAGCACCCATGCCCTCCAGGATCTGTGTCTGTGAATTCTGGGACTTACTCAAACTTACCCAGACTTACTCAAAAACAACTTTCAACTATGCTACTATGTTTTCTAGGTCCTCTGTTCAAAATCCTTTTATATTATATTTCAAAATGATAGAAAGATATGTCTATAGATTTAGACTAAGAAGCACTCTTTAAACCTGGCCAGCGTCACAGGGTTGTCTGTTCCTTCAATAGGAAAATGTAGGCGTGTCAGCCACCTCCACAATAAAACAATTCACACCTGAACCAGACAGCGCAGAGCAGAATTTAGCCCAGGCCCCAGCTGACCAGGAGAGAGCATTGGTTAGTCGCTCCTGTCTCTCAATTTTACTCAGATTTAAACAATCATACACTTTAATAATTTAATCTGGGACGAGTAACATATCCTTTTAAATTCACTGAACCCTCATATTGAAATGTGTTACGTCCTAACGTAGGTTTTTCTTTATAATTTAACTTGTAACAAAAAAGTGTAGACATTATGTAAGTGTCATGATCTGGTGTCCTTCTCTATCTCTTCCTCCCTCTTCTGGTCACACTCTCACACACACACACACACACACACACACACACACACACACACACACACACACACACACCCTCTGTTACACTCCCGCTCACACATCTTCCATTACACACACACTTACCCACACGCCTTCATTCTTACTCAGCAGTTTCTCATTACCTGTTGCTATTACACTCATCTCTTACACACCTGTCCCCTCTTTCTCTCTGATTAGCATTACTACTTCTAGTTCCCTTCTCTCCTTTCTCCTCTGCCAGATTATTAACTACGCTTACGTATGCATCAGTGCTTTCTACCTAACTCTCTCTTTGTCTAGTCCTGTTTGATGCGGTCTTGTCTTGACTTCACTGGCTATATGTATGCTTACCTGTGCTTTGCCCAGCTACCCTGCTGTTGAAGGCTGTGATCGGTCTGGTGCCTCGTCTATCTGCTGCTACTGCCGGTTTCGCTCTGAGATCTCACGCGGACCTGCTTACCCAGCCCAGGGTTTACTACTGTTTATGTTGCCATTTATCAAGAAGAACTTTTCTGTTTGAAAGCCCAGTTGTGGCTCATTGCCTTTGTTTCATTAAAAGACTACTTTACCTGCTATCGCTCTTGGGTCCTCTCTTCTACCGTGTGACAGTAAGCTAAATAAGATAGTCATTGTACAGTCAGGTTATTCAATTAGCAGAACTTTGTGAGATTGCGACGCATTAAGATGAATGACAGCTTAGTGATTATAAAGGGAGCTCTTTAATGCACTCTTTCTAGGCGATAATCCATTCAGAATTTGAAGAAAACGTATGTTTTGCTGCTTTAGGTAAGCCAATGATTCCCTTACGAAAAAAAGTATTCTTCAAGTTCATTTTATGAAGTATACTTGAGTAATGTTCAAGTATATTTTTAAGTATACTTTATGTAGTAAGTATACTAATGTCAGTACTAGTAGTAAACTTGTAAGTGTACTATTTTAATACCGTTTGGGACTAAATTGGCCCACTTGAAGTATATAAGTATATGTTTAAGTGTACTATAAGTGTAACAGTAGTAAACTTTAAGTGCACAACTAGTTCATAATTATGATTCTCATTTGTACTGCAAGTGAACTTAGGAGTATACTAGTAGTTTACTATTTTAATACTTGTAGCAACTTTGAAGTATACTCTCAGTAAAGTACTAGTTTAGTAGTTTTATACTACAAGTTTTCTTTTAATGTACTCTCAGTAAACTACTAGTTTTTTATACTTGAAAAATACCTTTAACTCTACTTTAATTTTAAAAACATTTTATTAGCTTCATGCATCCTTTTTATGAACACTTGAATGTCAGTAAGTTTCATAAAGAAAGGCAACATTTTAAACAAAATAGTTGAGAAAATCACATTTTTGTCAAAGACTACGCCTTGATCAGATCCAGAACGATGATCAAAACACAGGTGGAGTAGATCGAGTCCAACACCCCCAAAGCTTCACAGTCGTTTTCTCTTCATGGGTTAGGCCTACGCTTCATTTAATTTGGAAACATTAAAGGGTTAGTTCACCCAAAAATGAAAATTCTGTCAGTAATTACTCACCCTCATGTTGTTCCAATCATGTAAGACTTTCGTTCATCTTCGGATCACAAATTAAGATATTTTTGATTAAATCTGAGAGCTATCTCACTCCTCCATAGGCTTCCAGAGGGACCGAAACTCGCCGGCCCAGAAAGTCAGTGAAGAAAATGTTGAAATAGTCCAAGTGACTACAGTGGCTCTACATTAAGTTTATCATGCGACGACAATACTTTTTGTGCGAAAAAACAACAAAAATAACGACTTTATTCAACTATTAGTGTTCTTCAATGTGGGCCTCTGACGAGAGTTCACGGGAGCGCCACGACGCATGCGCGAGAACTGAGATTACGGCGTTCTTCTTCTACTACTACTTGTTACTGGCTGCTCACTCCTTAGGAGTATTATCGCCATCTACTGTACAAGATGACGTCCCGACATTGCCGGGAGCGCAAAACGGGGATGGCCTGAACAGGAGAGCGTGTGCTGCATCGATTGGGACATACAGTTACAAACATTACGAATACAGTTTTACAAAAGCAAAATAATATAATATTTGATGATTGATCGAAAATCGTATCTCTCCCCCCACATGCTCACCTGCAAGACGCTCCGACATTAAATTTCTCTGTAGGCTACTGTAGGCTTTTTGTAGAAAGCCTTTCTTTAAAGTGAATTTCGTTTTGTATTAATTGTAGCATGCAGGCAATATAATCAGGACATGGAGGCGCCCGCGCGCTCGTCTCTTAAATGAACCAAAACTCTACATTGAATCTTTTAAAAAAAAGAAGAAAGAATAGGCTATATATAGACCGACCAACCGACCCCTTTTTTTTTTTTTTTTTTTTTTTTTGCTGTTACGGCAAACCAAAATATTTTTAAGGATGGCCTCAGTAGGCATCGCTTGGCACTGATTACATTTACACCATCAGCTGTCCAATGCTCTGTCTTTCAGAAGCAGACTGCGGTTGTGTTGCAGCATCTTCCATCTCTTGTAGTTCAATGTCTGTGTATTCTGGTTCGAATAAGTATGGTTGGTAAAAAAAAAAATCAAATCTTCATCTACATCGAAATCTGCGGAGTGTAATGGGAGATTTTTGATTTTCATTACTTACTTTGATTTTCATTAACATACACAGGATTGACTTCTATGTATGCTGTTGACCATGTGATATAATGATTGATGTGAAACGCCTGCGAAGCAGGAGAAGAGGGGGAGAGCTTTGAAGGCTGAAGCCCTGACCCCTAAGGTCAAAGGGCTGTCCAATTTAGGACTTGCAGGCTGCAAGTTAAGCTAAACTAAAGTTCAGTGTATAATAGGATCACTGGTGGTGTCTTATCCATCTATGGAGTTTAAAGAACCTTGGAAGATAACAATAACACAGTATAAAGACTGGCCTGCCTCTCTCTCCTGGTCGCACTTGTTCCACAGACTGTACTTGTGACTTCTGTGTGGCAACTGGGCCTTCTTGCAAGATTAAATTACTTTTTAATGATCATTTGATTCCAGACTGTCTCTTACGCCAAAGATGATTGTTTAGTGAATTAAATTGCCATAACAGGACATATTTACGAATACAGTTTTACATACAGCACACGTCTTCAGCTGCTTGTAAACAGACCGTTTTGCGCTCCCGGCAATGTCGGGACGTCATCTTGTACAGTAGATGGCGATAATACTCCTAAGGAGTGAGCAGCCAGTAACAAGTAGTAGTAGAAGAAGAACGCCGTAATCTCAGTTCTCGCGCATGCGTCGTGGCGCTCCCGTGAACTCTCGTCAGAGGCCCACATTGAAGAAGACTAATAGTTGAATAAAGTAGTTATTTTTGTTGTTTTTTTGCACAAAAAGTATTGTCGTCGCATGATAAACTTAATGTAGAGCCACTGTAGTCACTTGCACTATTTCAACATTTTCTTCACTGACTTTCTAGGCCGGCGAGTTTCGGTCCCTCTGGAAGCCTATGGAGGAGTGAGATAGCTCTTAGATTTAATCAAAAATATCTTAATTTGTGATCCGAAGATGAACGAAAGTCTTACATGATTGGAACAACATGAGGGTGAGTAATTACTGACAGAATTTTCATTTTTGGGTGAACTAACCCTTTAAGCAGTTTTGATTTACAAGCTGTTTAATGTTTGATATCACATTATTTTACATTTGAGTGAGCAATCTTCTATCACTTGTTTCAGCTTCTTCTCCTGTGTTTTGATCCGGAGAATCTGTACTAGAATATGTGTCATAGCGCCCCCTACCGTATACCAGTGAAAACATGGATAGCTGGAAAATTCAGTCAATGGTGGGGAAAAGTTTAATTAAAGTAAATATGTACACTACCAGTGGACTAGCCTACACAAAAATTCAGATACGCAGAATTATAAACATATCTGTTTTATATCAATATTTTAATCAATATTTTCAAACAAAGTTTCATAAGACTGTATATGAAAAACGATGTAAAAAAAAGTATATTTAATAGGCTACTCAATCAAAAGAGTTAACACAACTACAAGCCAAGTATACTTTGAATAATTACAATTTTAAGTATATCTCGATCAAAAGATTGAGTACAAGTATAGGCCAAATATACTTGGACTTTTCTCTCAGTATAAGTCAAGTACACTTAAGTGTAATTAAGTATATTTTTGAGAAGTATATAAAATGTAGACTGAAAGTATGCTTTCTTCTTTTTAATTGAAAAGAAGTATAATAGAACACTTGAATAAACTTATTTTCCATGCTTATTTTATTTACTCTATAAGCTATTCCACCCGAAAGTTTGTTACTATATAAAGCTGAACATGTTAGTTTATAAGACGGTGTGTAATATTATGTTTTTAAAAAAGTATTTAATAAGCTACTCAATCAAAATAGTAAACACAAGTACAAGCCAAGAATACTTAGAATACTTAATTATACTTTTCTCAATCAACAAGTATAGGCTAAATATACTTAGACTTTTCTGTCAGTATAAGTCAAGTATACTTAAGTGCAATTTGAAGTATATTTCTGAGAAGTACATAAAGTATATTTCTGAGAAGTATATAAAAAGTAGACTGAAAGTATACTTTCTTATTTTTAGTTTAAAAGAAGTATACTAATAGAACACTTGAATAAACTTCTTTTTCGTAAGGCCCGTACACACCGGGACGAATTTCGCGCGCGATATTCGCCGACGTTTAACGCCTCGTGACTAAACAAAGGGCGCCAATGTGAGTGTGCACACCGACGCGAAAAAAGCCACGCGTAAAAGCGTAATTTTTTTTTAACCGCCTCGGGTTCGTTTTTTTGGTTTGACGCGCCGCGTCAAAAACTATCCGACCAATGAGATTGGCGCTTTTGCTCACGTGTCTGGAGCTTCTGAAGTTACAGTAAAACACAACTTGGGGGTGCTCAAACACAAAACGGTCTTGCCGAGCACAAGGGGCGTCACTAGGCCCTTTTTAGGGGGGCTTCAGCCCCCCTAAACTTCTGCCCAGCCCCCCTAAAAAATATTTGATTAATATATTTTTGATCGCTTCAGTCCCCTTTAAAAAAACTCATTTGAAACGGCGGCAAGCTGCGTCAAGTTTCGGCTCCTCCCCTTATCTGAGTCTGCTTGGATTTAGCGCATTTTTCAATCTGCAGTGGCGCCGAGCAGAGCGAACATCAGAGAGTACAAGGTGTGTCGTGAGTGCATTTATTGATAGATTGCTATGATATTACATCTGCATCGGTGCAGTTCTTTGTCATTTATGCATTGCAGTTTACATAATGTAATGTTACTGGAGCATTGGGAGCAACACGGGACGGTTCGGTTTCTCTTCCAATACCAATACGTTTCGCTGCGTTCACCTTCAGCCCTTATCAGTGTGATAGTTGTTTTTTTCTACAAAACAAAAATGAAGCGATTAACACCCATGAAAACATACTTTAGAAAACGATCATGATTTATTTTAATTTACTTTTTAAACTTTAAAACATATTATTTTGTATTTCGTTATATGCTGCCATGCACAGAAATGATTAAAGACACACATCATTGTCTGAAAGCACTAGATGGCCTTGAGAGAGAAACATCATGTGGAGTTATTTGGTTTTGTATTAATAAATATAGTTTTGTATTAAGTAATAATGAATCAGGAGGAGTGTACATACATATATTAGAGTAAGAGTAGAGTAAAGGGATTTGTGCTTTTCTTTTAAGCACTTGATTTATAGAAGTGGCAAATTGATAATTCATGTTGTTATTTTTAATAAATAGAAATAAATATAGAACAGATTAATCATATTGCCAATAGACAGTTACATTAATACACGTTTAGCTGGTTAGTTAAATGATTTGAAATTAAATAGATTTTCACGGGGTGACTTGATGAATAACCAACCGTATTGTTGATTACAAAGGCTAAAAAGCTTAAAAAATTAAATAAATAATTTATATTTCATTGTAGATGGACTTAGTTACCTAGCTTTCCTGGTAGCTTTGTCTGAGAAAATGATTCATAAATCAACCTATCAGTTGACCCTATGTTTACTTTCTTCACTGACAGACAAAAATTAAAAGCCTGTATCAGTCAAAGCTCAGCTTTAGGAGGGGAAAAGACAGAGCAAGATAAAAACAAAGAGAAAAAGAGTGTGATGCTGATGAGGTGAGAAAAAAACAGCTGCCCGCACATGGTTTTAAAGCTATTGTCATCCAATTTTTTTGGCCTTCAAAACATCTTAAAATGCACATATGTAGATCAGAGAAATCAAAATTTTCTCGGGGGAGCATGCCCCCGAACCCCCCTAACTACCTCACATTCGGTACCTCAGTGATTATAAAACCGTGCCATATGCATGTTACTGGATGAATGAATGAAACTACTTAATAATGAGCATTAGACCATAAACTAACCTTTTTTTTTTTTTTTTTTTACATCATACCCTCATTGGGGGCTGAGCCCCCCTAAAATGAAAATCCTAGAATCGCCCCTGCCGAGCACACATACGTAACAGCGAAGAAGATATACGCCAAGTAACGTCTACACTGCCCATAGACAGACACTGCCGGGAAGAAATGACGAGGAAGATGCAAGGCAAGATGAATGTAGAGCTGCTGGTCTCGTTGGTGTCGGAATAAAGAATTATATGACAAACGCGACAGCGACTACAAAAATCTTGTTAAAAGAGAACTGTTATGGAGAGGTATTGCAGAGTATAGACTGTTATGGAGTGGTATTGCAGAGTATAGACTGTTATGGAGTGGTATTGTATTTCTGTTTTACATTAAGCACCATCTAATGTCAGGGAATGAATTTGCATGTTCACTCGGCTCATCGTCAGCGAAAAACGCTTGGGTGTGAACACAAAAAACGCGTTGAAAAACGCTGGCGAATAACGCGCGCCGGTATTCGTCCCGGTGTGTACGGGCCTTTAGGCTATTTATTATTCAAACTGGCTGCCATGCCAAATCATGCATATGCTTACCTGTTCAAATTATAGTGGTTTGTGAACATAAACACTTTAATAACAAGAGCGTTTATGCTGGGATGTGTAGGTTGTTGATAGTCGACATGTTATGTAACTATTTCATGACATTCTATTCAAATGTTTTTTTTAAGGAGGAATTGCATCTAGCCTTTACCTAGAGTTGGTTCACCCTCCGCCTATATCTGAGTCGTAAGAATATTTTCAGAGGGCCAGTCTGAAATGAGTGGAGTAGGTGTTTATTGGCCAGCCCAGACACGAACTTCTGCGAACAGAGACTGGACCTTCATCAAGATCAATATTTTCACCGGCGTTACAAAAAAAAAAAAAAAAAAAGACTGTTTGAGTCCAGATCAGACATTGCGAGTAATAATAGAACGGGTCTTATTCACTAATAATTGCTTGGATTATTATGTATATGCATGCACAGGAGAACTTCTCTCGAAAAATCGGCCTAAAATCTGAAAAAAGCATAATTCACAACACGCACATGAATTTGTTTGTGAATATGAAGTAGCCTACTCTAAATGAGCGGGCACGAGATTAGTTTAAGTTAGACGCTCAACCATCTCCATTTAAGGGTTTTCCGCACAACTTTTCCTTTACAACTTTTCATCACTCTCGTCAAACATACGCCGCTCTCGCCAGGTCCTCGAGCAATGCCAGGTGCGTCATTCTGAAAACCAGTTCAAACACGATAAACACCTTTTATACAGATTACAGACCTCTCATTAGCCAGCTGTACATACGCGTACATTTGCGTTATTCAGAGAAACCTCGCAGCTGAAATACACTCACCTAAAGGATTATTAGGAACACCATACTAATACTGTGTTTGACCCCCTTTCGCCTTCAGAACTGCCTTAATTCTACGTGGCATTGATTCAACAAGGTGCTGAAAGCATTCTTTAGAAATGTTGGCCCATATTGATAGGATAGCATCTTGCAGTTGATGGAGATTTGTGGGATGCACATCCAGGGCACGAAGCTCCCGTTCCACCACATACCAAAGATGCTCTATTGGGTTGAGATCTGGAGACTGTGGGTGCCATTTTAGTACAGTGAACTCATTGTCATGTTCAAGAAACCAATTTGAAATGATTCGAGCTTTGTGACATGGTGCATTATCCTGCTGGAAGTAGCCATCAGAGGATGGGTACATGGTGGTCATAAAGGAATGGACATGGTCAGAAACAATGCTCAAGTAGGCCGTGGCATTTAAACGATGCCCAATTGGCACTAAGGGGCCTAAAGTGTGCCAAGAAAACATCCCCCACACCATTACACCACCACCACCAGCCTGCACAGTGGTAACAAGGCATGATGGATCCATGTTCTCATTCTGTTTACGCCAAATTCTGACTCTACCATCTGAATGTCTCAACACAAATCGAGACTCATCAGACCAGGCAACATTTTTCCAGTCTTCAACTGTCCAATTTTGGTGAGCTCGTGCAAATTGTAGCCTCTTTTTCAAATTTGTAGTGGAGATGAGTGGTACCCGGTGGGGTCTTCTGCTGTTGTAGCCCATCCGCCTCAAGGCGTGTTGTGGCTTCACAAATGCTTTGCTGCATACCTCGGTTGTAACGAGTGGTTATTTCAGTCAAAGTTGCTCTTCTATCAGCTTGAATCAGTCGGCCCATTCTCCTCTGACCTCTAGCATCAACAAGGCATTTTCGCCCACAGGACTGCCGCATACTGGATGTTTTTCCCTTTTCACACCATTCTTTGTAAACCCTAGAAATGGTTGTGCGTGAAAATCCCAGTAACTGAGCAGAATGTGAAATACTCAGACCGGCCCGTCTGGCACCAACAACCATGCCACGCTCAAAATTGCTTAAATCACCTTTCTTTCCCATTCTGACATTCAGTTTGGAGTTCAGGAGATTGTCTTGACCAGGACCACACCCCTAAATGCATTGAAGCAACTGCCTTGTGATTGGTTGATTCGATAATTGCATTAATGAGAAATTGAACAGGTGTTCCTAATAATCCTTTAGGTGAGTGTATATATGATGATGATGAATATATGAGCATATATATATATATATTATTATATTATTATTTATTTAAAAAAAATTTTTTACATTTAGAATAAATTTTAGTATGAACGTTTTTGGTGAATCGTGATTTGTTTGTGAAAACGTTCGTATGCAGATTTCATGCACAAATTTGTGCGTACACATGCTTAGTCAATGAGACCCAATGAGTTGTGCTAAAAATAGCAGTTTTCTAATTACAAAGTCAATATTAATTTAGTGTGAAGCCAAGCAATAGTTAGATGTTCTGTGTGGTTTAACAACACTCGCAATTAATGTCCCGACCGGAGTAGCCGAGGTGTGTTGCAAGTTATGGAGATATTTTATATATTCTAGCGCTCCAAACATGAGCCAGCACCATGTATGCGCACATATTTCATCATGTCTTCTTCAAATTAAATATATATAAATATATATGTGCAAATAAGGAAGCTGATACAGCGGTACAACAATGTAGCCCGAAAATTGAAGAGAGGACAAAAAAAAGGAACTATGTGTCATTTGTTCAGAGATTGTTCAGAGTGCTTGTTACAGGTCTGTGTTATTGGTTGTTGTCTCCCCTCTTCCCACCTTCTACACTCCCACTTTTCCACAGCTTTTAATGCCCATCTATTTTTTTTATGTCATGTCACTTTAAATCTAAATCTGGCCCATACTCATTAATGAAGTGAGTCTTGAAGACAATGGTTGGACTGTTTTGTTTGATGGGACAACAAAGTAAATTGTAGATAGTACTTGAAATTTTTGTGCTATTTTATATTATTCCACAAAACAAACCTGAAAATGCATATAACAAATATCCCTCCATGTTGAAGGGAGGGATGAGGTCATTGTGTAACATGCTACTGGCATGTAGGTGTGTCAGAAGGTGTGGAACTAGCCCTTCACTAGCAGGATAGTGGTATCACATGGGCTCAGATAGAGTTACATCATGAATAATTACACACTCACACTGAGATCAGACTCAGTAAGGCTCATTTCAGCCTTACACAAGTCAAAATGGACATAGCTGTCCTGCCGAACAACAATCATCCAGAGAAGTTTCTGCAGCTGGATGTGGGAATGCTGCCGGCTACACATGGCATGTTCCAGATCGGCATGTCTCACCAAAGGCAGTGGCACAACCGGATGTACTCGCAGGTAAACGCTATTAGCATACAGCAGGTAAACGCTGTTAGCATACACACTCAAGCTGCTGTAGAAACAGTCTGACTGAGGGACAGTATTTGTTATCGGGAACTCAATTTATTCAATCTTTAGTTTTCACTTGCTTATTAAACATAATATAACGTAATAATTTTAAAAAATATATTTTATTTTATCTCATTTAGTTTGATTTAACTCATTGGACTAAACACACTCCTTTTAAATTTGTCAAGTAGACCCTTTATGAACACTTCAGGAGTTGCTGTATTTCTTTTGACTTTAGGTGCTTTTTTCCAGTAATGTCTTCAGTTTGGATGATGTCAGGGCAGTGAGGTATGAGATTATTATTGTGCCTTTAAAATTGAACGAATTTTTCAAGAAATTAATGAAAATATAAACTGAAACTTAATAAAATGTCTTTGAAACTGGAAATTTTTTTGTTTTGTTTTTAATATACTGCATGTTTTACTAATTGTTTTCTCTTTTTCTTTCTCTGATCTGTACTTACAAATGCGCTTCCGGAGTTTTCTTTTACGCTTCTGAAGTTTTCGTTTTCGCTCCCTGCGTTTTCGTTCGCCATTCAGCCACATAACTCTCGTGGGAGCGGGGCTAACAGCGATGTGTTATCATTGGCTACTGAGTTTTTGATTGACAGATTCTTGACCTGGAAGCTAAAAAAAAAAAAAAAAAATGCATTGTGTTCACTCCGAGCATAATCAGTGCTCATCATTGTGTAACATTATTGTTCTGAAAATGGTTTGATTAGAAAAAAATGGTTAATAACAAGTTTTTTTTTTTGCCATACCAGAACTTATATTGAACTTTATACGAAGAGCTTGTGACTGAACCTCGTAACTCCAGCGGATCCTCAAACTGTCGCTAGGATGACCTGCCTCAATCGTGAATGAAGGGCTACACGCATTTTGAAGACTGTCTCTGCTTGTTTGCAGTGAAAGGGTAAATCGTTAAAAAATATCTTAAAAATTATTAATAAATTTTTTTTTTTTTTAAATTTAAATTTAATTAAAAATTACAAATATTTTTTTATATCCTGAATAGTACTGCAATTTTCGCTGGTTTCAAAACACACCATGCTGGATATAACGTGCCATGGTGACATATCCTCAGAAATGGAATTCCAAGTCATCAAATATAAAATAAAATAAAAATTACCTTGCCTTTTTGAAAAATATATTTTTAAATACCACCCATATCGGTGCTTATCCACCTTATTTTGCAACACAAAAGAGTCAGATACAACTGAAATGGGAAATGAATGAATGTAACTTTTGGCCCTCTAGTGGTTAAAACCAAAACTTCATGCATTTGGGGGAAGAACATTGTTTTGGTTGTGCTTTGGCTCTGCATGACTGTGCGGATGAATATGATTATCCAACTGCTCATAAAACATTCACTACTAGGCTTACAAGATATAATCAGTATAGATGGAAAGGATCTTAAGCTGACTAACTGTAGACGTAACTGTAGCTTTACCCGCGGAGTACTTATACCAGAACAAAACAGTCTACTGGGGAGTGGAGGGAGGAAGGTGAACTTATATTTGTATATGTATTTGTCTATTTATATTTATATATATAAATATACATACATATATTCACATATAGCCTACAAACTAAATTAATTTCATTAATTAGTTACATTCCAGAAATGATGATTATGAAACTATATATTTATATAAATTTCATGAAAATGTTCTATTTTTTTGGGGGGTAATAGTTATTTTAATTTTATTTTTATGTTCTTTTGTGAAAGAAAATTCAGTTTTAGTTTTTTTTTTTCTATTTCCAGTTAATCATTTTAGTGCTTCAACTTAAACATTCAGATCTGATCTGAAATATTGAAACACGAACATCGTTTTCTTGACATTCCTTAAGTTAAGTGGCTAAATATTCTGAATGTTCCAATCCAATCTGACCTGTAATGTCAGCATGTGCGTGACATCAAGGCGCGAAGAAAGCCACTTACTGACGGCACCGCACGTAGGGTTAAGAATATGCATGTAAACGCAAACGCTGCTTTGCTGTCTTAACTTCTGGCAACATGCATGTTGGTCAGATGTGCATGTAAAAACGTAATCAGTGTCAAGCTGTCATTTTGCCCACAGCTCCAGAGTTATTCACGGCATGAATGTCTCTGGCAGCATACAGGTCACGTACTCTTGGGGAAGATGCACCAGTTGAATGGGTGCATCTCCCCTGAAAGTGTGAGGTCTTGAGTCTTGTTGTCTTTGCTTCTTTATTGCTGTGATATGTGGAGATTTCCTCTGATTGCCGTCATCCATCATGCTCTTCTAACAGCGGATGCAATGCAGCTCCTTACCTCTGGATTTACTGAGGCACTGGAGCCCCTTCCTTCTTACGGTCTAGGATTTTCATCCACTGGTTCTCTTCCAGCTTCCCAAGCATCAGCCGGCGATCTGGATTACGGGTTGAGCACTGGAAAATCAGGTCATGGCAAGCTGAAAAGTGTTCAGAGAGAGCGCAGGCTAGTCTTAGAGACAGACACACACTAATGTTGAAATATGAAAAAGTTTTTGTAAACCGTAAACATTTCTATTGGCTAGATTTCTAGTGGAACTATTTGTGTCGGTGTGGATCGTTTTCACCTGTGGATATGGCCGGATCCATGTCGATGCATTCACGCAGTATTGTGTCAAAGCTTTAAAAGGGCAAATATCCGTGCATGATTTCAAAGAGCAAAAGTCCCAGTGCCCTGACATTTGCTGGGCCGGCGTGGAATATGTTGTGACCTATGACCTCAGGTGGGGTGTACGAGCTTCGTCCTGTAAAAGAGACATTTTGTAATCAACAAGACAATATTATGTGATCCGTAAGATACCAAACGTGGCTACGGTAACGAAACATGTCAACTCACCTTGATATTTGCTGCTGTTAAAGCCTTATGTATTGCTCAGACAAGCACAGCGGAAGTCGATTAGCTTGAGCTCCAGACTGTGGTGAGACACCAGGACGTTCCCCGTGTGGATATCACCATGGAAAACTCCTCGTTCATGGCAGTGTTTGACCGCTTGGACTGCCCGAAGCATTAACCAGCATGCTTGTCTTTCAGTCATGTCATCTGCCATCAAGATGAAATCCTCCAAGCTCTTGTTCAGGTTTCTCCATGATGAGCACGAAGCCGCTCTCCTCCTCAGTCCAGTGGTGTAATTTGATGATGTTGGGGCATGAGGGAGCTTGTCCCAAACGCAGCATCAGTGCTACTTCTTCAAGCACAGGTTTGGGAAGATCAGGCTAGAGAGAAAAACAACAGCGGTTAGTTTGCTATGAGTAACTCTTAAACTAGAAGATTTGAAGAACATTGCTTTAGTCTGTCTATTTCAGCTTTATGTTTGCTACAGTTATAATCTGCACTTTACCCATCAAATATTCTTACAACATCAAGATAACGGGACGTTCTGCGTTTGGAAATGCACTTGATGGCAACCTTTATTATGACGCTGAATACTTGGTTTCCCTCATACACTTTGCTGAATTTTCCTGATGTCATCAGACTACCCACTTCAACCAAAGACACGACAGATCCTGAAAAACACACACAGAAACAGAACATGAGTCTGCAAGTTTCTTTGATGGTCTGTTCTGATCTAATCTTTAAGTGGTGTCAAGTCAAGTCACCTTTATTTATAAAGCGCTTTTACAATACAGATTGTATCAAAGCAGCTTTACAGAGATAACAGGAAAATAATGCAACAAAGTTTGTGTCTAGAAGAAAATAGCATCACAGTCCAGCTTAAGTAAGTTCAGTGATGTTTCATTTTTGTTGTAAAAAAGTTATTATTTTAGTTCATTTATATATATATAGCCGCTCTGCAGAAAACAGTGATGTCATCGTCCAGCTCAGTTCAGTTCTCATATAATGGTATCAATGCAGGCAGATCAGTAATATTGTTGAATATTAAATGTCCCCAACTAAGCGAGCCAAAAGCCAAGGCAACAGTGGCAAGGAACCAAAACTCCATCAGTGACAGAATGGAGAAAAATACCTTGGGAGAATCCAGGCTCAGGCGCTCAGTTCTCTGGCCAATGTCAGAGTATTTCAGCCTAGCATTTATAAGTCACAATAAATGGACAATTAAACAAGGCAGACACACACACACCAAATATCCCTCTGAACACCAGAGCACGT
Organism: Leuciscus leuciscus; assembly: GCF_965113295.1. NCBI lineage: Eukaryota > Metazoa > Chordata > Actinopteri > Cypriniformes > Leuciscidae > Leuciscus > Leuciscus leuciscus. The sequence goes on from NC_138723.1 coordinate 4,092,514, forward strand.
CTCACACACACACACACACACCTCAAATCATCTGAACACCAGAGGGCATCTCACACACACATACACCAAATCATCTGAACACCAGAGGGCATCTCACACACACACACACACACACACACACACACACACACACACACACACACACACACCAAATCATCTGAACACCAGAGGGCGTCTCACACACACATACACCAAATCATCTGAACACCAGAGGGCATCTCACACACACACCAAATCATCTGAACACCAGAGGGCGTCTCACACACACATACACCAAATCATCTGAACACTAGAGGGCATCTCACACACACACACACACACACACACCAAATCATCTGAACACCAGAGGGCGTCTCACACACACAAACACCAAATCATCTGAACACCAGAGGGCATCTCACACACACACACCAAATCATCTGAACACCAGAGGGCGTCTCACACACACACACACCAAATCATCTGAACACCAGAGGGCGTCTCACACACACATACACCAAATCATCTGAACACCAGAGGGCATCACACACACACACACACACACACACACCAAATCATCTGAACACCAGAGGGCGTCTCACACACACACACACCAAATCATCTGAACACCAGAGGGCGTCTCACACACACATACACCAAATCATCTGAACACCAGAGGGCGTCTCACACACACATACACCAAATCATCTGAACACCAGAGGGCATCACACACACACACACACACACACACACACACACACCAAATCATCTGAACACCAGAGGGCGTCTCACACACACAAACACCAAATCATCTGAACACCAGAGGGCATCTCACACACACACACACACACACACACACACACACACACACACACACACACCAAATCATCTGAACACCAGAGGGCATCTCTCACACACACACACACACACACACACACACACACACACACACACACCAAATCATCTGAACACCAGAGGGCATCTCACACACACACACACACACACCAAATCATCTGAACACCAGAGGGCATCTCACACACACACACACACACACACACACACACACACACACACACACACACCAAATCATCTGAACACCAGAGGGCATCTCACACACACTCCAAATATGCCCTGCCGCAAGAAGTATAACACGCATCATTCCAGGAAACCCCTATCGCTGTATCTGAATAAACAGGAGACTGAAACGCTTTGATTAAACATGACTAATAAACACACGACTGCCTTATTCTGTGTCAGAAGCTCATCATCTCACAGAAGGAGGAGCTCAGCTGTCCTTATGAAGTGAGTTTGAAGTAAAAACATGTTATTAAATGTTGTCTTTTGTTGGACAAGAGGTTCATGAATGCTTCTCATGTTTGAAAATATGTTTGAAGCGTGTCGCAATGCTTTCAGATGGAGCAGCGTTTACGAGAGGCGGGATTAACATTAAGTGACATGGCATCTGACGCACAGAAGCCAATGGCACATGTCACTATGCGTATTGGCACATCCGGTCAAGTCAAGTCAAGTCATCTTCATTTATAGCGCTTTTAACAATGTAGATAGTTCCAAAGCGGCTTTACATTGATAATAGGAAATTAAAGTAACACAGATTGTTTTGGCTTTATAGCAGCTCAAGAATAAAGTTATTGTCCAGCTAAAGTTAGTTTGATTGATTCACTTCCGTCACAACGATCATTAGTTATTAACTTAGGGGCCGCTAACACGACACCGCTCTAACAGAAAACTCTTCAGTTCTCTCTGCGTAAACTTTAAAAATGCAAACCAGTGAGAACGCTGATGGCGTGCACATGCGTATTACGAGTTCAGTCTATAGGTGTGTGCGTTTGAATATATGTGCGCAGGCGCGTAGTGCTTCCCTACAAACCAACCCTCAACATACTACTTGTCTGGCCTTAAAATTAATAATATAGAATTGTTATCGCTTCCACGTAGCCACGCGAACCGGAATCATCCCGACAACCTTTATCTGTACAGAGGTAAAGGGAAGGGAAGGAGGCCTTCACAGGGGAGAGACTAGCTGACACTTCAGGACTGAGTTGTCGTCGTGTCCAGGCACAGGTCCTTCATCAGATCTGGAGTGTGTGTGTGTGTGTGTGTGTGTGTGTGTGTGTGTGTGTGTGTGTGTGTGTGTGTGTGTGTGTGTGTGTGTGTGTGTGTGTGTGTGTGTGAGTGTGTGTGTCCAGGCGCAGGTCCTTCATCAGATCTGGAGTGTGTGTGTGTGAGTGTGTGTGTCCAGGCGCAGGTCCTTCATCAGATCTGGAGTGTGTGTGTGTGTGTGAGTGTGTGTGTCCAGGCGCAGGTCCTTCATCAGATCTGGAGTGTGTGTGTGTGAGTGTGTGTGTCCAGGCGCTGGTCCTTCATCAGATCTGGAGTGTGTGTGTGTGAGTGTGTGTGTCCAGGCGCTGGTCCTTCATCAGATCTGGAGTGTGTGTGTGTGAGTGTGTGTGAGTGTGTGTGTCCAGGCGCAGGTCCTTCATCAGATCTGGAGTGTGTGTGTGTGAGTGTGTGTGTCCAGGCGCAGGTCCTTCATCAGATCTGGAGTGTGTGTGTGTGAGTGTGTGTGTCCAGGCGCTGGTCCTTCATCAGATCTGGAGTGTGTGTGTGTGTGAGTGTGTGTGTCAGGCGCAGGTCCTTCATCAGATCTGGAGTGTGTGTGTGTGTGTGTGTGTGTGTGTGTGTGTGTGTGTGTGTGTGTGTGTGTGTGTGTGTGTGTGTGTGTGTGTGTGTGTGTGTGTGTGTGTGTGTGTGTGTGTGTGTGTGTGTGTGTGTGTGTGTGTGAGTGTGTGTGTCCAGGCGCAGGTCCTTCATCAGATCTGGAGTGTGTGTGTGTGAGTGTGTGTGTCCAGGCGCAGGTCCTTCATCAGATCTGGAGTGTGTGTGTGTGTGAGTGTGTGTGTCCAGGCGCAGGTCCTTCATCAGATCTGGAGTGTGTGTGTGTGAGTGTGTGTGTCCAGGCGCTGGTCCTTCATCAGATCTGGAGTGTGTGTGTGTGAGTGTGTGTGTCCAGGCGCTGGTCCTTCATCAGATCTGGAGTGTGTGTGTGTGAGTGTGTGTGAGTGTGTGTGTCCAGGCGCAGGTCCTTCATCAGATCTGGAGTGTGTGTGTGTGAGTGTGTGTGTCCAGGCGCAGGTCCTTCATCAGATCTGGAGTGTGTGTGTGTGAGTGTGTGTGTCCAGGCGCTGGTCCTTCATCAGATCTGGAGTGTGTGTGTGTGTGAGTGTGTGTGTCAGGCGCAGGTCCTTCATCAGATCTGGAGTGTGTGTGTGTGTGTGTGTGTGTGTGTGTGTGTGTGTGTGTGTGTGTGTGTGTGTGTGTGTGTGAGTGTGTGTGTCCAGGCGCTGGTCCTTCATCAGATCTGGAGTGTGTGTGTGTGTGTGTGTGTGTGTGTGTGTGTGTGTGTGTGTGTGTGTGTGTGTGTGTGTGTGTGTGTGTGTGTGTGTGTGTGTGTGTGTGTGTGTGTGTGTGTGTGTGTGTGTGTGTGTGTGTGTGTGTGTGTGTGTCCAGGCGCAGGTCCTTCATCAGATCTGGATACGCCCTGAATCCGGCGGACTGCGGTAAACCTCGGGATAAACAGAGAGACTAATATTAGCGTAGACGCCATTCTTCTTATGATGTAACGAGTACATCAGGATTTATGGGAAGTGTTCCCGGTTCCGGCTGACCTAATCTATGCAGCCTAACACTGAATTATAGAAGTATATTATGTGTTATGTGTATGCTAGGCCAAAGAGATGTGTCTTTAGTCTAGATTTGAACTGACAGAGTGTGTCTGCTTCCCGGACAATGTTAGGAAGACTGTTCCAGAGTTTTGGTGCTAAAAAGGATAAATAAATCCGGTCTTCATTGGCATGTGCCAGTGGATTGTGGCCTGTGTCACTGACATTATCGTGACACACTGACACTGACATGACACCTGACTGACACCAAGTCGTGGATCATGTCGCCGTGTGTTGTGACACCTCCAGTAGTGACTGATAGATTAATCGAGCACCTATACTGATGTAACTGTGACACAAAATCCTAAATAAATAGCCTAATTTTGTGATATTTTAAAAATCAATTAAACGCATTAAATTCAGTCATATTTTTCCAAACGTGTTATTTGTGTCCCGTCTGTATTTGATTGGTATGTGCCACTGAATGTTTTGCAATACCAGAGCTACTTTATGTTGCTTATCTCGCAACTGCCCGATAACAAACTGCCCATTCTAGGAAAGACACGAAATAAATCTATCATGGGTCACTACGAATAACGTATGAACAGTCGCGCATCTGTTACTGTAAACCTTTATTTTTGCACGCCAGTAGGTGTCAGTATAAGTTAGTGTAACACTGGCCAGCGCAAGATTCTCATCTGTGGCTTCAATATTTCAAGTCCTTCCAAAAAGTGTAAAAAAAAGCAATTATTAATAATAATTTGTTAAGCTATGTATCTGAAAAGGATTACATTCAAAACTATATTTTTTCCAATAATATCATGTCTGAGGTGAAGCTGGTGACCTCCTGCATATCGACAACTTCACTGCACTCACTGAACACAGATGCTGCTGCTCGATTACACTGGACACACACGGGTGTAAACTCTCGATGAAGTATCTATCGAGTATCTAAAGCGTTGAAGGCAGTTGAATCACTCTCATTACACTGACTTTTACTCAACTAGTAGATTCGCCTAGCTAGCTCATTGTTCGAAGTTTGAGCGCTCGCGGTTTATAGCTACGGACAGTGACGTCACGCTAGAGGTACTCACCTTTGTTTATCGTCGAATTTTACAGCGGAGTGGAATATCACACACTTTGAAACCGAGGCCGAACCAACTGTAGATGCGCTTCCCCTATAAAACACATTTAGATTTTCATGACATAGTTTCAATTTACGTGTCGCCTAGTAACAACATACACAGAGGCTAACCCTAACCCTAACCCTAACCCGATAACAACCCATTGTTCATTTTTAGAACAGCAAGTATACTGTAGTATGGGTGATTTGGCATGGCAGCCCATAATGCTTTGCTTTGCCGCGCACTCATCCTGAAAGTGAAGGCGTCTCGATCGCCCCCAGGTGGACATAAACCCCGCCCTCCCTCCCTTAATCTCAAATTAAACAACCAAATAACACATTTTTTTCCCCCAAAGATGGTTTCTGTCATTTTAGGCAGTTTTTATCACACTGATGTAAGTGTTCGGTTTTAGATAGCCTACGTTTGGTTTGAGTTATTTGATGCCATAAAAATGGGGCGTGGTGTGATGATTGACAGCTGTGATTGACAGCTCTCTGAGTGATGTAGTCACTGAGGCATCAACTGGCTTTTTTTCAGTATATCGGGAGGAGATTGGAGGTTTAACTTTAATTTATACATAAATTATATTTAATTTATATTTAATTATTTATTTATTTATTTTTGGTCTGAAATGAGGATAACAAAAATTAAACAAGGTCTAATAATCCATTCCAATAACCCGAATCTATATGAGAAAAGCAGAGGTGCTGCATTAATAACAAGTTGCTAACATACTGATTGCATGTGTTAAACATACAGTAGCCTATGTTTTAACCATACATTCTAGGATGTTAAGCTGAATCAGACTGCTTGAGCAAAAGATTGTTGATTTATCTGTCCACTAAATTGTGGCCCCACACACTGAAAACCGACACAAACAATTTCCTCCGGCGCAGATGTGGCCCACACCTCTGTAACAATGACTCTCATTTATTGATGTGGCCCAGATCTGGCTAGGACACTGAAAAGTGACTTACATTGTGATATGTGGCCCAGGTCTGGCCCAGCTGAGGCTGATCTGGCTGAGAGTCGGCCTCGTCCAGCTGGCAGTAAAACACTAATTCAAACATTTTAAAAGATTAAGGGTTTTTATTATAAAGTTAACAAATACACTTTAATATAAACATGTATTAACAATGAACAAGTGCACAAAAATGTCAACATATTAACAACACTTTTTAAACCACAAAATAAAGAGTACATTTTACTTTCACTCTTTCACTCTCTTTTACTAAATAATTTCCTTTTGCAAAAGCCAAGTCAAGTCAGGTTTCATTATATAGCGCTTTATACAATACAGACTGTTTCAAAGCAGCTGACGTCGCATGCATACCCTCTATAAGTGCAAGAAGCAATATCACTTTGCAAAAATGTCACCAGTCACAGGAATCAGTGTACTTTTCTTTCAGGATTCTTCGGGCCTATTTAGGTCTGTAATTACAGCATTCACACAGAGCAGAGCTGCGCTGCAAGACTATGTTGATGCACCTGTGGACTGGCATGGGCCAACATGGGAATTCACTCTAGTCAACAAAAAAAAAAGAACATTTTATTTAAATGCCCCCTTCATAAATCTCACTGTGTTTTGCAGGGAATGGAGAGAGGAAAGGAAGAAAAGGCACCAGCAGACAGTCATGTGTTTGAAGACAGGGAGCTGGAGAAACACATCACTCCTCAAACTCTAAAACCAAAGATCAAGCAGAACCCTCTCTATTCTCACATCAACATCATCCACACGGAGGAGAACAAGTCCAAACCATCCTGGACCATCCAGGACTATGACAGACACACTGCACACGGTCAGCTAGCAGACTATATGAAGGTACTACATCTGCCCACACAGGCACAGACAAATGCACGTTACAATTTGAATAACATTGTATTATGAGAACGTGATATGATCAGGTAATGATACAAAATATAATTTGTAACATATTTGAGTTAGTAATCTAATTCTTTGGATTACTTTTCCAATACTGGTAGATTTTTTTTATCTGATCTTTTAAGTATATAAAAAAAAAAAAAAAAAAACTTGAGTGTATAAAATAACTTTTTCTGAACACATGTGGATTATTTTTGTAGAACAAGGCAAAAAAAACAACAAAAAAACATTATTTGTAGCCTTTTATACATTGATTAAGTTTAATGCTTTTCTCATTTAAAACATTCTTTGTTAAAAAAACCCACCTGAGACTGCAACACAGACAAAGTGAACAGATTCATGTTTAATCTATCATTCTAAGCATTTCAAATTGTTTTCTGGCAAGCTACTGTACATAAATAGAAACATGCTATAATGCCTCTTTGTAATTGCAGTGGAATTTACTCAATGACATCTTATCCACCTTTTACTCTACTCACTAGAATGTAATTATATACATTCCTCACAGAGAGCATTTAAGAGAGCGTTTCTTTACTGTTCAGTCACTCATCAGAATGCACAATCTATAAATTTTTATGGCTAAATTCACTAAATGTTAAACAAATGACAATAAAATTCAATCACTTTAGTAATGTAAATACTTTTAAATGTAAATTACCAATCATATCAATTGTTACTATAACTGAATATTCTATAATAACTCATATTTTGCATTTGAAAAATTAAACCTGCACGCGTCTCGAGTTTCTCACGGAGGAGCTTCGGAAGCATAAAAGGAGGCTTGCACTTTTCCACACTTTAATAATAAAACAAACACAAAACGAGAGTAAAGCAGCAAACAAAAGTGAGCAAGTGGGAGATTTGAAGAATGACCATAGAAAGAGAGATGGCTGAGAGACATTACAAAAGAGAGAAGCTCAGAGTAATATCACTGGAAATAAATGGTTATGATCAGGCAAGAGCTTTAGGATCTGCGTTAATACTAGAAAAGCTGTCCAGCGCTGGAGAGAGCTCAGCGGGAAGGCCTGATAACGGACACTAGTGTTCTTTCTACTCCATACGTGAGTAACATTGGTTTTGCTTTGTTTTACAGAACCAAGATGTGCTGTTGTTGTAATGTTAGCTCTAGTAACAGGACAGTTTGAGTGTCATTGTTTGTCTGGAGCTGCTGGTGACTAACAACAAACTCTTGCTTGTATATACTCCAGTGTACTTTATGTTCATTTTTGGTTCTGCCTTGAAACGCTCATTCGCTTTATTTTTCCCCTCAGCTATGATAAAGAGATATCACTCTTTCATTGTGTGTTCTGTTTCGAAAGTGCAACTCAACATTCCATCTTGGATTAACGATATGAGGAATGCCCTCAGTGTGACCGGTGTCTGAAGCATGTGTGAAAAAACGCCAAATATTATTGGCCGATGACATCATGACGTCATTAGCAGAGCGCCTGTGAGTGTAGATGTCATCAGTTTTTGGATTCAGGAGCTGTTTGTTACATGTGTGAAGGTGATCTAACAGAGAATCCAGCCAAGCGTTTCAGGAAGTGAGTCTCCCTAAGCTAAGTCTCCCCTTAGAGCTGAGTCTCTCCTGTCTCTGAGGCCCCCCTTTGGTGGAGCGGCAATACTAAGGTTACAGAAAATCCCTTGGGTAAGCTCTTTATTGTTCCCTCCCTGGAACAATGTTCCCTCCCTGACTGTCTTGGGTCTTAAAGTAGGGTCCGTTCCCTTTTTAAGCAGGCAGGAGCGTTCTCCCCCAGTTACTTTATGGTAGTTAAGTAGAGTTGCGGCTCCCCTGTGGCTTTGGGCTTGCCTGCACATCTCCTTCAGACAAAAAAGTTGATGATATGGAGAACAGGCGCATTGTTATACTCACAGGTGTTCTGCTAATGAAGTCATGGGGCCCTATTTGAACAATCTAAGCGCATGGTCTAAAGCACAAGTCGCAAGTTCACTTAGGGCGTGTCCGAATTCACTTTAACGACGGGAAAAATGGTCGGCGCTCCCGGCGCATGGTCTAAAAGGGTTGTCACTATTATCTTAATGAGTAATGGGTCTGTTTTGGGCATAATCTCATCTCCCTTCCCTTTAAAAACCAGTTGCGCTCGCGCTATGGCGGATTCGCTATTTACATGGTGGAATTTACAAGCGGAAAAACTGAACGCGTCTTCAGAGCGCAAACTGATCTGCTCGTGTGCGAGGTTAAAGCGCGCAAGCACACCATCTACGGGACAAGCCGGATTCCAGCATATCTTTATGTACACAATATTAATCTTTTGCATTGTAATCCTTTTATTTTTAATATTTGGCATGTTTGTGTGCTGCTGCGCGTCCCTGTGTGTGTAATAAGCAGAGTGGACGCGCGTTGTGGACCCGCCTTTAGGCGCACATTACTAATGTGCTCTTTAAATTACAAAAAAAATATGGCGCAGTCTATTTCAGTTCCTCAAAATATCAACGCGCCAACAATGCGCCTGAACACACCGCGTTTTCAGACCAGCAGCCCATGGGCGCACAAATGGGCGCAAATGCATTTGCTATTTAAACAACGTGGCGCAGCACGTGGAAATGATAACTGCGTCGGACTGAAACTAGCAAAAAACAATTGCGTTGCGTTTGGCGCTGCATTGCGCCGGGCCCATTGACTGCCGTAGGCCAATAATATTTGGCGTATTTTCACAAGTGCTTCAGACACCGGTCATGCTGTGGGTGTTTCCCATATCGTTGATCCAAAATGCAGTTTTGAATCCCCCTTCTCAGGGAACCATGGTTACAGTCATTTTGGGGGTGGAGCAATGAAGGGAGGGGTGTGTTTGTTTGGGTTGATTTCAAACATCAACAGTGTTTCTCAGAAACCGCTCACTGCACCTTTAAGAGCTACTGACTCTGCCATGTGATTATGATCCTATGACACTTAAGCCTGTGGAATATAACATTGACAAACTGTATACAATGAACAATCATTAATAATCTTGCTTTATGCTAACAATAAGCAACATTGAGGTGACATTCTAATTAACATATTCTACTTATCCTGTATTGCAATTTAATCACCAAATTTAATATTTATGTCAACATCCCATTAATTATTTGGTAACACCTTATTTGTTACCATTTATTATAATGTTCTGAATGTGTCTTTCAGGAAGACCCAAGGGAACTGAGCTTCTGGCTGGAAGATCTCTACACCCCCGGCTATGATTCTCTGCTCAAGAAGAAAGCAGCTGAAATGAAGAGGAACAAAATTTGTAAAACATTTGCACTCATCACCCTGTTAGTTTGTGCAGTAGTGATCATTATTACTGTGCCAATAGTGGTAACACAGTCAAGAGTCTGATGGAGCCATGCCAGCCGCTTACTCTAATCTGCTGTAACAGTTACCCTTACAGGGGTGAAAGTTATCATCCCAGCCATTTGAAGGCGACAGAGAGAGGAAATGGGGGATGAAGGTTTCCTCTAAAAGAGAAGAAATGAGGGCATGGTAATGGAGTTTGTTTGATGGGGTGAAAAAGGCCAGACATCACCTTTTTTCAAGTGAAATTTATTTCAAAAGCTTAAATGGGTCCTATTATGCCCTTTTACAAAGTTTTGATTTTGTATTTGGGGTGTACTACAATATGGTGTCATGCTTTATTGTTTAAAAAACACATTATTTTTCACACATTTTATATTATTACAGCTCCTCTCTCCCCAGTCTGGTTGAACGCATTGTTTTCAGTGAAGTCCCTCCTTCTCAAATACAAAATGTGCTGTGATTGGCCAGCTGGACCAGTGTTTTGTGATTGGCAGCGCTTAGCATGTGTTCGGGAAATGTCACTCCCCTTCATAACCGCAAGCTCTACTCAGATGTAAATATTAACGATGGCATCAATTTCAAACAATTTCTAGCCCGATTCAGACCCTGACAATGTTAACGAACAAGAGGATTGTGCTGTATGGATTTAAAGCAAAGACTTTGCAAGCACGGATTTCACAGGACGTTTCAGAGTGGTGTGTTTTTTTTATGTAATTTCCTTATAGATATGATATTATCCTCCATTTAATCATATTTGTCGGAAAGCTATGGTAATACAAACAGTAATCATGGATTGGATGATTTTCCTAAGGGGCGGTGAACAGTCTTACAAAAGTGAGAGCTTTCAAAAGCTAAAGTAAACACTACATCAATACTGTCATTTTAGTTAGCAAGGTTAGCAGAGGCAAATAATAAGACATGAGTTCCTTACAAGTTGTGATCCATAAACAACAGATTTTTCAGACAAAATGGGAACGGCTCCGTCTTTCAGGAGAAGATTTTTGTGCGTATAGCCTGCATTGTACTCTCTTCTGTCGGCTGTTCTCCGTAAAATGTACAGCGCACAGACAAACGTTGAGGTTATAATGTTCAGGAACAATGTTAAAAATAAATCTTAACCACTAAGTTCCTCAGCCTTAGGACAAACTTTTTCCAGGGTGTAAAAAACAGCGAGGACAACTCTTCCTCTTCTCTAAAGCAGCCCAACATGGCCTCACTCCCTTTGTTGCGTGTTCCCAGTGTCGGGGTTTATGTTAATTTTCGGGTTGGTGATGTCACCATCCCGGGAGGAAGCTCATTGTAGTCCCTACCAGTCGTTTGTTGTAGCCCTTAAAAATGATTTCTGTAAAAGAAAATATCTCAAACAGCAACATTACACACTAACTAAAGTTTAAAAAGTGAAATCATAATCAAGGATCCCTTTAACTGAAATTCAAATGCATATTTGATGTATCCTTGACAAATGTTTATCTATATGGTTTAGAAGCTTGCAGGGACTCTGTTGTGGGGCTCTAAAAGAGAAAAAAGGACTGTTTATGCAGAGCCCTACTGCTTTATAACCTGGTATTACGCCAGTGGGACTTAGTTATGTTTCCAGGATTTGGGACTACATAGTTTCATTGATCACTGGGACATTTTCCAAGACTGTTCACACATCTACAATATTCAGATAAGACCTTAACTAAATCCATTACTGCTGCTGCATTCTAAGACGTTTGATAAACCTTTCATACTACATTCATTTATGTTTTTGTTGATTGCTGCTGTAGTGTTTTAGTGGTTATGCACTGTAAAAGTCATCCCCAAGTCAAACATTTCTAGTGACTGATAACATCTACATTTTTCAATTAGTCTGACGTATTATTTCTCATTGAGCCAATGTTAACAGACTATTGCAACAAGAATTGCACTTGGGCCAATTAAAAAATTTAGATGTGACCAGTCACTAGAACATTTTGACTTGGAGAGGTTAGAAATTTTTTACAGTGTAGTTTCATTACCTTGGGTATTTAATTCAATAAAACAAACTGTAATTTATTTAGAAATACTTAATTGTTTTGAGTTTGAATTTGATTTTGGTTGTTGGTTTGTTCTAAGCATTGAATTTTGTGTTGATTTGTTTTGCTGTTTTTTTTGTTGTTTTTTTTTGTTTGGTTCATCAAAATGAAGGTGAGGTAGTTACACTGCATCCATTCCTAGAACTATATGACAGTTCAGCTGAAGAACAGCAAACACTTCACATCATGTATATGTCATTTGGTATAGCCTAGAGGGCTGGGTCATACATTTTTTTTTTTTATCTAAATTGCATTTTGTCTTTTATTTCACCACAAGACTTTATAACAACATAGCCAGCTGGGTTAAAAACTGTAGTTGACTGTTGTAGTTTAGGCTTACATTTGAAATGTTACTACCTTTTGGAAATAATCCATTATCCCATTATGAAATGAAATGAGATATAAAGAAGTGCAATCTTAATGTGAACAGATGTTTTGTGAGTCTGAAATGCCTCCCACAACGGAAAAATGAATTTCATACATTTGGATACACAAAAGGAGAAACTGATGTGGTTGAATATTCAGTTTGTGCAATGATTGCTTTCTTTATCCCTGAGGAAATGCATTATATGTAAGATTTGTCAGATAAACAGATTAGAGTTTTATATGTAGCTACCAGAAAAAAATGTCATCAGGTTGTGTGCCGCTTAATGTACAATATATACAAGATAAGACTTAGTTAGGCCAAATACCAAGAAGAGATGCTTCCAGAGGTCATAGATCCTCTTCTTAATATCATTAATTCATCTTTATCATTAGGATACGTACCAAAAACTTTTAAGCTGGCTATGATTAAACCGCTAGTTAAAAAACCACAACTTGATCCTACAGAATTAGTCAATTACAGGCCGATCTCGAATCTACCTTTTCTGTCAAAGATACTAGAAAAGGCGGTATCCTCACAACTATGCTCCTTTTTAGAAAGAAATGATATCTGTGAGGATTTCCAGTCAGGATGTAGACCGTACCATAGTACTGAGACAGCTCTCATAAGAGTTACAAATGATTTGCTCTTATCCGATCGTGGTTGTATCTCTCTATTAGTGTTACTCGATCTTAGTGCTGCATTTGATACTGTTGACCACAACATTCTTCTAAATAGACTCTAAAATTATTTTGGCATTAGTGGAATTGCACTAGCATGGTTTAAATCATACTTATCTGACCGTTATCAGTTTGTAGCAGTAAATGAAGAGATGTCTTATCGATCACAAGTTCAGTATGGCGTACCACAAGGCTCAGTACTAGGACCGTTGCTGTTTACGCTGTACATGCTACCCTTGGGAGATATCATTAGGAAGCATGGCATTCGTATTCACTGTTATACTGATGATACTCAGCTCTATATCTCTTCACGCCCTGATGAAACTTACATATTCACAAAATGAACGGAATGCATAGCTGATATAAAAAACTAAAATTTCCTACTACTAAAAGATCCAGGCCGTATCCAGATCTGATGAAGGACCTGCGCCTGGACACAATGACAATGCAGTCCTGAAGTGTCAACCAGTCTCTCCCCTGTGAAGGCCTCCTTCCCTTCCCTTTACCTCTGTACAGATAAAATGTTGTCGGGATAATTCTGTATTATACAAAACATTTCTGTATTATACATTTTTAAGGCCAGACAAGTAGTTTATTGAGGGTTGATTTGTAAAGAAGGACTACACGCCTGTGCACATACATATTCAAACGCGCATACCTTTGGATTGAACACGTAATGCCAGGGGTGGTAAAAGTACTCAAAAGTTATACTCAAGTAAAAGTATGTATAGGCTACCTAAATAAAAAATTACTCCAGTAAAAGTAGAAAGTCCCCCATTCAAACATCACTTGAGTAAAAGTACAAAAGTATCCGATTTAAAACATACTTAAGTACGGAAAGTAAAAAGTAAATATTCAAATTAACTGTTAAATATCAATAATTAAGCAGATCAATTGTTTTGGGAGTGATATGCAATGTTTTAATTGAACAAATATAAGATTAGATACTGCAATTAAGAATTTGTTAGATTTGCAATCATAAGAGACAATGAAGCACCTTAACGTAGTATAGGGGTTGAACTTGCAATAGACATGTTCCATAACATTAGCTGCATCAAACAGAAGATGTGCAAGATACAAGGAAAGACTGTTTTAGAATATCAATGAGGAAGTATATCAGTATATCAGGAGTGTTGCCTTTTTACTGGGAAACGAGCCGCAGTAATACATCACTGTGTCCCACTAAAATACCAATAATGGAGATTACTGTATACTGACCTGAAAATGATAATATTTCATCAATCATGTGTTGTGTGTTTTCTATTAGTTGCTTACAATCACTCATGCAAATAATTGTTTGCAGCAGTTTTTCACATCGAAATAATAAAGACGGAAAACAAAAAGAACCAATTCATATTCATATATCTATAATAGCAGGTTATAAAAAAGATATGTGGACACTTTTTTTGATGGGTGGCTTGTGTCTCAATAATGATGAAAGGCTAGAAACGCCCCTGTGTATTACTGATGGACTAGTTCAAATGCCGTTAAATTGGTGAACTTTATAGGTCGTAGTTTCCTATTTACAATGATATCTACATCAAACAGTGTTTACAAATACTGTGTCAGACTTGATTTAGGTTCAGGCTTTTCAGAATTGACAAATCTGCATCCTGATGTTCATTGCTTGTGTTGAAGACCCACCGAAGTGCCTTGAAACCTGCAGCATTATTCAATATGTTGACGTAATTTCCACTGAAACAGGAAGACAGGGCGGGGCATAGCGGGGCTCCTCCCCTTTTTAAAAATTAGCAATAGCATCTATTGTTCTATAGCGTTTATATCACAGCTCAGAGTCGTTGAGCTCAGTAAAGCGTCAGTTTCCTCCTAATCTCTAACCGTTTCTCCTCCTGATCTGCTCCATATCACTTTAAAATACAGCTTTCTGTGCAGAATTCAAATGGGTCTGATAAGTTTTCTGGTCTGCACTTCATTCGCCCCAATGGAAAGCATATTCACACTGTCTGAATCGTTCCCTATCCCCTATATAGTGCACCATGTGCCATTCACCGTGTAGAAAATAGTAATTGTGTGAACAAGTGACCGATTTCAGCCACATCAGTGTCTATTTATAATGTAGGGGCGGAGCTTCAGATTCTAAATAGCATTTGATTGGACAGAAAATCTGATGAGACGCTGAAGTGCAGAGTGATGTCATCAAAATCCATAATTGATCCATATTGGCGGAAGTGAGAGACTGTAAGTTTTGAATGCTTATATAATGTGAATTCTGTCATTGGGTTGGAGCACACTACAGTGATAGATAACAGTAAGACTAATATATTCACAATAAAAGCCCAACAACTTCAATTTGAGGGACTTTAAAGGGATAGTTCAAAGGGATTAGCTCATATACTCTGCTGTTGTTCTGATGCAATATAACCTTCGTACGAAACCGAGACGGAAACAGAAAACGAAGCTGCTTCACCTTTTCACTTTTCTGACTTAATTACCTCAAATGTCCCTTGTTAAGATTTTATTATTGATTGCATTTTATGCAATGCAAAGGTGTGTTCACATATGTTTAATTTCTTTGAAATTACACAGGCAAAAAGGTCCATTGGCCATTGTCAGTATGAAACAGCTCACACAGGAGTCACTTTCACACAGCTTTCTGTTGGTCCAATCTGGCAAATTCCAGTGAGTAACTTGGTCCCACAGTGACATTTCTGACCACGTGTG
Source organism: Leuciscus leuciscus (assembly GCF_965113295.1). NCBI lineage: Eukaryota > Metazoa > Chordata > Actinopteri > Cypriniformes > Leuciscidae > Leuciscus > Leuciscus leuciscus. Next base: position 4,108,254 of record NC_138723.1, read on the forward strand.
GAATTGAAATGTCTGGTATTCTCTATCCTATTGAAATATCTTATAACTCTGTTATAAATGAAACTGTTATCTGCTTGTTGTGACGTTAGGAATACATTTTCCGGGTTGAAGCCTCGACTCGATTCTAGTGAGAATACTCAACAGCGTTTATGAGCACTGTTGATTCAAGTCACACATTTAAGCTTTTCAAAACCCATGGTGCACTGCAGTCTCCAGTCTTCAGTATTTTAACGATTGAAAAAAGCTGAAAAACTGTGCCCATCTGAGATTGCGTTAGAGATAAAGGTTAGGATCATCATTTTCAGGAGTATTACAGCACACTGTGAGTTTATATTAGCACCGTTTGCTGTTTGCTTCTGGCATCTGAGAGCTTTTGGACCTGGAAACAGTGACTTCAGACTTAACACTCTCCACCTGCCAAAAGATAACACTCAAGTTATCGTACAGTTATCTGTTCATTATACCACCAGTTATCCAAATCAATACACACCTGCCTTGTGTTTATTCTGACACTGGTTCAGTAAACTCACCATTGTGCCTCTCTCCTCCACATCTGTGTATACCCGACAAAATGTTTGCTTTTGCTTCAAGGAATAATGTTTTGTTCTCCTCAATTTGTTTATGGCTTATTTATGTTGACAGGACTATAGGATGATAACCCTGATGTGTTAATATGAACGGGTTAAATCCAATCAAAAGAAGGAAACTTATAAGATGAAAAGAGAAAAACAACAGTGTTTTTGGCAGGAGACTCATTGTAACGGTCACCAGCTGGAGTGCCCTTGAGAGCCACCAGAGGGCACTCCACACCAGACTCTCATGTTCACTCACAGACTACATCTCCCATCATTCTCTGCCTGGACTCATCAGCACTCATTATCACATTCACCTGTATCTCATCTTCTTGTTTAGTTCACCCCATATAGGCCTGGTTCACCCCATCACTCACTGCGAAGTTTTGTATGTTGTTGCACTGCATTTCCGAGCGTTTTCCCTGGTTTCTAGTGATGGCAAAATCGAGGCCTCGTGAACCAATGAAACAGTTGAACCAAATGTGCCATATTGTTTCGAGGCTTCGAATCAATCCGACACCCGTCTCAACGGTGACACCTAGTGGTCACTTGCAGGTGTTGATCTGAAACAACCTTGACGAGCCATTAAAAAAATGTGTTGTTTTTTTATTATTATAATGTTCTAATATGTGAAGCTTGTAACCTATAGGCTCCTCACTGTGCATAATGTTATTTTGGTCATGAAAAATGAATATTAATAAAAGAAATCAAGCCACAATGTCTCACTTTTTTAGAGATTTTTATTCAAAAATATTAATTTATCTGCTGTGGAAGGACTTAGCCTACTTCTTTTTTTACAGATAATTTCTCCAGCCTTTGAAAAAATCCTCTCACAAGGGACACTTGTTGCTGGCATACAAAGATATTTTTTTGCAAGGACATACAAATGAGGAAAGATTACTGCTCTCTCTTTCCAGTAAGTTAGTGGATCATGAGTTCTGGGCAAATACGCATCGTTGATGTATTTTTTCACTTCCACTGTGGCATCAGCTGTAGCATTGTGTATCATCTGGGTTTGATGGATGCGAGTATCAAAAAGTTCCCATAAACTGTCCTGTGTTTCTACTGGTGTTGATGGTGATGGTGATGATGATGGTGATGATGATGATGATGATGGGTGTGATGTTGACATTTCTGGGTCTGAATAAAAATGAAAACAGCAATTAGTAACAAATCCTAAACTGACGGCATATATGAAGGATATATTATATTACATGATTCAGATTACATAACATAACACAGACTGAAACTGTCACCACCATGTTTATAAGAGCCTCATCCAATTCCCTCTGTCTGACTTTTAAAAGAGAAGATAAAACATACTTTCAGACAAATACATTGGAAAAATACAGCTTCAATTAGTGCACATCTATTAAAAGTATAGCCTACTGGTTCATTATTTGGAAACCTTCCAGTGTTTATAATCAGTGCTTTATATAACTTATAAACTTTATAAACAGTGTCCCAAAAGGTTGTAATTATATTTCAATTATAATTATATTTCAAACAATGCATATACCTTGCTTAGATGGCCCAGCAGAGTCAGTAGCAGGCCTAGGTACAGGGGGAATGCCATCCTCTGCTCCCTGCAAAATGGCAGGATGAGTGCTCCTCAAATGGCGCATCATGGATGATGTATTGTTGCAGTAGGCTAGCTGCCGATCACAATACACACATCTCACTTTATTTGGGGTTTCTAAATGGAAATGCTCCCACACCACTGATGTACGGCATCTCTTCTGGGGAGCCTCCATTTTATCTATCTATCCAAATCTATCTATCTATATATGAATCGATCTATGTATCTAGATATGTATCTATAATCTATGTATCTATATATGTATCGATCTATAATATATGTATTTATATATGTATCTATAATCTATCTATATATGTATCGATCTATAATATATGTATTTATATATGTATCTGAAATCTATCTATATATGTATCTATCTATTAATCTAGCTGTCTATATATATTTATATCTATGTATCTATTAATGTGTCACTATATGTATACTCTGTCTGTCTCTAGCCTATCAGTCAATGTGTTGTGTAAATTTAAAAGTAAGTCTAAATTGCCTATAACTAATCAAATCGCACTATGTCACTATATCACCAAAAATCCGCTATCTCAAAGTCAAACAAAAACCCACGAGGTCAAAATGCGTTTATTTCACTTTTATACAGATGTGCGATTGTGTGGTCTGTTCCCGACCGTTCCAATCAAACGCTGATCCGGCGGACCACACCTGATGAAACACTTAGTGAAACACTTCGAGGCTTCGTTTGGTCATAGTCACGTGACATGGGTGTTTCGAATCACGCTTCGGATCAGTGTTTCGACACATCTGCGCTTCGGGATCTCGCAAAGCTTCGGAACGACTGTTTCGCTTCAGCCATAGCCTCTGACCCTTGTTTGTTTGTTTGTTTGTTTGTTTGTTTGTTTGTTTGTTTGTTTGTTTGTTCGTTTGTTTGGACTGCCTTCCTGTGTTTGACCACTGCTTGTGCTGATTACGAGTCTGGATTACGCCTCAAATAAAGCTGCAATTGGATCTCAACCTTTGTGTCTCGGAGCAGTTCGTGACAGATCGTGACGCTCATCTTTCAGACACAGAAAGACTGAAAAACTGTAAAGACTGTAAATGGGTTAGACTGCACTCTTAAAATTTCTTTCAATTTTCAGTTTCTCTCAAAACTAATAACAAAGAAGAACATGTCCTTGTAAAATGATAAGTTTTATGAATGTATATAGACCACTTGAACTGAAGATTATTTAAAAACTATCAAAATGAGGAGGCAATGGCACAGTTATGTCAAAGTTTTCATTGGTAATAATGTTCATTTATAATGTTAAATGTTGTTCATAATATTAATGTTAATTTATACAACTTGCATTATGATAATGTATTAGTTAATGTAGAAATTAACATTAACATGATTTAATAAATACTGTTAAAATATTGTTCATGTTATAGATATTGCCTAATCTACAACTTTTTATTTGTCATTGTGTTTTTCTCATAAATATTGTAGGTTTAATCTATTTGCGAGATGCTTTAGATTGGATACTTGGTTTTTTTAGGGGATCAGAAATGGCTAAGAATCACCACTAGGAGGTGTCATAATACAAAACACAGTTTCACTTTCATATTAAACCTTGTTTTTGTCATTATAATTCCAATTGCAATAAAAAAATAAAAAAAACTTTAAACATTCACCTAACTGCTTCTGTTTCCCTACAGTCTTATTTGTAATGTACACTGAATGTCCTGCAGGCAGAACTCCTCTGGGTGTGTGTGTAACGTGCTGTGTGAGCTCTGTGAACTGTTTCTTGTCAAACCTCTGGTCTTGACTCCACCCTGTAAAGCAACAGTGCAGTGAATGGCTGAGCTGTCAGCTTAACTGTAGAGGACTGTGAGTGATTCTCTTCAGAAAACCACTGCTCTATTTCTGACAGCTATAATAACTACAGCTTGACCTCCAGTTGCCTTTGTGGATGTCATTTCACAGCTTAAAAAAAAGCATGATCTCATTTTAAAACTGTTCTGCTGATGCCATGAACACTCCAGGGTTTCAGGGTCTTGTTCATTATGAAACATGGTGAAACAAAACTGTGTATCTTCTTCATCAGGGGCGTAGCACAAGATCCCGGGCCCTATGCATAGGCAGTCCTGATGGGCCCCCATCACCCCTCATTTTGTTTTCTTGTCTTTCCTTTCTTTTTTGGTGGCCTGATTTGTCTTTCTTTGAGAGACATTTGTACAGCAGAAGTTTGCGCTCCACCAGACGCTCAGCTAACTAACATAAACAAAATGCGTGCAGATGGACTAAACCATTTGGCGCATTAGCAAGGGGTGGAACCGGGAGACCTCAGATAGTCTTTACTTTTTTGTATACAAAATCAATGATTGTCAGTCAATCAACCAAGTTATTCAGCCAATACACTAACAGTACATTTCATCTGACATTCATTATGACATTTAATTAGGAAATGAAAATATCCAGGTAAAATAAAATATATTCCAGATTTTTCAAGGGCCCTTTCTCCCCTTGGGGCCCTGGTATTCAGTACTGGTTTTACCCCCAGTCCGACGCCCCTGTTCCTCATTTAGTTACATCTACCCTAGGTGGGGCACATATTCATGAATATTGTCAAATGAAAGATCGGAAAGAAATAGCTGATGAAATATTATAGCTGATAAAATTATATCGCCCCTTGACAAACGTTTTTATTCATTTGTCCAATAATATTGTACTAATTAAATATACTAACTTCCTTGATATATAGTTTTGATAAAGACAATTCTTTAAATGTTTTTGCTATTTAAGTGGTGCAGTCAATGCCAAGGTTATGGATTTTATTTCAGGAATGTGCATACTGGTCAAATGTATAGTTTGAATGCACTCCTACATTTTTAAAAAAAAAACTTAAAAATAGGGTTATTTTACATTTAATGATGTATGTATATATTGCTTTTACATGATACACATGGTCTGAAACAGAGCTGTAAATTATAAAAAGTAATAAACAATTTTAAAATGTTAAAAAAGTCTAAAATACATATCTAAAAATATACATGTCTGAAGTTAGCACCAGATTAATCTAAATCTAATAAAAAAAGCTGTGGGAACCAGAGTCCACAGTCAATACACGTCAGAATGCTACGAAGACATGAATGCTTTTTACAAGTATAAGAACCACATAATTCCAAAATTACATGCCATAAAAGTCGGCCAAAAACTGATGATTTTTATTGTGCGTCTCTAACTGCAGCGGTGTCATATCTGGGCCACATGTGGCAGCGGTCTTCACTACACAGTTTGCAAAAAAGAATGACATCATATAAGTATATTTGACGAGTGCAGGGGTCAAAACTGAGTGTGTGCCAATGATAGGTAATATATAGAAAACACATTCTGATACAAAACTAACATTCCAAATGTTTTTGTTTTTATTTTGATCATTTTGAATTTGTAAGGAATTTTATAAATAGAGAAAATTATGTCAAGTTGTCACAAGGCCTTCATCTAAGAAACTCGTTTGCCATGTATTAAATCTTGATTAAATCTGCTGACAAGAATGACAAAGCCTGAAATCAACAAAAACAAGTACTGAACAGAGAAAGTGAGTGCTTAAAAAAGATATAAGATGCACACTGTCAAGACAAAACATCTCAAAAAGACATTAACATGACAGCCCTTCTTGAATATTCTTTCAATTAATTTTCAGATTTTTTTTTTAATGTTACATATTCATCTTATAATACCTTTGTGCATAAAAATGGTAGAGGTATTTTGTTTGGAAAATGCTTCTACGTTCGCTGCACATGCAGGTTAATGAAGATCTTCATCACTGGAAACCGACAGGAGGGATTTCAGATAAGGTAGGTAAATATTCCACTTTATCCACCAGCATGGGGGTATTTTGCTTTCTTCTAAAGTTTTCTCTACATGATTCAGTGCATGCATTAACTTGTCTAAATTATGGTGAAGTGATTTAGATATTTTTGTAAGTTTGACCAATTCATTGACTAGAATCAACTCAAATTAGTGAGTTATTCACCAGTTGGCCATTGTTATTTCAGATTCTAAATAGCAGACAGAAAACATGTAACATGTGATTACTGAAATATTGAGTGTTGGTAAAGGCTGGAGTACACTACACAACATTTCAAATCTGAACAGATTTTAGATTAACAATACCCAGATGACGTACTCGTACTGCATATGATGGGATTGTAAAGTGTGTGAACAGTGGATTGCAAACACTATGCTATCCCATAATACCATGGAAGCTGAGGAGTCATAAATCTGAAAAAATAAAATAAAATACTGTAAAACTATGTATGAGCTCTTTTCTTACATACGCACAAAGAAAATTGTTCCTATTGCTTAAATTGTTTAACAACACCCAATAAAGGATTTTCATGTTGGATGTTTTATGTCTTCATACAATGTATTTACAGCATATGCTATAGAACACTTCATTAACAGTCAATAAGTTCCTTATCAATGTACTATAGTGAAAGTATAGTATTCGGATGCAGCTAATGACTGTTTTCAAACAAGTTTCCCAAATGTTTTCAATGTTTAAGGTAGTCCCGCCCCAAACTCACACCATTGGCTCAGGCCGTTTCCAATCCTGATTTATTGATTTATTTATTGACAGGCCACTCAGTCAGGTCTAATTTGTCATTACACGTGTTGTTGATTTCTGTCAGGTAGCTAAATGTTATTCGTAGTATTAAAACATCACTTACAACTTTAATTTATTTTTGATTTCTTGGCTGCACATAGTCTTCTGACTTTTACGCTAAACATCGTGTAGAAGTAGTCTCAGTTAAGTCAAATATGCAGAGTTAATAAGCCCAGAACAGTGAAATTCCTGCCTTCTTTGTATTCCCCAGCTAAAGTCAGCCAGGGAAGAGAAAGGTTCGCTCCGCCCCGCGACGGAGCGTGTTTGTCCCGTTACATCAGTGCGCCCACAGGCTCAATCCCGGAGACATGCTGGAGACGCGAGGAGGAAAAGTTCCGCGTCCTCGCGTCAAACTGTGAGGGAAAATGTCGAGTGTGTGGAGACTGAAGCGGCTGAACGAGGAGAGAAGGGTTACGCGAATGCAGTGTATCTTTACAGTGAGGTGAGGAAACAGAAAGACACAACGCGAGCGTTCACCGCTTGGGAAAGGAAGCGTCAACTTTATAAACGTTACAGTGTGACGCGTTTTCACTTCAGTAATGTGGACTGGCAGCGACCGAAAGAATTATAAGAAACTCTCCTCACCGAGCGAGAGATGATTGACCAGAGAGCTGTGATATCAACACTTGGATGGATTTTCACCGTGATCGATACATGTGAAAGATGTTTAGGTCACGTGTAACGGGACAACACTCAGCTTCGGTCGCGCGACGTTCACGCGAACGCACTTTGCAGATGTTAGATAATCACAGGCGTCAGTCGTTTGACTCCAAACTGCACTGTATATCAGTTTGAGGAGACTGTTGTTTATGAGGGATCTGCTGTGTTGACTGTGCGATGGCCCTCAGGTCGAGGAGACCGCTGGTGAGCCTCATCGTGGGAGTTTTTCTGGGCTTCACCGCCGCGTCGTGGCTGGTTGTGCCCAGAGTTGTAGAGATCAGTGCGAAGAACAGAAGATCCTCAGTGTGTTCCTTCTACAGTAACGCCAGGGCTCAGGCTGAAGTTTCAGACACCTCCTCCTCAACCAGTGGCAGACACAAGCATCTGCAGCCAGTCTTCTCCAGCCAGGAGGGCAGTGATGAAGGGGAAGAGGAGCTTCATGGGATGGGGAACAGCAGTGACAGAGCCGCACCTGGGCTTCAGGTGAACAGCTTCTTGTACGTGGGGGTCATGACGGCTCAGAAGTACCTGTCCTCCAGGGCTGTGGCTGCCTTCAGGACCTGGAGCCCCAGCATCCCGGGCCGGGTGGAGTTCTTCTCCAGCGATGGGTCTGAGAAGATACCCCTGCCCATCCCTGTGCCCCTCGTCTCGCTGGCAGGGGTGGACGACTCCTACCCTCCCCAGAAGAAGTCTTTCATGATGCTGAAGTACATGCACGACCATTACTTGGATAAATATGAGTGGTTTATGAGGGCTGATGACGATGTCTACATCAGAGGTGAATAGCTGAAGAGCCAGAGTGGAAAGAGGCATTGCTGTGTTGAAGTTTTTTTTATGCATACATAGCTCTTTGGAAATATTTAACTTTGAAAAGTGCCTTTTTCTTGAAAGTTATAGAAAGAACATAGTTTTGGAAGCTTATTGTAGGACCATTGAGATGTTTTGCATTGTGACATTATTTTAATCATATATATTTTTTTTTAATGGTGATTCTCATTTGATTAAATTTTTACAGTAAAATAATGGTCTCTGAATATATATAACAATTTAAAATATATAACATTATTTTTATACAGTAGTCAACATTTGAAGTGGATCAAAACCTTTCATCAAAGTTATACATGATTTCTGAACAATATCCGTTCTTGTCTAAGGACAACTTTTTGATCCTCTTCAAATGTTGACTACTGTATATTAGAGTAATCAGAAATGTAAGGGTAAAATTTAAATAATGGCATGAAAATAATGTCACAATGTTTTTAATAATAATAATCCTAAAATCAGGCTTCATTTTCTTTATGCAAAATATAATGATTTTGATTTCTGGGGTGAAATATGACCCAGAAATGCTCTTGGTGGATTTTTGTGAAATTAACCCAGATGATTATCAAATGCATAATCAATTTTGGTGGCTATATCCATTGGTTAATCAAAAAATATTTGGTAAAGATTATTGAGGAAATATTTTTCCTCAATAAAATGGTTTTACTCATAAATATATAAATAGTCCTAAAAATCATGTCAAATCCGAATAACAGCTATTTTACATCTTTTTATTTCACAGGTCATCTAATGTGACTTAATACTGTCTATAATGTGTTCTACACTTCATTTGAAATGTTGAGTACATTAATTAAGGTTAATATTAGTATTAGGGCTGCGCAATATATCGAAATATCGCAAATGCATCGCAATATATCACAAATGGGTCATGAACAAAAGACAAAGAGAAAATCACTCACTGCTCTTGGCTGAATAACTTTTGTAGCTTTAATAAGAATCAATATATTTAATATTCATACAGTGAAAACTAAGCAGTGTTTTATTTTTTACATTTGATTATTAAGTTTCTGTTGTTAAATAAACCTAATGTAGGATAACCTGAACCCTTAAACCCCCTGGTTTACACTGATGTTATAATGACACTTAATGCTACAGTAAAACACTGCTGTTTACTTTCAGAAGTTGTAGGGCTGCTTTCTTCTGATGTAGATTATATCATTTTAAATACATTTGAAAGAGAATTCAAGTTTATTGTACACACTTTAAGCATTATCGTATCACATATTGCATTATTTAATGAGTTATCGCATTTTTCTTCAATATCGTGCAGCCCTAATTAGTATGTTTAAGAATATTAGTCATTGATAATTCACCACACAGAGTTTGTATAAACGGCTTTGTCGGATGTTTCTGAACCTCGTGGTTTTCTCCTCCTGCAGGTGAGAAGTTGGAGCTGTTCCTGCGCTCTCTGAACAGCAGTAAGCCGCTGTATCTGGGCCAGACGGGTCTGGGCACCACAGAGGAGCTGGGGAAGCTGGCCCTGGAGCCCGGAGAGAACTTCTGCATGGGGGGTCCGGGGATGATCTTCAGCCGGGAGCTTCTCCGCAGAATGGCGCCTCACATCGGGGCCTGTCTCAGGGAGATGTACACCACTCATGAAGATGTGGAGATAGGGCGCTGCGTCAGGCGTTTCGGAGGGACCCAGTGCGTCTGGTCATACGAGGTAACGCCGGTTAACATCCTCATGTGGAATGTGGTTTGAATAGGGTGAATTGTGCTGCTCAATCTTAGAGTCTCTAGAGTTCGAGTTTATCTTAACCTCTTATTACTCCATGTTTACATTCTGCTTTTCTGCTGCAAATTATAGGAACTTAACATTATTTTTTGCACTCTTCATTTAAGGCGAGACACTACAGGCAAAAACAGTGTTTGTTCGCATCTGTCAATTTTGGGCCTTTTGGCTTTTCATAAAGTGTTTTTTCAGACTAATGGAAAGAAAACATCCTAAATACACTTTTAACTGTATCTTTTAGAGCACTTTACCTGTTTGCGTCTGTAGATTTCAATTACAGTATATATATCTTTAAAGGCCATTTTCTCAAAATGAGTTTTTCCTCCTACATTGAGCCAGAAATCTCCACTTCAGTAACACTTACATACACCAAACTTTACACTTTTATTCTTATCTATATTCTGTAGGTTTTTACAGAGGGGTTGTTCATATATAATTTTCCTGATTTTATACAACATTTTATTCCTTAATAAAAAATTGTGAAATGCATCTATATTTGGCTGTTGTCAGTATTTTCTGATTTGTGGATTGTTAAATAAAGATATCCATAATCCCCTCTGTAAAAACCTTTGACTCTAATATATAAAAAAAAGAAACAAGAATTTTGAACCTGACTTCATCCAATGTTCTAGAAATGTATGCAAATTAGTGCATATTTAATTAGATAATGCCTCATTTGCATATGTTAACATAACATTTCAGAAAACTTGTAATACAAATTTTTTTTTGTGCAATTATTAGGCGATATCTAGCCTATTAGTTCTTTTTTTACTCTATTCACCTGGGGTGTCTTGCCTTAAAGGACAATTCCGGTGAAAAATGAACCTAGGGGTAATTAACACATGGTTACCGAGTCGATCGTTCCCTGGGATGCGTTTTCATGAAAATCGAATGTTAAAGGGTTACTTCACCGTTTTTTCATATTAAACTATGTTATTCCCTTAACTAAGACGAGTTGATACATGCCTCTCTCGTCTCAGTGCGTGCACTAAATCGCTGTCTTGCGGCGAAACTTTGTTAGCACTTAGGTCGAGTTACACTACGCGAGAAACTGTATTTAAATAGGGAAAACGTGGAGATGTTTGGTAGCTTCTCTGCTTGGCCCATATTGAATGAACTGGACTAAGCTAAGTGCTAACAAAGTTTCGCCGCAAGACAGAGCGATTTAGTGCACGCACTGAGACGAGAGAGGTATGTATCAACTCGTTTTAGTTAAGGGAATAACATAGTTTAATATGAAAAAACGGTGAAGTATCCCTTTAAGAGTTTTATCTCTAAAAACAGATTAGCTTATAACGGTAGTATATGGGGCACAGAGTAAGTAAAAGTAAATCGCTAGTTAATACCACTAACAAGGCTCAAAATAGCCTCACACTTAGATTTCACAAACGTAATTCCTATCGACCAGCTCACCTTAGTACGGCGTTCGTGACTCGATTAGTCAAGACTGTTTTCCAAGATGACGCCTGCCTGTAAACGCGTAATGTACTGTCTTTATAAAGTATCTTCTTATTAAACTGTCTGTACACCTACAATGTTCTCAATGCTTCGGTTTGCATGTAGGGACCCTCATTATGCTACCGTGTTAGTGTGAGGCTATTTTGAGCCTTGTTAGTGGTATTAACTAGCGATTTACTTTTACTTACTCTGTGCTCCATATACTAGCGTTATAAGCTAATCTGTTTTTAGAGATAAAACTCTTAACATTCGATTTTCATGAAAACACATCCCAGGGAACGATCGACTCGGTAACCATGTGTTAATTACCCCTAGGTTCATTTTTCACCGGAATTGTCCTTGAAGACATAAATATGTGCTGGTCAGGGTTACGGTAGTCTCGCGGAGCCAGAGCTTCAGACTGACGGCAGAAGGTCTGGACTCTATCGCAGCTGCCCAAGAGGACGTTTGACTGACATCTAACGCAACCAATCACAGTTTGTTTTGTTCCACGTCATGTTTAGGGGCGTGAAAATATAATATCGATGTCCCTACAATAAAAGACTGCCGTGCATCTAATATATTATTCATTCAAGGGCGTTGTGCAAGTTTACTGCAACAATGGAGCTGCGAACTTCACATACTTTTGAAAATCAAGCGTTTTGTTGATCCTGATCCTCATTGTTACAGTTGTAAAAACAACGGCTTTCTTCTTCAACGAGGGGTTTTAGCGTCACAGCATTTGTTTCCAGGCGGACCGATAAAGAACGCGACACGCACACGTCTCCCGGACATCCTGCAGAATTCAACCAATCAGATCAGATCCACGGTAATTGATACAAAGTCTGGATCCCCGGCCTTCTTCTGAACTACCACCACTGGAGAAGCCCAAGGAGAAGTAGACATTTGAACGATCCCTTTGTCCAATAAGTCCTGTAATTGTGCTTCAATGAATTGTTGTTTTTCAATGGAGCTCTTGTATGCACGTCGCCTTACCGGACCGGTACTTCATTAGTGGTAATGATGCAGTGTTTAACAAGGATTGTCCGACCAATTTCTTGGGTACAAACAGTAGGCCAGTTTAACATCAGACTCTACAGCTCTGTTCTTGTCTGTTGATCTGTGTCTGCTGCCAGTGTAAGTTGATGTATGTTTTGTCGAGTTTCATCACTGCAGGTATATGAGGAAATGGCGAGGTAAAAATGCATAGTAAGGGTGGATGTCATGGTTGTGGAAGGGAAGGGAAAAGTATTTACTTTCATAACCCCTTCTGTTGTGGGTAGGCTGTACTGAGCTTTGCGAAAGTCTAGCACTATTCCTGTCTTTAACAAGAAAATCCATTCCAAGTATGACTGGTACTGTCAGGTCAGCATCCTGCATAATGAAGAGTATCAGGTCTACTGATTGTCCCTGGACTTCACACTTCCACTTCACCTTACCAATAGCAGTCTGCCTTTGTCCATTGGCCAATAGAAAAGATTGACCTTCACTGGGTTGGTATTGCTCTTGGTGACACAACTGATTCCAACAAGACTCCTGGATCAGCGAGAAAGTGCTACCTGTGTCGACCATGGTGATGGCATACCTATCCTGTAAAATGATGGTCCTTATAATCATGTTGTACAGAAGTTTGAAAGGATTGCACTACTCAATTGCTTGCATGTGGTGGTTTTCGCTGAGGTTCTTGAACTGCGGAGGCTTTCTTCTTCTGTTCCTCCACATTAGCTTGGCTCCAATACCTTTTGGATTCATCGATATCTCTTTCGATCTGAGTTCCTATCCTGATTAATTCTCCAACGTTCTTGATGGTTCCGTGTAGCAAACTAGCAAGTTGTGGATTACAGTTTCTAAGGATAGCTTGAGCTACTTCCTTTTCAGACATTTCTTTTCTCCACCTCAGACACAATGCTTGATAGTGAAATGCTAAATCTCTGATGCTTTCTTTGGCACCTTGCTTCCTCGCTGCAACATCATCATAATCCTCACTTAAAAATGAGTGTAGAAAAGTTTCTTTAAACTGTCTCCAGTTGTACACATTCCTTCGTTCTGCCAACCAGCAGTCCTTTGCAGTACCTTTGAGTACAGCAGATAGTGAAGCAAGGACTTCACCATCACTAAGGGGACGAACAGCGAAATACTCGTCGCAGTGTTCAATAATTATGACAGGGTCATCCTCTTGGGTATTACTAAAGCTGGGGAAATCGAGTTTGACTGGGGGGTTATACTGTACTGTGGATTGGTTGCTCTGAGTTGGTAGGTGACTGGATTGCACACTGTTTGTTACATTTCTACATTTAGAAAGAGGAAAGTGAACTGTGGAATTAGGGTCTGGGGCAATTGGAGGGGATGAACACGGCACCAGAGATTGAAATGTATGGTCCACTTGACGACGTCGTCTCTTCAAGCAGTATACTACAGTTTGGCCCAGCTCTTGGACAAGCAGTTCTAGTTGTTGTTTTTTACTTTATCACACTCGCCTTATATCCGGTAAGACATTCTCTCCTCTATGATTCTACATCGGCTTTCAAATTCATCAGAAGGAACATCTGGCCGAAATCTGTTAGCTGGTCTTCAATCGAAGTGAACCGTTCTGTCAAACGTTCTATCATAGATGTGACTGAAGTGGATGGGTCGTTGTTTGGTTCATGATCCATCTCCTGTGGTGGTGGAGGTGGAAAATGGATGTTGTCAGGAATGTCTGGAGCATTATCCCTAATTCTCTCACTTTCCTCATCTGAATCAATATATAGGTCACTGAAGGTGTTGATTAGATCTTTTAGGGGTTCCCTCCCCGAAAAGATCTAATCTTTAAAGATTGGTGAAAGGTTCAGCAGAAAACTCTGCACCAGGCACGGCCTCATCCCCATCAAGAGCAGTATGACTGACCCTTCTGTGCGACATTAATACTGGTTAAGGTTACAAATATACAGGTTTAATGGTCCCTGTTTGGGCACCAATCTATAACCATCCTCCTCTGTTTAAAAAGGCACAGCTAATGATCATTTTAAGGGAGGGGCCCACCAACCACATTTAATATATGCACCTTATATAATAATAAACCAAGCTTAAAGGCCATTGCACACTGAGTCCGAAATTTTCGTATGCGTTTTTTCGTGTTCGTCAGCCTTAAAATTCGTCACGATCAGAAACCTTGCACACTGAGTCCGATGCGTATTTATTAAACCTTTGCGGAAAAAAAACGCAAAAAATACACAATGGATTCGTCAAGCAGTGAGGGTGATTTTGACTTCTTAAAAAGAGAAAAAGAAAGAGGAAATATTGGGTCCATCCAATCCTGAGATTGCGCCGAGAGGAAGGAGAGTTTCACCTCCTTATCAAGGAGTTGCGAAAATATCCCGAGCGATTCAAAATTTACCTCAGAATGTCAGTGGAACAGTTTGATGCTTTGCTAGCGATACTGGAGCCACATATTAAAAAGAAGACCACCAATTTCCATGAACTAATCGATCCTGAACAGAGACTGGCAGTATGTCTAAGGTATGGACACACACACACACACACACACACACACGGCGGAAGCGCTGGGCAGACAGAACAGCTGTGTACTGTACAGGTTATTTTATACCCAAATAATGATGGATTTTGTCGTTCGCTTGTACGGTGGCTCTGAATTGTCAAAAAACCTCTCAAAATACTGGCTGTGGATGCGAAAAACGCAGAAAATTGAACCCGATCCGATTTTTTTTATTACGGACGAAAGTTTCGTAGACAGTGTGCAAGCGTGATTGACATAACGTGAGGTCGAATTTTTTTTTTAACGTCCGAAAATTTCGGATGCGAATTTCAGACTCGGTGTGCAATGGCCTTAAGGAAGTATGCCCACAGCAGCAAATGTATGTATTTATCTGAAATAAAGTTTGTATACAATACAAATAAACAACCAGATGAGGTATACGGAATTATTATTGAAAAGAATTGTCATTGAAAAACAAAACAACAGATGATGAAAAACAAATCCAAAGAAATCAACAGACTCAGAAATTTGTATAAACAAAACCAGTTGGCATAAAGGCAAACATCGCAACAAGAGAGAATTATAGATGAAAAGAATCAGGACTATGGGCTGTCACAGTGTGTGGAGTGGCTTTATATCCAGTGATGAGGTGATTGAAGACAGCTGGTGATGATTGTTGAATAAGTGGAGGTGAAGGACCAGGAAGGATCAATCAATCTCTCTCTCTAATAACTGCATTAGTCTGTTAGTCTGCTATTAGCTCAAGCCTCTGTTACTAGCTCTAAAATGACGTTTTGGAATTAGCAACAGAGGCATGGGATGAGATGCATATAGTCCTACACACAAGAGCATTTTAAGGGCAAAAACCTGACAAATGTCTTGAAATAAACCGTCTGAACAATCTTTTGAGGCGTGGTGACCGTATAAGTGGAATAATTGACTTCGGGACATTTGAATTATTAAAAAATGCAACAGTATCATGGAGAGTGAAATTCATACAGGTTTAAGTTAGCATCAGATGTGTAAGGAATAACTGACAACGTGCTGTTGAGTAAATGCGGAATGTGTTGTTACACCCCTAGTAGTGTTTTCAAAAATATCGATATTTTCGACACTGAAATATCTGAAACGGTTCCAATGCTCCTTTTCTGCAGTTATCGATACACCGACACCAGCTGTGCGTTCTCTCGTTTGAAAAACACACTTATAAATAGTGTATAAATAGGTTGTATTGCGCATTATTTTTGTCAAGTGGCGCTCACATAAAGCCTCTCTCAAACAGATCTCAAGTACCAATTTGACAGCGTCCTTTTTCGTGGATTATTGCGCTTAATTGGTCAAATACATAACAAAATATGTCAAAATGCCCATCTTGCTGAGTATTCAGGTATATTTGGTCAGTTTTGGAATGTACACAGTTGAGAGAAATCGCATGTTGTGTAACAGTATATTGGATCTGTGCATACGCTCTTAAAGTGAAAGTAGCCTAATAAACCTGCTGCTGTCTGCCATGTTAGAACAAAAGAGAAAATCACTCTTCTGTTCTTGTTTTGTAACTTTAATTGTAAGCATTAATCTGTATTTAATTTTTACAATGAAAACTATCCAGTGTTATTTTACATTTGATTACTTTCATTTCTGTAGTATTTCTTACCTGAATACTGTTAGACCCCCCTGAAAAACATAAATCCATGTTTATTTTACTTGTCCCTTTATTCTAGTGTATTTATTTTGCTATCGTTCGTTTTTTTTGTTTTTATTACTGAATGTATGCTTGTCTTTTTGTGTGTAAATGTACAGCTGTGGTCAGAATTAATGGCACCCCTGGTAAATATGAACAAAAATGGCTGTAAAAAATAAATCTGCATTGTTTATCCTTTTGATCTTTCATTCAAAAAATTTGCAAAAATCAAACCTTTCACTGAAGCAAAAGAATTGAAAGTGGGGGGTAAATCACATTATAAAATAAATGCTTTTCTCCAAAACACGCTGGCCATAATTATTGGCTCCCTGTTATTAAATACTTTTTGCAACGGCAACCTCCTTTTGCCAAGATAACAGCTCTGAGTCTTCTCCTGTAATGCCGGATGAGTTTGGAGAACACCTGACCAGAGATCAGAGATCATTCCTCGGATACAGAATCTCTCCAGATCCTGCAGATTCCCAGATCCATGTTGGTGCTTCTCCTCTTCAGTTCAGCCCACTCCTCCTCTATAGGGTTCAGCTCAGCCCACTCCTCCTCTATAGGGTCCACTCCTCCTCTATAGGGTTCAGCTCAGCCCACTCCTCCTCTATAGGGTCCACTCCTCCTCTATAGGGTTCAGGTCAGCCCACTCCTCCTCTATAGGGTCCACTCCTCCTCTATAGGGTTCAGCTCAGCCCACTCCTCCTCTATAGGGTTCAGTTCAGCCACTCCTCCTCTATAGGGTTCAGCTCAGCCCACTCCTCCTCTATAGGGTCCACTCCTCCTCTATAGGGTTCAGCACAGCCCACTCCTCCTCTATAGGGTTCAGCTCAGCCCACTCCTCCTCTATAGGGTTCAGCTCAGCCCACTCCTCCTCTATAGGGTCCACTCCTCCTCTATAGGGTTCAGTTCAGCCCACTCCTCCTCTATAGGGTTCAGCTCAGCCCACTCCTCCTCTATAGGGTCCACTCCTCCTCTATAGGGTTCAGTTCAGCCCACTCCTCCTCTATAGGGTTCAGCTCAGCCCACTCCTCCTCTATAGGGTCCACTCCTCCTCTATAGGGTTCAGTTCAGCCCACTCCTCCTCTATAGGGTCCATTCCTCCTCTATAGGGTTCAGTTCAGCCCACTCCTCCTCTATAGGGTCCACTCCTCCTCTATAGGGTTCAGTTCAGCCCACTCCTCCTCTATAGGGTCCACTCCTCCTCTATAGGGTTCAGCTCAGGGACTGGGACGGTCATGGCAGAAGCTTCATTTTCTGCTCAGTGACACATTTCTGTGTTGATTTTGATGTTTGTTTTGGACCGTTGTCCTGATGGAAGATCCAGCCACGGCCCGTTATAAGATTTCTAGCAGAAGCCGTCAGGTTTAGATTTTTGATCTGTTGGTATTTGCTAGAATCCATGATGCCATGTGTCTGAACAAGATGTCCAGGACCTCCAGCAGAAAAATAGGCCCACAGCATATAAGATCCAGCAGTATTTAACTGCAGGAATGGGGGATTTTTATCCCTGTTTGCTCCACACACATCTGATGAGTTTGCTGCTAAAAGCCCTTTTTCGGTTTCATCTGACCATAGAATCCCGTCGCTTCTGAAGATCCAGTCGTGTCTGACAACTGAATATGCTGGAGTTTATTTCTGGAGGAGCGAGGAGGATTTTTCTTGAAACCCTCCCAAACAACATGTGGGGATGTAGGAGTTGTTTGATATTATTTTTTTAGGCTTTTTAGGCTTCCAACGTGTTTTGGAGAAAAACATTTATTTCATAATGTGAACAAAAACAATCTAAAGATCAAAAGCCATTTTTATTTATTTTTTACAGCCATTTTTGATCATATTTACCAGGGGGGCCATTAATTCTGACCACAACTGTAATTCAACAATTCAAATAAAGCCTTCCTGTGCTGTGTGTAAGATATTAAAACAAAATTACCCAAATTATGATATTTTTTTTAGATTTATCTGTATGGTAGTATATATGGCAGTTTTCCTGTGGTATCGATAATGGTATTGAATATTGATATTTTTCAGGGTATTGTATCGAAGTTGGAAACTGCAGTGTATTGTGACAACAACACTAACCCGTAGTATACTCATATAAAGCAAAATATGAACTATATAGAAAATCTCAATTGTTTAATTTTGTTTATATTGTTGCAAAATATAAACCATATTATTGCCCAGCTCTAATCTGCTAAATGTGACTTTAGGGCATGAAGATATTAAGATATTTTAAACATTAACATCATTATTTTCTATAAAACTGCTTTGAAATCCACTATACAAATAAATTTGACTTGACTTGGTTTTCTCCCTTGTAATGAAATGGATATCTCTCCAGTGTAACCTTGTCCACCTCCAGCTCCCGCACCAGCCAGCAGTGCCCACTGTAAAGGGTCCCGTAGACCTAGAGAGGATGGGGTTTGTGCTTTGTCTGCTTATAGATATGGAGAGGGGTTCCAACGTCTTTTCCGTCACACTGCGAGACTGGCCAACCAATAGGATTCTCTCTTTTGGCCACATGCCCGGAGCCGCTGCTGCCTCTTTCTATGGGCCGGTACTGATATAAGGCTTGATGATCACAATGGCGTCGGAGCGTCAGGGGTCGCTAGAGTCCACCGGGTCCGTCTGAGAGATGGTTTATCACGCAGCTCCAGACAGGCACTGACACAGCAGCATTATGTCACTGATTCATTCAGTTGCAGTAAAATGTGTTCAGCACCTTGAGAGACACACACGCTGACACAGCAGCATTATGTCACTGACACAGCGTTTGCAATCATTACTTTAATACCTCAATGACATGCTTACAGAGAGTACTGTGCTGTACCAGATGGCAATACCGTGGTACAAAATTATGACCATATTTATGTGGCATGTTATTTCTGCAAGCATGCTTTACGCTAAGTACAGATTGTTGTATCATCTGAAGAATAAAAATTAAAGTGATGCTAAGGTCACCTGGCTGTGTGATTGGCTTTCTTTGGTGATAGCTAGCAAGAAGAAAAGTCTTTAATTTTACATTGAAGGACAGGAATATTGATCAGTGTTCCTGCTTAAAGAGATTACTGAACGTGACACGTTTGAGTTGAGTTTTGGCTTGATTCTGACTTATTTCATGTGGTGGAGTATGATCGATTATAGACTCTGAGAGAGTGAGCTGTGTTTCTATCCCATAATGCATCAGTGCAGATTTCCTCCCTGCAGACTTAAATGCTTGATGTTGTGTGGGTTGAGCTGTATCTTCAAAATGTTTCCACTGAGCAAAGCAAAAGCGAGCAAATATTTACGTTACACACACACACACACACACACACACACACACACACACACACACACACACACACACACACACACACACACACACACACACACACACACACACACACACACACACACACACACTGTTTACACACACTGTTTACACTCATGATGTTTGGGTGTCAATTTGACATTTACAGAGAAATTGTATAAAAAATATATTTTAATACAAATTATATATATATATATATATATATATATATATTTCCATTAATATTAAAGATGAATTGTTTCTGGATATGTTGAGGCAGAATTCTGCCATCTGCTGGTTAGAGAGAAATCTGAAGGAAATACAGTTTTAGAAAAAAAAAGGTGTAATTACCATAAACATCCAGTAGAGGCCCATATAAATCCATTAATTATTTCTGGATGTGGCCGACTGCTCTTATAACAGCTTTTGTATACATTTAAACATTATAAAATACATGAAATCAGTATCAGTTTACTTTAGTCTAGTCTTTTGAAGTGTATATTGCAATAATGCCACATAAGTTGCCACTTAAAGACAAGGCCTTATTGTAATCACATATCAAATAATCCGAATGTATAAAAAATTATTAACTTTATTATACTAAATTAATTTAATAAAAGTCAATAAAACGTACAAACAGCAATAAGCAGATATGAACAGGAGTGAAGAGTGAACACACACCTGTGTGTGTGCGTCAGCAACAGAAGAGGATATACAAAGGTCATTTCAAAAATTGGTTTATTGGGAAAGAGGTGCACAAGCGATGGCTGTAGGCGAGTAATAGGATTCGGAGAATTGCAAACAAGATGCAGGCGCAGGCAGGAATAACAGGGAACAATGCAAACAAAAGATAGTGTAAGTGCAGATAGTGATAGGGTAGTGCAAAACGAGACCAGACACTGAGGGCAGGCAAGGTGTGTGTGTGTGTGTGTGTGTGTGTGTGTGTGTGTGTGTGTGTCTCTAAATGAGATGATGATCGGCAGCATGGCGTGATGGCTGACTGAGTGCAGGTGGGGACCAGGAGGGATGCTGGGAAATGTAGTTCTGTGGTGACTGGATAATGTGACGGCATGTATGTGTGACTGATCATGTTCATGCTACATTGCACTTGTTCTCTAGTACTTCATTTATGTGTGGAAATAGTGGAATTTAAGAATCAATATTGGTTCATCAAAATGCAATTAAAGAGAAATTAAATTTGATTAATTGATATTTTCAACCCAGCCCTAGTGTAAATATGCTTTCCATTGGGACGAATGAAGCTGGTCAGTGTACTGTATTAAGCCTAAAACGTGTTTTAACATCACTATTAGTAAGGATAGTATGATTTCTGTATAACATCCATCTTTAAATGCAAGATATTTAAAGTGTACCTAAAATATCTCCACTTTAGCACAATCAAATATACAGTACTTCACTATATCTTTAGTTGCACCTCAGCACTATTTCTGGATAAGTACAGTACAAAATCAGTTGTTCCAATTTAGCAGACTTTAAGTACACCAAAAGTACAATTGCAGGGCATTTATATAAAGTAAATAATATGTAAATGCATTTGTAGTGTACTTAGCATAAAATTAATGTATTTCAAATATATTTTAGTATATTTATTTTTTACTAGGTTGCATGGGTAGTTCACATATTAATAATTCCTGAGGTAATTCACTAAGTGTGACTGTTTCGCTTCGTATTTCTCAGGCGGTGCAGGCGCAGGTGTGAAATGTGGCAGCGGGACAGCGAGGAATGATAGTTTGCAGTTTAGTAATGCAGTGACTCTGATGTTCATTTAGTAACGGTTCTGGGCTGCTTTTCCCAAAAGTGAGCCTAAGTTGATTGTCGAGACCTCTGATAGCAAGGGTTTCTAGTTTCTGATGCTAATCCAAATGAATATTAGGCCTTCACTTACACTATCTTTTGTACAGAATTCTGCATATTCTGTAGTTTATAGATACAAATGAATTTAAACTATCAGCACTAGAGACCTTTATTGCACCTTATTTCTGCTTCCCTTGTGAATGTCATTTTCACAAAAGGCTGACATGTATATACAATACACATCTCATTATATGCTCAAACTTTTCGGTTGTGTTGACAAATTAATATTTTGTAACATTTTGGACTGATTCCCCAACCACCCGCATTTATAAACTTGGTTCTGCACTCATCACACAGGCTAAATGACATATTTTGGCTTCAAAATGATGAAATTCACCAAAATGCAACAACTTTGGGTCACTATCTGTAAATGACTGCAAATTCAGGTTATGTCAGTAAAACATATTATATATTTTCAGTGTATATATAGTATAAAACGACATGAAAGTGACCAAACAAACAGAAGTCCACAAGCCACTTATTTATGCTTCTATCTCTACAATGTCGTCATGTTGTGCCACTGTAAGGGGTAATGCTGTACTCGTAGTGGTGTGAAAGCAGCTCGAGGAAGCTGTGTGAAGATGAAGACTCTTCTGGTAAATGTTTCAGTCTAGAACGTTTGTCTTCCGGCCTCCAGTGAAATGGCTCAATCAAATTTAATTACTTTCTCTTTTCTGCTTCACTCAATGTGTAATGTTAGACTCCATCACCGCCTAGATGTAGGCATGCTGAGCCTTTCTCCATCTCATGTGCTTTGATATCAAAATGGTCAACAGAAATTCAATTCTTTTGAGAGGCAGAAAGAGAAGAGTGGGAAGCAGGAGTCTAATGGTAATGGAAGATTACTGCTTCACAGCAATGTCCCGTAATGTTATAAACCTTGAAATGTAGACATGTGAACACAGAGAGATCTGTGTTCTGTTCACTCAGTTTTCCATTTAGTTCAGGTCTGAGTTTGGTCCCTCTACAAAAGTGGGAAAGCTCCCTCTGGTGCTATTCGCTCATATTTGACTGAAAAATGTTACATTTGTTTTTTTATAGATTTTTTTTATTATTCTTCATCGGAATGGTACGAAACTTGGTAAAGGTTTTGGCACTTGTTTGGTGAACACAAAAAAAAATCATGGACATGATTCGAACAGGTTAAATGGTCCTGAAGAAAATAGTCACACTTGTGCTCCTCGCGGTCAATAATGATGCATTGGAAATGAATGAGAGATGAATTTCCTCTAGTGGAAACCAAGCTCATTTTTTGAGATATCAGGCTGAAATTTTGAACTCAACTTGTTTAGATATTTTGCTTTGATTTTCTCACAGTTCTAGAGGAAAGCATGTTTTTGAAAATATATATTTCATATATATTTTTCATAACAATAAACATAAAATTCTGTCACTTCTTTTAAGTTCACTTTTTAAAACTTTTTTCACTTCAGCAATTATCAGCCAAGTGTTGTCTTTGAAAAGAGATCAAACTTCAGTCTGTTGCTCTAAAGCATTCAAGATTTACGAGTTTAAATTAGAAATTTAACTTTCAGGTCTATGCTCAAAAAGTGAATAAATGGATTATAAATACAGCGTAAATACTAATTTAGTACCATAAAATACCCTAAAAATATTAAATAAAAAACACTATCGATCTGAAATATAGTACATTCATTTAATTGAAATAAAAAAATTAATTTAGGCCAGTTTTGACTGACACGTGAAGAGCACGAGAGGGTTAAGATTGACCATTTCTTCTGGCTGCACGTCCTTTTTTCAATGCTGGTTTCTGATTTCTTTTGGTGTGTTAACACCACCATTGTGCTGGAAATAGCTCAGGACACATGAGCCAAAACTCTAATCATAGTGCTCAGTTCTGTCTGGAGATAGTGAACAGATCCATTGGTATTTGCGGTGAACATTCACAGTAAATATTCCTGTTAGTTGTGAAAAGGCCTTAATGAGGAAAAAAATTATGTACTTGTAAATTTGCGTATCTCAGAAGTGCATGTAAGGGAAGAATCAAACCCCATCAGTGAGACGTGAGGATCTGTGAGAAGCTCATTATGTGTTTTATCTTTGATGAACATGCTCTCTTTGAAGTGTGTCACCTGTGAAGTGTTCTTAGAGGATCTGCTCATGAATCTGAGTGGCACAGACCGGAAGCGCTCACTACTTCACTCATATCCATCCCCGTGTCCTCAACCATTCCCAGGAGAACTGGGGAAACTCCCCGAGCTTCTGCCACAGGAAATGAATGTCCTCCCAGAGGCATTCTGGACTAAATGATGGGAACATCAAAGCCTTCCTTATTATATGTCCTGCTGGCCAGAGCGACCTGTGATGTGAAAGCTAATGAAGTTACATCTGCAGGCAAGGTCGAACTAATGCAGTGGACAAGCTCACGGACGCCCTTGGAAGATTTTTCTTCTTCTGGAATGATCAGGAGTTTTGTCATAGACAGGGTTAGGGCTGTGCAATTAATTGAATTTCGATTTCGCTTTCGATTTTGTCTCCCAACGATCACCAAAATAGTACAATCGAGTAAAAACGATTATTTTGCCATGTTCTGATTTGCAAGAACACTCTTATTTTGTCTTGTGTTCTGAATGACACGCGCACACATCCGCCCCTCCCGAAGCCATAAACTCTCTCAGCTTGAATGCTTAAACTGATAAGACTTGAAGTGAAAATGACCAACTTTAGTTACGATGCAATACTGGCCCGATTGTGCAAGTGACAATTCCGTCATGTCCCGACTCCTGAGCGCGAGAGTGTAGTTTCGACTCTTGCCTTGTCCAACCCATTTTGAGAGAGAGAGAGAGAGAGAGAAGAAATTTTGTGAAATTGCGTCTTTGCGAGTTTTAAAATGATAGATTTGATTTTATAATCTGTGTGGATTCATTTAGGCGACTCATACAATCTACATGCTAAAGTGAATCAATGTTTGTGGGGGAATTTCCTCGTTATAAGTGGTAGACCTGCGGGAAAATGAAAATACTTGAAGTATTATCTGTTATGTTTTTTATATATTTTTTTTTTTCTCCAAAAGTACAATAAATGTTCAAATTAAAATAATTTAAGAATTGTTGAAAGGTGTATTTTTAATTGCAACACGTTCTCAAAGTCATGTGAAATAATCGTGTTACATAATCGTGATTTCAAATCTGACCAAAATAATCGTGATTATGATTTTTTCCATAATCGAGCAGCCCAATACAGTGTCCATGAGTCCTGCTGTGCTCAGGCGTAGATTGAAGGCTGGGGAGCAGGTCGGCAGTTCGGGGAACAACCCCCATTTTTAATAAAAAAATGTGCATAAGCATTATAATTAATACATCAATGTGATTTTAACTTCTCCACTCTTAAGTATCTTGTACCTTGGTTTGTTTGCCATTTTCAAACACGTTTTTGCTTTAAATCAAATGGTGTAATGTGGATATTCATGTCGGATCTGGTTGGCTTAGAAGTCTTCACTGAAGATTTATTACAGCTGTGTATTACCAGCCATAAGAGCAGGATCATATTATAAGATTGAAATGTTTGCTCTTCAAAAGATCTTTCCTAGTTTATCCATTTAAACACACTGAGGCATGAGTTTAAATTATTGTCTTTGATGATTGACAGTGTGCTATGGATGAGGTCCATAGGGAGTGTCTTGTGTATTAAACATTTGACTGTTGTCCCATTTCATTAGAGATAATATTGCTGAACATCCCCCTCTGGTCAATAATCATATCCCTTAAAACTCATCTTTGATCACCAAAATGACATATTTAAAAGTTTTTTCCTTGAAAAAAATTCTTCATGGCTTAAAATATCTTGAATGTAACTTGACACCCTTGCCTCATTTAGTACACGCCGTTCTATGAATATGCAAATGAGCCCCGCCTCCACTCACTCACTCAGCTCAGAGATCCACTGGTTGACGATCACACGTTGATCTGATTGGTTACAAGGTAGTTTGTGACATTAGAAACACCAGCAAGCTCCCTTACTACTAGATCTCTCCTTTCCATCTAATTTCACAAACTACATATGGCGATTAAATTCATAATGACTCATTCTGCCAACATGTATCTTCTTTAATTGACAATTTTTTTTTTATTTAACTCAACGGAGCAAGTCTCCCCCTCTCTCCTCTGGGAGACCCTGAAAGTAGTGCTCAGGGGGGACATTATATCATATACTGCTTTTATTAACTAAGAAAGGGAAAGGAAAAGACAACAGCTAATTGAGATGATATCCAAAATTGACGGTCAATAACACCAGAACTTTAAAAAGAAAGGATTGATCTTCAAACCCAATATAATTTAATTTCCTCAAGTCACGCAGAACAGCTTATTCTCCGGTCGGGAGGTTTTTTCTATGAACACGGTGATCAGGCTGGCCGGCTTTTAGCCCATCAACTTAAATCCAGGTCATCAACACAACATATCTCTCAAATTACAGATGATGCTGGGGATTTAACTGTTGATCCCCTTACAATTAATAACATTTTTTATGAACTTTTATTCTAGCCTTTATAAATTAGAAACCCCTAAGGATCAGTCTAAATTGGTAGAGTTTTTTGACAACATAAATGTCCCCACTATTTCATTGGAACATAAAAAAGACTTGGATCATCCCCTTCAGCTGTAAGAAATATTTGTGGCTGGGTTAGGTTAGGGTTAGGGTTAGGGTTGCGAAGCGGCAAGGCCCCGGGGCCCGATGGCTTTCCGATCGAATTCTATAAGAAGTTTTCTACCAAATTATCTGCACTCTTGCTCAATATGTTTGAATATTCTTTGTCTCAAGGAACGTTACCAAAGTTAGGGCCGGGCGATATGGCTGAAAACTGTATCACGATTTAAGTGTTTCATATCGGTCAATATCGATAATTTTTGAATTTTTTTATGACCTAGGCTATTTAAAATAAGGACCAGGAGAAAAAATATTACATTTAAAAAAAATTATTTTAAACTTAATCTTCCTCTGATTATAATCTCTCAGTTCTAAAGGGCAGAAATGTCAACACAACCAAGGAAAACACTCAAATAATTCAAATGTAAAGATCAGTCTAAAATCACAATGAACACTAATGAACAATTATCTCTTAACATTAAGGTTCGAAATGAAAGAATATGTAAGAAATGCTTAATAAAGTGTAATAAAATAGTGCAAAGTGTTAAATATAAACATAGAGAAATTGACGACGGTCTTGTATAATTTGCAGACGACACTGGTCTGACTACAGTCAGACTTATAAAATCCCATAAAGGCAAGCTGACTTTCCCTGTTTTATCAACAATTTCCTCGCTCGCTGTGGCACTCATTTCCCACTGATCACTCCACGCGGGCTCTGTCACTGAAGAATCCAGCAACACGAGACAACGATATGGCGCAACCATACTGTTACATGATTGGCTGTTAGCGTGTCACCCGCTACGTTGCTAGGTTACCAGAGAGTGAGTGCCTTTGTTCATGCAACCAAACTTGCTTCGCAACCTCTGGTTTCATCCGCCGAAGAAAAAAAAATTATTGAACGTTTTATCGAACGCATTTTTTATTGATATTGATTACGTGTCTATTGCGATACATATCTTTATCGTTTTATCGCCTAGCCCTAACCAAAGTCCCTTACCGGAGCACTGATTACACTTCTGTTGAAGCCTGAGAAAGACCAGCACAATGTCGCTCATATCGACCAATTTCTTTGCTAAATGCAGACGTCAAAATTTTAGCCAAGTTACTGGCTATCCGATTAGAGTCTCCCTTAGTCAGTATCATTTCAGCTAATCAGACTGGATTTATTAAAGGTTGGCACATGTACTCTAATGTTCGTCGCCTTTTGAATTTTCTTCTTCATCTAACCCTGAACTGTGTTAAAATGACAGTTCTTCCGAGATTCTTATATTTATTTCAATGCCTTCCCATCTTCTTATCCAAAGCTTTTTTCAACAGATTAGACGTAAAAGAGTTTTTCCAGAAAAATAGGAGTGATGGGGGTTTAGCTCTCCCTAATTTCTTATAGTATTATTGGGCAGCTCAAGTTGAAAAGATAGTCTACTGGATGCACTCATCAGGCGCCACTGATGGGTGTGAAACAGAATCTAAATCCTGCACAGAAACCCCTTTACAAGCCCTGGTAACATCTAGCCTACCTATTAAAATAGCACAATATACATCAAATCCGGTTGTTCATTCTACTCTTAAAATATGGACTCAGCTACGCCAGCATTTGCAGTAAAGACATTTACATTTTACATTTAGTCATTTAGCAGACGCTTTTGTCCAAAGCGACTTACAAATTGGGACTAAATTAAGCAAGTCATCGTGAAGAGGCAAAAACAACGCAAGAAGTGCTCAAAATACGAAGTTCAGGCATTATTCAGAGTAGCATAAGCCCGATAAGCGAGAATTTACAGGAATATATACATATATATACAAATATATATATATAAAAATTTTATGAGGTTAAGTGCTCACGGAAGAGAAGAGTTTTAGCTCTTTTTTGAATGTTGTCATGGATTCTGCATTCCGGATGCCGGTGGGGAGATCATTCCACCAGCATGGAACTGTGAATGAGAATGTTCTGGAAAGTGATTTTTTGGCTCTCTGTGATGGGACCACGAGACGTCGCTCGTTGACCGATCGAAGGCTTCTGGTAGGGATGTTGACTTGTAGGAGTGAGTGAAAGTAGGACGGAGCTGAGCCTGTGACAGATCTGTAAGCAAGCGTCAGTTCCTTGAACTTGATGCGAGCAGCGAGAGGTAGCCAGTGCAGTGAGATGAACAAAGGAGTGACGTGGGCCCTCTTGGGCTCGTTGAAGACAAGACGAGCTGCAGCGTTCTGAATCATTTGTAGAGGTTTAGTTGCACATGATGGAAGTCCAGCCAGAAGAGCATTGCAGTAGTCAAGCCTAGTAATGACCAGGGCCTGGACGAGAAGTTGTGTTGCATGCTCCGTTAGGAAAGGCCTGATCTTCCTGATGTTGTGCAGTGCAAACCTGCATGATCGAGCTGTCTTTGAAATGTGATCTGTGAAGGTCAGCTGGTCATCAACTGTTACTCCAAGATTTCTGACCGACCTTGATGGGGTGATTGATGATGAGTCTAGCTGGATAGTGAAGTTGTGTTGCAGAGACGGATTGGCAGGGAGGACGAGAAGCTCAGTCTTTGCTAGGTTGAGCTGCAGGTGATGTTCCTTCATCCATGTCGAGATGTCTGCCAGGCAGCTTGAGATCCGTGCAGCTACTGTGGGATCATCTGGTTGAAATGAGAGGAAGAGCTGCGTGTCATCAGCATAGCAGTGGTAGGAGAAACCATGCGCCTGTATGATGTGTCCCAGTGATGTGGTGTAGATGGAGAAGAGGAGGGGACCAAGAACTGAACCCTGAGGAACTCCTGTGGTCAGATGATGTGCTCTGGATGCCTCGCCTCTCCATGCGACCCTGAAGGACCTACCTGTGAGATAGGACTCAAATCAGTGGAGGCAGGTTCCTGTGATGCCCAGTGCTGAGAGGCTGGACATAAGGATCTGATGATTCACAGTGTCGAAGGCAGCAGACAGATCCAGAAGAATGAGAACTGAGGATTTGGAAGCAGCTTTTGCGATCCGTAGGGCTTCTGTGACCGACAGTAATGCAGTCTCAGTTGAGTGTCCTTTCTTGAAGCCGGATTGGTTGGCGTCCAGCTGGTTGTTCAGAGACAAGAATGATGTTACTTGGTTGAAAACAGCTTTTTCAAGTGTTTTTGCAATGAATGGTAGGAGAGAGATAGGTCTGTAATTGTCTACAAATGATGTGTTTAGTGTTGGTTTTTTAAGCAGTGGGGTTACCCGAGCCTGCTTGAATGCAGTAGGGAAAGTGCCAGTGTGGAGGGATGAGTTGATGATGTGTGTGAGTGCTGGTAGAAGTGTGGGAGAGATGGCTTGTAAAAGGTGTGAGGGGATGGGGTCTAGAGGGCAGGTGGTAGGATGACTGGACATGATAAGTTTAGATACTTCTTCCTTGGTTAGCGGAGAGAAGGAGGAGAGAAGGTTATTGGCTGTGGGAGAGGTTGGTTTGGTCTCCTGTGTGTGTGGAGCTGGAGCTGAGAACTGACTGCTGATAGTTGTTGTTTTGTCGGTGAAGAAGTTAGCAAAATCGTCAGCAGTTAAAGAGGAGGTTGGTGGTGGTGGGGGTGGACAGAGGAGAGAGTTGAATGTCTTGAAGAGTGATCGTGAGTTAGAGGCGCCTTTGATCTTGTTGTGGAAGTGGGAAGATTTAGCAGCATGAACATCAACAGAAAATGAAGAGAGGAGAGATTGATACATACTTAGATCAGATGTGTCTTTTGATTTGCGCCATTTCCTCTCCGCTGCCCTGAGTTCGGTCCGATGTTCACGAAGAACCTCAGATAACCAGGGGTTAGAGGGAGTAGCGCGTGCAGGCCTGGAGGAGAGAGGGCAGATTTTGTCTAGAGAAGAGGTTAGAGTGGAGAATAAGGTATCCGTTGCGGTATTCACATCCAGAGATGAGAATTGTGAGGGTGAGGGAAGAGAAGATGACACGGCAGAGGAAAGATTGGCGGGAGAAGACAAGCACTTCTGCTTCAGAGCCCAATATATACTAATCATGCATTCCTCCCTGCCAAACCAGACTCTGCATTTAAACAATGGCAAGATAAGGGCATTGCTCAATTTGGTGATGTTTAGTTTGATGGTCTTTTTGCTAGTTTTAATGATTTGCGATCCAAATTCAATCTTAATCAAGCTGACCTTTTTCGTTATTTTCAGATACGACATTTTGTGAATGCCCAAAGCCCATCATTTCCACATATCCCATCTAAGTCCTCCTGACTCTCTTTTTGAAGCTCCCCTCCATCTGCCAGGTTTTATTTCAAGAACAGTTGAGAAGCGGATCTGACTCGCATGTTTTGGACGTGCCCCACACTTACTGTTTGCTGGTCAACCATACTTGATACACTCTCTAAAGTATGTAAAGTACAACTGAAGCCATGTGCTGAATTTGCTATATTTGGTGCTCCAGGTGGTGTGGTGAATCGAATCGGACTCAAAGACAACTAAACATTATTGCTTTTGCATCGTTATTGGCTCGCAGACGGCTGTTATTACATTGGAAATCTACAAACCCACCTAAAGCATCGCATTAGCTTCAGGATTTGATGTTATACCTACACTTGGAAAAGATTAAATATTCAATTAGAGGTTCCCATAAATTCTCTTATGTCTGGCAACCCTTATTATTCTATTTCTCTGCCATAAATTTACATTGGTATTTTAACTTTTTCTTTTACACACACCTCTCTATATGACAGTCTCGTGGTCTTTGATGCTCAGGTGCATGTCCTCCAGGTGTTTTTCCAGGTATTTACATGTGTAAATATGTAGGGCTTGTGTTTATCATTGTATCATTGTTACACCTTTGATTGTGGTGTCCAACTGTTTTTCTCTCCTTTTTTATTTATTTTTTATATATTTTTTTACATTGCCATAGTTTTTTAACTGTTGCATATTTTTATTATTTTATTTTAATATTGTATCATTATTATTATTATTATTCTCATCATCTTTTGTACTATTACTGTTTAATTAACATCATCTAAGGCAGGTTGTTCTGGGTTGGTTGGGGAGGGATTGAAAATGTAAAAAATACAATCTCTGTACAAACAATAGCATTTGTCTTTGAAAAAAAAGAAAAGAAACACCAGCGATTTCAAAGCGTGTTTGAGACTGTCTTTGGTTCACTGCAGTTTTAAGGAGAAAATACTCAGCAATGGTGTCGACTTATGATTTTACACATGGTTTGTCTTAAAGCATATTAAAAACACCACATAGACACATAAACAACATTAAAAGCTGGATTTTCACCACAGGGGGACTTTAAATGGATTTTCACCACAGACTTTAAAGGAACAGTCACATGATTCTTTAATGATTTTGATCTAGTTAATAGAAATTAATTTAGAAATGAAAAACTCTTGTTTTTCAAAACATGCTCAGCCCTAAAGTCCCTGAAACAGTCACACACTACCGTATATCACTACAGCTCACAGCATCATAATGAAGTCAGTCTGACCCATCTTGATTGTGTTCCTCATATTAGTTTCAGTGGTTTAACAGCAGGAATATGTCGCCACATGCGGTTCTAGAGTAACGACAACAATAGAAAAAAAAACCTGTTCAGCTTGCTTGGAGAGAACAACAGTTAGTCATCTTTTCTTTAGCAGACCTTCTGTATCTCTTCAGATTAATTACATCAAGTTTGTCACATCATGACAAATAAAAAATAGTGCAATTTAGAAAGTGCTTTTTTGTTGTTGTTGCATTTCCTAAAAAAGTTATTATCCGCAGTAGTCAAAGCCAGTTTGTAGTGACATTTGATGCTTGGCAAGCATTTGTTTTCCACTGTCTGTATAGATGAGTTTAATATGATAATGCACTGACACACAGGTTTTCCAGTGAATGCTCCAGGTTTGCTTTAACTGAGGATTGACACAACAGGGGAACATCATTCATCTATTGACCCATACAATAATAGTCTTCTGCTTCTTCTGTCCATCTAGTAGTCCAGTAACATTGTGCTCTGAATCAGATCCATCTCTTCAAACCTATCAAGCAATAATTGCTTTGGTTAATGAGCTAATTTATTTCCTTGTCCATTGTTTGCAGTGGCTGAACTTGCACCAAGAATTGGTTCCTTTAACCCTTATGTGAGGAACAGATATTCAGTTCTTCATTGTATCACCAGCTTCATCTCCATAATTTAAACAGATTTTCATGCTGTTGTCCTGTCAGTGTCAGTAATGATCTGCTCATCCAGAAGTGTGATGGATGCGGGTCACTTCTGTGTGTCATCCATCATCAGGTGTCATTGAGTTGATCTCTTATGTCACCCAGACCAGGAAATTCTGCCTGCACATTTAGGGAGAGTAGATTGATTGATTGTTTTCCACAAAGTGCATTTACTAATAATATTACATAATTTGTCTCATGGAATTTTGAGTTGGTAATATGCAGATGTAAATTTACAGATATTAACAACATCAGTGTAAAATACTTAAAAATGCGAAGCAATTGATGCGAACTTGATTCTAATTTGGATTTGGTTTTATTAAAATCCACTATTGTTCTTCCACAGTATCATACACTTGTACTAAGAGTGTAACGATACCCTCATGTCACGATTCGATACATATTACCGTTTCATTATGATTTCTAATGAAGTTTGGACTTGTTTTGAATAGACTGGCTGGATTAATGTTTTTAAGGTAAATACCCCGGGTCAAATTTAACCCGAACATAACTGGAGAATACATACATTTTTAAGTTCCATAAAAATATACAAATAATTTTTTGGAA
This sequence comes from Leuciscus leuciscus, assembly GCF_965113295.1. NCBI lineage: Eukaryota > Metazoa > Chordata > Actinopteri > Cypriniformes > Leuciscidae > Leuciscus > Leuciscus leuciscus. The sequence continues at coordinate 4,141,350 of NC_138723.1, forward strand.
CTTTTTTTTATTTGTATCATATCATGATACTGAACTGACGATACGATATTATTAATTAATTTTTATTTTGGCTGAATTATACACGATACATATTGTCACTATCCGCGATACATATTGATGCATTTTTGTATTGCGATATATTGTTACACCCCTAACTTGTGCACCATGGTAACTAGGGATGCACCAATGCCAGTGTCTGTATCGGGCCTGAAACTGCGCTCATGTTCTCGTGCTCCGATGCCAACAACCGACACCACGCAGTGTGTTCAGCACAGGGCTAGTGACAAAGAGAAACACAGACAACAGAGCAGATTGGATATTTTTGAAGGAGGAGGATGTTTTTGAAGTATATGTATCAAACTATAGATTGTTGGAGCAATTTAGCTCAAAAGGGAAATATTAATGATTATTCATATCTTTTTATAATTAATTATGAGTATTTGCATCAGTTAATCAGATTAACTTGATGTAGCTACATTAACATTACAATCAATTAATCAGTTCGTCCTGTGGACACTCAATATTGATCATTAGTTAATAGAAATGTTAATTTCCGGGGTTGGGAAATAACTCTTACTGTACAGTATCACGCAGAGCATGTCGTCAGAATCTGGAATCATTAAATTGACTTTGTTGCAGAGCAGACAATCAGAATCAAGTTGAGTTGTATTAACTAAATCACAAACACAACTAATCTAAACACACATACACACAATCACACATACATTGGTAAAATGGTAAGTGACAGAATGAAACCGGAAGCAGGAAATTAAACTATGGAAAAGATTCATTTAACTATGAAAAGAACCATCAGCTTTCTTTCAAAGCACCTCATTAAGAGGCGTCTACCACTTATTATTAAACCTCTGTTTAAAATGTGCAATACTTGCATCTCCCTTGCGGTGTGTGTCGTCTTTGAGGAAGATCTCATGGGTTCTGTGAGGCGATGGTTGGAGTTGCGATTGACTTCTGCATTGAATGAAGAATTGTGCCAAACTCCCGATGTTGTCCTTGACTCTGCTGAGGCTGAGCGAGTCCTCTCTCTCCTGGATGAGCACATGGCTGGTTGTGGGTCAAGACCTGCTGCCCTGTGGCCTAGTGAGACAATGCAGGACAGCAACCCGACTGTACAGGGAAGGGCTTGTGTAGAGGATATATACAGGCTGAGAAAGGTCCCACCTCTCCGGGTTGGCTTGGCCAATGAGAAAGGTGGAATTTCCAAGCGGGAAAATTCCTCTGTTGGAGATTTATGGCTCTTTGTTTCAAGCGTGCTCATTTGCATGTGCAGCTGGATTGGTTGCTGATGAAGAAACTATGAAAGGTTCTTGCATTACTAATGTTGTGCAGCTGTCAACATATCATATACACGATCATTTCGATCTTCAAAGTACCAATTTATAGAGACCAAACATGGTATAGGTTACATTGACCGTTGGTTCTACCATAAAATACATAGTATCAAAAAAATAATAGTGCAACTTGGGGTGCATGTTCATTTATAGATCAGTTTGTCTATAAATGAATGCAGGAAAGTCTGTTTTAAGGGCTGTTGGTCTTCACTAAGGCCTCTGCTTTTCCACGTGACCACATTTTTTAGAGCAATAAACCGTCTGATCAGTTGGTAGTCATGGTAACTGAGGCCCTTCTTGCCCTAGTTGTGGGATGGTTAAATATAACAAATAATTGTCTGATTTGTCTCAGTCGTTAAACAAATGAAATATTTCTGCCTATATAGCGGGTGTGCGCGAGCTGGATTGAGTGAGCAGCGGCACAGATGCACGAGCTTGTTGAGCCACATCCCTTTTCACAGACTTGCAGGAACGTTCGTAGTTCGGTCAGATATGGCAATAGCAAAAGTTACAACGAGGCACATATTACTAACATTAACTGACGTAAATAGAGAGAGAGAGAACGCACTTCTGTTGCATGCTTTTGATTGCTCGCTCAGCACACATGCGTCATTCGGATTAAAACTCAATTGTATGTGGACGTAAAAACTGTTACGTGATTTATGTATAACAAGTAGTTCCCTACGGTATTATAGGACGAATACGGCATTGAATTCTCTTTCACGTCTTGCGCTTGAACTGACAAATTCAAACAAAATTATGTAAAAAAACACCCGTCTTGGCGATTATCCATGCAAACAGTCGGTTATATCTTCAGTGAACGTAAACAGATTAGAAATAAAACACGTGTGTATCAGTATATTTAAACTGTGCATTCTGTCTTAAAGGGGCAGCAGCTTCATAAACCTGCTGCTGTTTTATATAAAGCTATGGTTTTTAACCTTTATTTAACCAGGCAAGTCACTTAAGAACAAGTACTTATTTTCAACAACAGCCTAGCAACTTGACAAGACTTGACAAGAATCTATTGTTATAGTTGTAATGAGGATAGTAATTCAGGGAAGAAAGAGGCGGGAACCGGCGAATGTTTCAACAACTTTAATATATCAAAATAAACAAAACACAAAAGTAAAAGTGGCAGCCCCTCACGGACGACCGCCTCACACACATAAACAAAACATGACATAATGTCCAGGCCTGGTCCTCTCTCTCACTTACTGCCGTCGCTCCTCTCTGAGACACGGCTCCTCGTCCCGCTCTCACGGCTCTCGGCCTCGTCCTGCTCGCCTCAATGGTGTTTTTATGAAAAACATTAACATAAACACATTTAGTATAAATGTTGCTGCCTTCTAACTGCATCTTTCATGGCACAATTTTTTTCGGGATAAGTTCTATTGGGAATGTGGCATGATTAAGATTGGTCCGTGTGTAAACACACACGTCTGAGCTGATGAATGCTCTGTGCACAGGGTTGAAACAGTAGCGCTTTTGGATGAGGTGAGCATGAGGTGTATTTGGTATGCTGGGACCGGCACAGGGAGAGGAGTGCTGGTGGACCTGCTACAGCGATTCAGCTTTGCTTGAGAACAGCATGACTAAGCTGATTTTCCAGCTAGGACAGCACTAACCAGCATAAACCAGCATGGAATTCATTCATTTCTGCAGAGTAGCAATATTTTTTAAAAAAAAGTTATATAACAATATTTTCTGCACATGTGGCACCTGTTTGATGTCTTTTTTTTACTTTAAAGTGAAGGCTCATGTATAAGTGAGAGGACATTCATCAGCACACTCTGTGGACGTCAGTAACTAACACATGTTTACGGCTCGTCAAGTCCAGGGCTCTCATGTATAAAACTTTCCATAGATTTAATCCTAAAAGTGTGCGTACTCACAAAAGATTTCAGATAACTTATAAAACCATGCATATGCCAGGACCAGCACGAAATTCACTTTATACAACCTAGTCAGCAAAAATGACCATATATGGAGCTCACAACACCTAGTTTTACCATGCGTAACGTCATCTGCTAATCATCTCCATATGCATATTCACATCTACGTGATACCAAGTTTAACGGTCCAAGACATTAGGAAAATATGAGATATGGATTATGTGTCGTCACATTACATTGCTATAAATCATTCAGCATCCTTGCCTTGTTTAAGAATAAATAAATCACAATAGTATAAAATACATTTCAGAGAAAGTTTTCAGAGAAGAGTCATTCTCAATCTTTTCCATTTGCCGAATAGTATTTTTAATTGCTTTAAGCAAAACAAATGTATGCAATTTTGCCTACAAGGTAAACATATATATTTTAGGATGTTCATATATTTTAATGGAAACAGATAGGCCTTATTTTTCCTGTGTAAATATTGGGAAGAGCATGAAAGTGTTCATCATTAGTCTGCACACGACACCAACAGCACCTGCGTGCAGCACAGGTTGTACAGTAATGTGTGTATGTGTGTGTGTGTGTGTGTGAGAGAGAGAGAGAGAGAGAGAGAGGTTGTATAGTACTGTGTCATCGGACTTATTCAAACCAGCCAATGGACCATTCGATGACCGAGAAAGTCCTTGACTCGCTGGCTGTCATTATGGCATTATGTTGCTAAGACATCTGACAGAGTCAAGTGCTCGTCATTGATTATTATTCGCGTGAGAATAGTTCTGCTATTTATAACACAATTCAAAGCTGAATTATCATGTGCCAAGCAATCCTCGCTGTAGTTAAAGCATTAAAACACAGCATGATGCCAGCATGAATTGAGATCCCAATTCATCAGTTCAGTTCTGTCATACCGTCTCCGCTCCCTCCTTCAGTGGTTACAATAGTCACCTCGATGTTCTTCAGTTTTATTTGAGGACGTTTGTCAACGACATTTCCAGGGCAAAAGTCCTGGTTTTTATTCTTCCTTGCAGTTTGCTTACTTGTCAATCAAAGTGTGCTCCCAAATTTAAACATGAATTAAAAGCAGTCAAGGAAATAATTTCAATTCCTATATCAATTCCTCTTTAATAACAGAAATCTCCTCATATCTAAAGCAGGATATTTGAATTATAACCATCTCTGAAGATGGTCAGACTACAAACTATTATTCAATTTGTCAAACAACTTCATATTATACCATGGTCTGGGTGAATACTCGATTCTGATTGGCTGCAGGGTGTCCATTAAAAAGTGATAGAGGACACCTAGTAAAGGAGTTCTGGTGAAACTGACTGTTTACCGTTCGAAATTAATAAATAAATGCGCTGGCTACATCAGCTGTGAGTAACCATAGCAACAGGCAGTAAACTGAAGGGTTCTACGAGCTGAGCGGACTATAAATATCTCCGGTTGCTAAATAAACCGTCAGGCGTAACCAGGGAAACCAAGTTATTGTTTGTAAAAACTTTAGATTTCGATTGTAAAACTAATTAAAATATAAACTTATGTTTTAAAAAATGTGTTATTTGGCAAGTGACCATGGTATAAGCGGGTTAATGCCCTTCGAGGTGTCCATTGTCAGGTATTAATGGACTCCGCTGCCCGTCGGACGGTTCACGCCTCGCCGTCGTCCATTAATACCTGACAATGGACACCTCGAAGGGCATTAACCCTTACATAAACTGCAGCTGAAGCAAATTTCCCTAACAGTCTTCAGAGAGTTGTTCTCTTACGAGAGGTTCTCTCGTATTGCGTAAGTTTAGCTTACGCTACGGGTAAAGTCATCTTTTCTCGAGATATGAAGCAAAAAATTATCCTTAATTTTTATATCTTGTCAACGCAGTGCGGCAGCAAGCTGACCTAGAGCAGGCAATCTAGCGTGCTCATAGGCTGCTCTGCGGCAACTGCAGCAGCCTATCACTGAGCCCTTAGCGTGACGTCACGCCCAATGAGCGCGAGCAGCGCGCCTACGCGTCACGGCCCGAGGCGGGGCGTGGCAGAGGGTATAAATACGGCCTGAGAGGCTGCTTTCACTGATTTTTGTCTCTTCAGCGAAGCTCTAGGCATCGCTGATCTCTGAGGAAGCCGCCGTTGAAACCAGCGCTTTGCAAGCCGAGGATTCTGCCTGAGGAAGCCGGCCGCCTTCGCCGCCTTCAGCTATCCCTGCCTGCTTCGCTATCCGGCGAAACATATCCTTTCTATTATGCATTGTATTTCATGTAAAGCTCCGCTCAGCGACAGAGACCGCCATGTCATCTGCACTCTCTGCCTGGGACCGGACCACGCCGCCCTCGCCCTCGCGGCGGGCGGCTGTGAAATGTGCGAAGAACTGCCGATGTCGACCCTGCGGGCTCGACTCGCCTTGTTCGACGCTCCAGCTGTCTCACCGTCTGCCTCCACCGGGCCGCGCAAGAAGAAGCGCCGCTCTCAGAGGCCACCGGAACCCGCAGCAGCAGCTGAGCGCTCGCCGGAGCCCCTCCCGCGAGCCTCGCTATCTCCATCTCCTCCCCCCCTTCCCGACGCGCAGCGGCCGGCCTTCGCCCGCACTGCCGTCGCCTCGGGGGATGAAGCGGACGACGCTGTTTTAACGGACAGCTGCTCTATCCTGGCCTCGGACAGCGAGGAGTGGTCTGGATCTCTCCGCTCCACCTCCTCTGCACAGGAGTCTAGCCGGTCCCGCGCCAGTGTCGACGCAGAACTGCTCCGCCTCCTCACCAAAGCGGTCGAACAATTGGGACTCGACTGGTCCCCACCGAGGGCGCCCGCGCCTAACCGACTTGACGGGTGTTTTCTGCCTAGCCGCCGCCCAGCGCCTGCCTCTAGGTCAGCACCCTTCCTGCCTGAGCTCCACACTGAGCTCTCTAAGTCGTGGAACGCCCCATTCTCCGCTAGACTCCGCTCACCGGTCTCCTCGACCCTCTCCCAAGTGGACGAGGCCGCCGAGAAGGGATATACTCAAATTCCCCCGGTGGAAGATGCTGTGGCAACGCACCTTTGCCCGCCATCCGCCAGATGGCGCTCAAAGTCTGCCCTGCCGTCCAAGGCCTGCAGGACCACATCAGCACTCGTCGGCCGCGCCTTCTCCGCCGCCGGCCAGGCTGCTTCCGCCCTGCATTCAATGGCTGTGCTCCAGATCCTCCAAGCCGATCTCCTCCGAGAGCTGGACGAGAAAGGCCCGGATCGCGCCGTTCTCACGGACCTGCGTAGCGCGACGGACCTCTCCCTTCGCGCCACAAAGTCCGCTGCACAAGCCATCGGGAGATCTATGGCCTCGCTCACCGTCACCGAAAGGCACCTTTGGTTGACGTTGGCGGATATGAGCGAATCCGAGCGCTCAGTGTTCCTCAACGCACCGCTCTCTCCCACCGGCCTGTTCGGCCCAGCGGTCGCCGGGATCGTCGATCGCTTCTCGGAGGTGCAGAAGGCGTCGCAGGCGATGAATCTCTTCCTGCCCCGCCGCTCGAGCTCTTCTGCAGGCCGCTCTCAGCAGCCTCCTGCACGGAACTCTTCTCAGCGCTCTGCCCAGCCTCCGTCTTCGCAGCGACGACAGGGCGGCCGCCCTAGGTCGCGCTCAACCAGCCGTCACAAACCGCCTCCCCCCCGGGGACCCCGGCCCAAGGTGACGCTCAAGCCTGAGCCCGCGAAGTCCTCCTAGCGGCTGCAAGGAGGAAAAGATGGCTGAGTCCCGCTGCGGCCGGACCGCCATCAAAGCGCCCAGCTCTGCCAGTCCCCTTAGAAAAGGCTACTGCAGCAGCTTACATCGCAGCCAACGAGCCAGTAATACAACTCTCTCGCCTGCACACAAACGCCGTTTTCACGGCGACCCAGAGAAATCTCATAAAGAGTATGGTTTCGGGTTTTCCGGCTCACGCCGAAGGTGTCATGAGTGTAGAATTTGTGCCCACGCCCCAGTGCTCACCACTACACACAAACACGATCTCCCCGGTAACGCTCACAGAGCGCACTCTCATAAAGCGGGCACGCGCCGCTCGAGTGCTAAAGGTAGAGAATGTGCCCGCTCTTTCGTGCCCACACCTACCCACTGCCCGCTCTGTCACACAGTTATCCCGGGACGCAGATCCTCTAAAGCTCCCTTACACTGGCCGTGTTGCATATGTAAGCCCTGTGCCCGCTCACGAGCGCGCGCACTTACTATCAAACACGTTAAACCTCATGCCGCTCTCGCGCCACGGGTTTCTAGCATCAAAATGTGCCCCGTCCCCAGTGACCGAGCCGTTATGTGCTGTACAGCCAGTCACCATTGTTCGCGAGCCCCCATATTCGAGCACCGGCAGCGCGCGCGCCGCCCCGTCCTCTCTGATAGAGGTTCCCCATCCCGCCCAGCGCGGCGATCCGAACCCAGAGATCATTCGACCCCTAGCTATGTGTGCGAAAGCATGGCAAGCTATCCAGGGCGTGTCAGAATGGGTGCTGAATACTATAATGCACGGCTATTCGCTTCAATTCGCTCGCCGTCCCCCGCGCTTTCTAGCACGGACAGAGACGAGAGTGAATACAGAAGTAGCGCATCTGCTTCAGGCAGAAATAGCAAAGCTGCTGCACAAAGGGGCTATAGAACAGGTGCATCCTTCTCAGAGCGAGTCGGGCTTTTACAGCCGTTATTTCCTCGTACCCAAGAAGGACGGAGCGCTGAGACCTATTTTAGATCTGAGACATTTGAACAAAGCTCTCATGAGACGGCCGTTCAAAATGATCACAACCAGACAAATCCTCGCGCAAATTCGCCCGGGAGACTGGTTCATCTCTCTCGATCTAAAGGACGCATATTTTCAGATTCAGATAATACCCCGTCACAGGCCATTCTTGAGATTCGCCTTCGATGGTCGGGTATATCAGTACACCGTCCTGCCGTTCGGTCTATCTTTAGCACCCCGTACATTTACGAAGTGGATGGACGCGGCTCTCTCTCCCCTGAGGAGACAAGGAATGCGGATACTGAATTATCTGGACGACTGGCTAGTCCTCGCGCAGTCAGAGGCAGAGCTTTTGTCTCACAGAACAGCGCTTCTCAGCCATCTGGAATGCTTGGGTCTCTCGGTCAACTGGACCAAGAGCTCATTACTGCCCCGCCAGTCGACTTCCTTTCTCGGAATAGAACTGGACTCGGTGGCTATGACGGCCAGATTGTCAGAGCAGCGCGCGCGCCGCATTCGACATCTCGCCGCGTCTTTCCAGACGGGCAGTCAGGTTCCGCTGAGGACATTCCAGCGAGTCCTGGGGCATATGGCCTCAGCTGCAGCAGTGCTCCAGCTGGGCTTACTGCGCATGCGCCCGCTTCAACGCTGGCTGAAAGCGCGAGTGCCTCACCGAGCCTGGACGGCCGGCCGCTTACGAGTCAGAGTGGATCATGGCTGTGTTTCAGCCCTGCAGCCCTGGCTAGCAGCCGAATGGTATCGCACGGGAGTGACGATGGGAATTGTCTCGCACCGGAAAGTTGTCTCGACAGATGCGTCCAACCTAGGTTGGGGAGCGCTATTAGAGGGCAGACCGGTCTATGGCCCTTGGTCAGACCAGGAGAGTCACCTTCATATAAACTGTCTAGAGATGCTGGCGGTCGAGAAAGCGCTCAAGCACTTCCTCCCATACCTACAGGGCCACCATGTACTAGTCCGCACGGACAACATGTCAGTGGTAGCCTATGTGAACCGTCAGGGCGGTGTCAGATCCAAAACACTCTGCGCCCTGGCGGAACGCCTCCTTGTGTGGGCTCAGCACTCACTGCGCTCGCTGAGAGCCGCGCATGTGCCGGGTCTCCTGAACGAGGGTCCAGACAGACTGTCCAGGGACAATGTTCCCCTGGGGGAGTGGTCTTTGCATCCCCAAACAGTCCAGTCGCTGTGGCGCCGTTTCGGCAGAGCGGAAGTCGACCTCTTTGCGTCAAAAGACAACGCGCACTGCCCACGGTTCTTTTCCAAGAGCGAGGACGCGCTGGCCCAAACCTGGCCCAGCGGCCCGCTTTACGCTTTTCCCCCTGTCTCTCTGCTGCCACAAGTCATCGGGAGAATCAGGGAAGCGCGCCACACGGTGCTCCTCATAGCCCCGTATTGGGAGAATCAGACGTGGTTCCCAGATCTAATACGGCTGGCGGACACACCCCCCTGGCCGATACCGGTGAGAAGAAACCTTCTCTCTCAAGCCCGCGGCTCGATCTGGCATCCTCATCCAGAGCGCTGGTCTCTGCATGTATGGATAGTCAACGGATACCCGTTGACTTGCCAATAGGGGTTGTGAACACGATCACACAGTCTAGAGCTCCCTCTACGAGACGGCTCTACACATCTAAATGGTCTGTGTTTAATAAATGGTGCACCGCCCAAGGGCTGGATCCACAAACATGTGAGGTGTCGCGTGTGCTTTGTTTCCTCCAAGAGCTGTTGGACATGGGCAGGTCCCCCTCCACGCTCAAAGTATATGTTGCGGCCATATCAGCTTTTTCCGACTCGGCGCTGGGCCGCGCATTAGGGAGGAATGAGTTCATTATCCGCTTCCTTAGAGGAGCTAGGAGGATGAACCCCCCGCGACCCCCCTCGGTTCCTATTTGGGATCTTTCCCTGGTCTTAGAGGCCATGAAAGCGCATCCCTTTGAACCCATGGAAACTGTGGATATGAAATACCTCACGCTCAAAACCGTTTTTCTGATAGCCCTGTCTTCAGTCAAACGTGTGGGTGACCTGCATGCGTTATCAGTTAACGCGGCATGTCTCGAGTTCGGACCTAATGACTCTAAAGTCATTCTCAAACCGAGACACGGTTATGCCCCCAAAGTATTGGGCACACCCTTCAGAGCACAGGTCATTTCTCTCTCAGCTTTGCCGGCTACCGGCAGCGAAGTTGACAGTAATCTCCTTTGCCCTGTCAGAGCGCTGAGAAATTACATTACGCGCTCCGCCGCCATGAGGCGCTCGGAGCAGCTTTTCGTTTCGTTTGGTGGGCGCACCAAGGGTCTCGCCGCCTCGAAACACACTCTGTCCAGATGGATAGTGGACGCTATTGCAGCTGCTTATGCGTCTAAAGACCTGCAATGCCCTTTGGGCATCAGAGCCCACTCTACTAGAGGCATGGCCTCGTCATGGGCTTGGACTAGCGGAATTTCTATTCATGACATTTGTACGGCGGCGGGCTGGGCCTCCCCGTCTACATTTGTTAGATTTTACAATCTAGAAGTTCCCGCCCTGCAGGCTAAACTTTTATCAGTCTAAATCTCGCGTAGGCCGGCCCACTTCTGTGCGCGGGCTACTGCTGTTTGATTTAGCCCTCCTGGTTGAGCTGTACAATATAAGGGTTGGTTAGTCAGACCGGCCGCGCCGTTCTGTTCCCCCTACTATGTGCTTATGTACTTGCGCTAGCCATATCATTGGCCGCCTGGCTCACACTCTCGTGTTCCCCGGGCTTCCCTGGGACTCATTCAGTGGATGCCGGGCGCGCACGGCGTTGACAAGGGAGTTCCCGTAGCGTAAGCTAAACTTACGCAATACGAGAGAACCTCTCGTAAGAGAACGTACTCGGTTACCTAACGTAACCTCTGTTCTCTCTAGAGAGGGAACGAGTATTGCGTAACCCGCCGTGCTCGCGCCACGAGCTCACTCGCTTCTGCGACAAAAACCAGTGAAAGCAGCCTCTCAGGCCGTATTTATACCCTCTGCCACGCCCCGCCTCGGGCCGTGACGCGTAGGCGCGCTGCTCGCGCTCATTGGGCGTGACGTCACGCTAAGGGCTCAGTGATAGGCTGCTGCAGTTGCCGCAGAGCAGCCTATGAGCACGCTAGATTGCCTGCTCTAGGTCAGCTTGCTGCCGCACTGCGTTGACAAGATATAAAAATTAAGGATAATTTTTTGCTTCATATCTCGAGAAAAGATGACTTTACCCGTAGCGTAAGCTAAACTTACGCAATACTCGTTCCCTCTCTAGAGAGAACAGAGGTTACGTTAGGTAACCGAGTACGGTTTCTGTCGATCATCAGCGGAGTTCTCTGTATCAACAGTAAATGTTACGCTCTTCGTCTGTCTCTTGTCTGTCCTGTCATTTCTCTCTCTGTAATCTGCTCACACATGTCCTGTGTGTTACAGTGTGTACAGTGTGTTATACTGTAGAACGTAATGTTATCTGCACATCATCTGCAGAAGTGCTCATCAGTTTAACTGACATTCGGTCAGGCCACAATATCTGTTGAAAAGCAGATATACTCCTGTTTGTCTGCAGAACATCTGTTTGACATGTCGACAGTTGACAGAAGATTCATTTCAGGCTGTTCCTCAATGTTTAAATCAAATCGTATGAATGATTTGTAACAGTGATGCCGGGCCAGAACCCCATAAACAGATATTGATTGTCAGTATGTTGTTCATTTATCAGCTCCATTCACCCTGACAGCAGTTTCATCACTGACTGCTGGTCTCTATAGGAGTTTCTGCTGCTGAGAGAACATTATTGGAGGCCTGCATAACTGGCCATATCTTTCGATAATCTGCTCACAAATACCGTGTATTTTGGCAGTAAAACTAGGATACCAATGTTTTTTGGTAAGACCCCAAAAAACGGCCAAAACTGCACATTATGAGTGGTGATCCATGAGGGAATTTTTAAGATGTGCTGTTGTTTGGAAGTTGCTTACTCATTGTTTTTGCAGCATACATTAATGGCAGTTTAGTGTGCTTTTCATTGTACTATCAAGCTAAGGTGGGATATATTGAATGGCTCCTCCCCCTTTTCAAATAGCCAATAGCGTTTAGTTTCCCTCACAGACTGCAAGTCGTACGTTACAGCACTATGGAGGCGAACCCGAGCGCTGATGATACGCTGGATTCAATGGTAGAGGTGTGAATAAATTCTAGCCGTTTCATTCTTAACCAAGTTGGAAAATGGGATAAAACTCGAGCGTTTGAGCAACCGAACACACATCTCCAGCCCATATTGCTCCGTGTCTGTCAGGTGGTATTTATAGCATAAAGGGGGCGGAGCTTTAGCTTCTAGAGAGCATTTGATTGGACAGATGAGAAGCTGAAGTCCGCAGTGATGACATAAAAATCCCTGATCCATTTTTGCAGAAGTGAGAGACTACGTCTCCTAAATGCAAATCTTTTAATTTTTTTGGAGCACACCAGCTTATTCATAACCTTAAGGCTAACATATGTACTTAAAGCTAAAAAACGTAAATTTCTGTGGATGTTACTCAAGATACCCCACGGCTGCAATTAACATTCATGCATTTCCTTGGGCCGCTCCTTTGAAGTGTTCCTCCTCATCCCGTCAGCTGCTAAAAATACTTACAACAGTAATTGTGCAGTTTCTCCCTCCATAAAAACAACAAAAGGCTTGGCCTGATTAAAGTCATGCATTTGCCATTTGTAATATATAATCATCATATCTATACATACTGTTGGTTTTGTATACATGTAATGAGCATAATTTGAAGAAAGCACCTAGCTGTCTTTAAAGCATCTGCATTTTCTGTGCTGTCTGTTTCTCTTTCAGCTGTTGTCTGGAAGCTGTTACAGTTTACCACTCTTAATGTAAATGAAGTTGCTCTTGTTGTTCCAGCTGTGGTCTGTATGTTAATGAGTATCTCAGCCTGCCTGACAGACATGGCTGGATGAAGGACCACAACCTTCAACTAAACCTTGCGAAGACAGAGTTGCTTGTGGTCACGGCCAACCCAACACTTCATCACAACTTCACCATTCAGCTAGGCTCGTCATCCTTAACTCCATCAAGGTCAGCCAGGAACCATGGAGTTGTGAGTTATGATCAACTGAACCTTACAGACCACATTGCTAGAACAGCCCGGTCCTGCAGATTTACCTTGCACAACATTAGGAGGATCAGGCCCTTCCTATTAGAGCTACACAACTCTTTGTCCAAGCGCTAGTTTTATCCAGATTGGACTATTGTAATGCTCTCCTGGCTGGTCTTCTAGCTTGCTCTGTCAAACCTCTGCATCTGATCCAGAATGCTGCAGCTAGAGTGTCTTCCCCGAGCTGAAGAGAGCACACGTCACTCCTCTCCTCACAAAATTTGCACTGGTTGCCAGTTGCGCTCGCATCAAATTCAAGTCACTGACGTTTGCCTACAGAACAACCATTGGCTCTTCTCCCTCCTACCTAAACTCAAACCTAAACTACATGCCATCCAGAAACTTGCAAGTGAACGTCGCCTTGTGGTATCATCTCAAAGAGGCACAAAATCTCTTTCTCTGACCTTCACCTGGACTGTTCCCTGCTGGAGGAATGACCTGCCAAACTCAACCAGAGCTCCTGAGTCCGTGGCCATTATCAAGAAACGGCTGAAGACGCATCTTCTTCGGCAACACTTGATCCATTAATACTAACACTTTATCTTCTATTCTATATCTATTATCTTTATAAAAAAAAAGTACTGCGTTAGATTAAACTGGGAAAGGTCAAAGCACTTGCATATTGTTGTCCTATTGTTAGTTTAACTGCTTCTATTGTTCTCATTTGTAAGTCTCTTTGGATAAAAGCATCTGCTAAATGAAAATGAATAAATGTAAATGAAGTTGAGACACCCCATTGTCTGAGATGGTTCTCTGTGTCCCACATCCATTACCATTCTTCAATTGATGACCATTTGCTCAGGATGTGATAAACCCAAATAGTGAAGAAACAATATAACTTGACTTCATCTCTATGATAATTAAGCCATTTTGGGGATGAGCTCATTCTAAAATATATTTTGGAGTGGAATCTGGGTCGAGGCAGACTACAATTTCTTACAGTCCCCTCTCTGATGCTCTTGGCCCAAAAGAAGCATCACATCCACTCCCTTCTCACAGATTACCCCTCCCTTCTCTATTGGGCAGATGCCCAGTGGCGGTGAAGCCCTTGCTTATGTTATCCTCCTCTGGCCACTGGAGAATCTGACCCGTCTTTGGGTCGACACCTCATGCACACTGGTCACAGCTCCATCCAATTTGGCAGAATTATCAAAGAGACTCTTCTAAAACTTGGCAATATGATACAAACATTTTCTTGGGTTTGAGTGAGAAGACATTCAAGGACCATCACAGCCAGCGGGAGCGTCCGAAAGCGATCATTGAATTATCTGCAATTCAACGTTTAAACACAGAACACATAACATAATGCATTGGCAAATAACAAGGAAGATACATACACATTACACATACAGCCGTTTTAAAGGTTACATCCCAAATTAAACCAGAATAGGCAATATCTCCATCATGCATTTGTTTTGGCAAAATCTTGTCTTTTTCTTCAAGGCCTTGTTGGGCTGTCACAATGTGCATCCGGAATATTAGCGTAGTTTAGTTTTGATAACTAAAAAAAAAAAGTACAATCAATAGACATGTTTATGTATGTGTGTCTGTTTGTACATGCTTTTTCATTTTGTCATGTATATTGTGTCCATTTTCTCAGTATGGACATCCTTTATCCAAATGTGTGCATCCAATGGACAAAAATATATCTTATGCAAATGAGTATGCATATATTTGTCTCTTCGTGTGCAGTAAGTCTGTGTCTTTGTGCATTTCTTAGTGTGGGTATGTCCTCTGCCCACTTGTTTTCAATCTAGGTGGAAAGTCTGCTGTCCATAGTCTCTGAAATTGTTTGATCTCCTCTTGTTTCTCTTTTCATTGTCTATTCTTTTCCATTTGGACCGTAAGTCCTTCTAGAATAAACAGTCACTGGTGGTGTTCGAGTCTGTGCCTCTTCATCAGTTCCATCCATCCCATGGTAGGTCTCAGGGTTTTAAGATCATTTAGGTCTGGAGTTCTGGAAATCTCAGTATCCTGTTCTTTTTCTTGAGAAAATCCCCTGGCTCTATTGGTTCTACTGGCCATCTCGTCATTCAAACCACCAAATCATCTTTCTCCAGGAGGTTACACATTTCAGACAAACATCTCGATGCTTATATCTGAAACAATAATCAAAAGAACAGGTTCCCCTTTCCCCCCATCATCACCAAGTGCTTTGAGTGGTTGGTCTTGGCACACCTCAAAACCAGTCTCCCACCAACACTGGATACTTATCAATTCACCTACCGCAAAATAGGATGACGGATGATGCAATTTCCATAACGCTGAACTCAGGTCTCTCTCATTTGGACAATAAAGACACTTACGCTAAAATGCTGTTCCTTGATTTTAGTTCAGCGTTCAACACTGTCATCCCAAACTTAGAGACTTGGGTATCAGTACTTTACTCTGGAACTGGCTATTGGACTTTCTGACCAACAGACCCCAGTATGTTCGGTTAGACCATCACTGCTCTTCTACCCTCACTCTTAGCACTGGTGTACCGAATGAATGAATGAATGAATATTTTTTTATTATTGTGTCTTGCATACTACTGTATGCCCAGCCCTAATGGGCTTGTAAGACACCAATATCACCAACAAAAAACCAGTTGTAAGACAGTAGGCACAACATACATGAACTTATTTAAATAAACAAGTCTGCCGCCGCATCCAGGCTTTACAAACAAAAATAGCCAATTTAAACACATTAAAATTAAACAACCATTTCATCTTGCCGTCATCACTAATCCAGAACATTTCAGGCTTTTTAACAAACAATTCACCAAATAATACATTTCTAAAATCATCGTAACATGGACAATATAACACAAAATGAGTTTCATTTTCAACCTCTCCTAACTCACACAGTCTACAGAGTCTGTCCTCTTCAGGAGTTTGAGTGAACCTGCCAGTTTCTAAGGCCAAGGGAAGGATGCCGGTTCGCAGCTGAGCCACCAAAGATCGTTGGTTCCTTGTCAAGTTTGCCTTTACATACAACTCTGTTTCATATACATCTTTAATTTGAAAGTAAGTCCTTAGCTTTGGCTTCGCCATAATGTACCACAGGGCTGTGTGCTGAGTCCTTTCCTCTATTCCCTTTTCACCTACGACTGTGATTCTGTACATGGTTCTAACATAATAACTTGTGCACTTGCAACTCAGTGGTGATGAGAGAGAAAGGGGGCGGGGGTGTTCAAAGGAGTTGTTTTATTGGTTGGCGCCTAGCCAATGAAATGGTACTTCTATTGTACGCGATGATGTCACGAAACCCTAACATGTTTTAATGCATTAGATTGATATTAAAAGAAATAAATGATATTATCAAACTCAGTAAACACTATACTAATACTACAGAAAAGAAGATTACAGCCCTAGGAGTTTGTTATTGTCATCAACCAAATTTTTGGGTGCAGATAATAAGTGATGAAATTGGCCCTTTTATGGGAATGGGGGCGGAGGGCTTTCTTTCTAATGGAAGAGCTGCTGATGCTACAGATACTGTCTAATGTGATATACTGTACACACACTAACATCTACTAAGCTCACATTTTGTTTGAGCAATCTTGTGCATAATGCAGGTGATTTATTAAGAATACTTACAAAAACAGTCCTACATGCAAACAGTTTGAACGCTGTCTGGACGCTAGATAGTCGACTTCTTTTGCTTGGTTTTGTGTGCAGATATGACTCAAAGGGTCATTGTGAAAATGTCAGTTGGCTAATCATAGAAGATTTAATTGCTTGTCTTTTAATTATATTGCTTTTAGCTCCAGTGTATAAAGGTGCTCCAGAGAAAGCAACTTTACATCCTTTATTCTTGCATCCTAAAACCCTAGTGCACTATATCTGTGACTAAACTCACACCGTTTTGGAACGATGACGGTGAGTAAATGATGACAGAACGTGAACTACCTCTTTATTGTGCATAATAAAATTATCCATAAGACATGTTGTCAATATCATCCAATGCACATTTACTGTTGAATCTTTGTAACTGTCATAATTAGTTTAAAATATTGTCTAATGTTTGTAGTCTTTTATTGTAAGTATGTGAAGGCTTTTTGGATGCTAATTAGCTTCAGTCACTGATGTTTATTGCTGTGAGATTTGAACATCATTTTAATAAGGCTGTGTGAAGGAAACCTGTTTGAACGCAAGCCTTTGATGAAAGTGAGTAGATTGACCTCTTGATGAAATTAATCCGAGCTATTAATGATGTATTTCAGTTGTACAGTTCTGTAGTCAGTCAAGTATAATCACATTATTTACGGTAAATTTGATATTATGCCTGCGGGAGGATCAGCACTGAAAGAATCAAACTTCAAAGTGTAATTCAGTCTTTAGTCTGATAACATGACATATCTAGAGCACAACACTTTTCTAGCATGAACAAATATTTTGCTTTTAATTTCTTTCTTCATTGAAACGTTTGCTCTGAGTTTAAGTGCAAACATGATATTGTGTATGTCTGTGTCAGTTTATATTGGCCTGAAGCAGATGTGGCTGTTTACGGACATGACCGAATCTTGAACCTGGCATATAAAGGGTTTAATATGGGAGCTTGTTTCCGCCACAGAATAAAACATTTTAATTAATAATTGCGACTTTTTATCTTACAATAAAATTTTATTTGATTAATTTAATTTTATCTTACAAAGTTTACATCTCGCAATTCTGACATTATAACACAAAATTATGACTTTACACAGATCGAGACGCTTTGGCTTCATTTTTCAGGGCTTGTGCGGCTCGCTTGGTCTAAACGTACCAATCTGGTTGGCTGAAGGTATGGACACATGGCTGTATGCTTGTTGAGCGCGTGTCTGCACTGATCAAGCGGGATATAGAGAGTGTGGGATGCCGATATTACGGAGGATGACTCTCTGTTTTGTATGTTTGGGAGCGGAGCACGTAGAGCAGGGGTGGCGTTCAGTAAAGGACGTTCAGCTGTCACAGCACACCGTTGAAGAGAGACTATCGGACATTAGCAACTATATTCAGATCTTCAGAAGTGCTGGTATTTCAGCATTGCTTTGGATAAGTCTTGCGATGTTCAAGATAAGCCACAGTTGGCAATATTTGTAGGATTTGTGTCAGAAGACTGCACTATTAAGGAAGAGCTTCAGTGCCACTGAAGACAGAACCCGTGGCATCGACCTGAAAGAGACACTGGTGGCTGTTGTTGAAAGCAGATCTGCAGTTAAGCTGAACTTGGTTCACATCATGAAACCTGTGCTGGAAATTGTCAATTGTATACGCACACATGCTCTCAATCACAGGCAGTTCAAAAATCTCATTGCTGAGCTTGATGAAGATCTTCCATCTGATCTGCTTCTTCACTGCGCTGTAAGATGGCTTTCAAGAGGTAATGAGCTTTTAAATCCAGTGAAGCTGTTCCTCAGAGAAACATAAGGACTATCCTGAGCTACGGGATCCCCAGTGGATTTCGGACTTGGCTTTTTTGGTCGACATAATGCATTATCTGAATGGCCTCAATGTGGATCAGCAAGGGAAGTTAAAGATGGTGTCTTACCTGGTGCCTCAAGCTGTTCAAGACTCATCTACAAAAGAGACAGTTGACACATTTTCCATCCTCGTTGAAGGCAAGTGGACAAGCAACAGAGGTATGCAACACTGCTTGAAAATCTTGAACAGAGTTTTGAGGACAGATTCTCCGGCCTAAGCCAAAAAAGACCACAGATTACATTTCTAATCAACCCATTCACTGCTGAATCAGACTGTTTAAAAGTCCCTTTAGTGGAAGATGAAGCAGCATCTCAGCTTGAATCTTTCTGAGGATGACGGACTTAAAAGTGTTCTGAGGGAAGGATCTGTGGAGTTTGTGAAGATTGTGCCGATTGAGAGATATCCCAAAGTCAATCAGGCTGCAGTCAAACTACTGTCAATGTTTGGCTCAACTTACATGTGTGAATCACTTTTCAACACTGAAACAAGTGAAATCAAAGCATCGCTCTGTCCTGACTAACACACATGTGAAAGAGTTACTACGAGTTGCCACAACTGAATATACGCCAGACTTAACAAAGATTGTGGAAACCAAGGAGTGCCAGGTCTGAGTCAAGTAACCTGTTAGGTAGGCTGATACAAACATTCCAATCCATGAAAACTAATTAAATTGTAATAGTAATGTTATTGTGAGACACATCTGTTGTGTGGCTGTTTGCAGTGATGAGGGGTTGCTGAAGAGGTTCGCCACCCCTGACCTGGAGGCGTGTTAAGTTATTGCTCCAAAACAGTCGTGACTGGCTAGCTGATTTCTTCAACGATGCATCGCACTATGGTAGTTAAGCAGCAAGTTACGTGTTGTATGGGAAACGCACCTCTGTTTAGTTTCTGTCTCTATGAAGCCCCTCCTTCTGAAAAGCTCGTTTTGAGGAAAATTGGGTTGTAGCTCGTTGTTTACATTACTATGGTTGTAAATAGGTGTCATTTATGTTTTAACAACGTTCAGTTCACGAGTTATTGATAAGGGAAGTTTGAATCTGTGAATATATTGGTAACTTTACTTAACTCCATGAACTAAGAACTGATCGCATTTCTTTATATTTGAGTCCAAGTTCAAACTCTATATATGAACCGCTCCATTGTTACGGAGCTCTGAAACACCGCCAGCGGGAAATTAAACAGGAAGTGTTTGTCCGAACTCACAACAAGTTTTGCGACCTACTACCACCATGTCCCTTTAGGGGCTCCGTAATTTAATGCTTAAATGAGCCAGTGTTTATGAGGTCCAGTGCCTGCAGGAAAAAAGCAGTTTTGTGCACGCATGTTTCAGATTTGATGGTTCTGCAGCCGAAAGACGTGCTGTGTTTGTGTGACAGACATTTTGAAACACTTTTTCCTGCCATTGCTACTGAATTTTGCTAGAGGTCACGCACTACAAAGTTACCCAACTCTTTTTGATTGCGTTTTTGGTCCAAAGCGTTGCTACTTGTTAGAATCGTACAACACAGAGCATTTTTCAGCTCGGCTCAGTGGATGAACGCAGCAAGAGCTCAGAGCAGAGGAACTCATGGACCGATCTCCATCACATGACACTGCTATTAAACAGAGCGAGATCCAGTCAGAAGCATTTGAATTCTCACTAACGCTTTAGATTTGAGCCCGCAAAGTACTGCGCAAGTAAACAAATTTACAGCGTGCCTTTCAGTTATTATAGCGTACATATAAAGTACATACATGTAGGTATAAGGGAACAATATGTAAAGTTTGGGGAATAAAGGGGTTACAACCAGGAAAATTAACAAATTATTTATACTGTGAGTATTTTAGAGCTAAGGAGTACTTGTTCTGCTATAATGATAGGCAACAATTTTACATTTGGGAGAAATTTAGCGAGAACATACACTTTTGTAATAATAGTGTATCAACATTTTAAATTATGGGTTACATATCAGTGCATTTATACAGTAATTTTTTTTATAGTAAAAGTGCACTGATTAGGTTTGGGCTTCCGTGGAGAAATATATCTTGTTCCATGTAACAGGGTAAGTACAGTAAAATAATCTGATATCACTCACTCTGAAACCTTTATTTCAAATTTACCAAACGTAAGATTGTTGCCTATTATAATAATAGTAGAATAAGTACCCCGTAGTTATAAAATACTTAGTTTAAGGGCCCTATTTTTAACGATCTAAGCGCATGATCTAAAGTGCAGGGCACAAGTTCACTTAGGTCGGTCCAAATCCACTTTTGCTATTTTAATGACGGGAAAAATGGTCGGTGCTCCCGGTGCTGGTCTAAAAGGGTCGTCCCTATTCTCTTAATGAGTAATGTGTGTGTTTTGGGATTTACGTGTGTTAAACCAATCAGTCTCATCTCCCATTCCCTATAAATGGCAGTTGCGCTCGCGCCATGGCGGATTCACTATTTACATGGCGGAATGTGATAGTGTAAAGAGCGAACGCGTCTCCAGAGCGCAAACGGATCCGCTCGTGCGCGAGGTTAAAGCCCACAAGCACACCATCTACTGGACAAGCTGGATTCCACCATATCTTTATGTACACAATCTTTTACATTGTAATCCTTTTAATTTAAATATTTGGCATGTTTGTGTGCTGCTGTGTGTCTCTGTGTGTGTAATAAGCAGAGTGTAGCGCGTTGTGGACCCGCCTATAGGCGCATATTACTAACGCGCTCTTTGAATAACAAGAAAAATATTGCGCTATTGACTTTAGAGCAGGTTTCAGTCGGTCAATGTCTCAGTCTCTTTCAGGTCCTCAAAACAGCAACGCTCCAACAATACGCCAGAACACACCCTGGTTTTCAGACCAGAAGCCCATGGGCGCACAAGTGGGCGCAAATGCATTTGCTATTTAAACAACATGTCGCAGGACGTGAAAATGAAAACTGCGTCAGGCTGAAACTAGCAAAACACACTTGCGTCGCGCTTGGCGCTGCATTGTAAGATAGGGCCATAAATAGTTTAATTTTCCTGTTTGATACCCCTTTATTCCCTAAACTTTACACATTGTTCCCTTTTACCTACACACAGACGTTCTTCATAGGTACTCTAAAATTAGGCTGTAAATGTGTAAACTTGTGCAGTACTTTGCAAACTGTAATCTAAAGTGTTACCAAATTCTCACCTGTTGGCTGAGTCTCATCAAAGTAAATTCATAAATTGATCAATTATTTTGATAGACAATATCTACAGCAATAACACATGCTGCTTTTCACACTGAACTGTGACGAGCTCATATCTGCTATCAGATTCTACCTGAATCTATAATGACCTATAATGACAAATCAATGATTTCAATAAAGAAACGGGTGGAAGTGTAATAACTCCACCTTGCAAATACCAAAAATATATCCGCACACATATAGTACACTCATATACTATATAACAAATTTCAACTACAATGTGGACAATTAGGTATTAAGGTATCTCAAGCATTAATATAATGAATTGCTTTGAAACTATGTGTATAAGTGCTATGGAAACTGACTTGACTACTTCCATTTTGCAAAACACGTCGTGACAGTAAGTGAGTCTCCTCATTGAGTGCCATGTGTGTATAGCTGTGCGGGTACACCTCACCCCCCCCGTCCTCAAGAGACATGCTAGTGACTGACGCTAGAGGCTGCGGTCTTTAGCGTCTCATTAGCGCACACTCCCATGCCATCTGTCAGCGTTTGAGCCCAGTGGACCCGCTGACACATCAGATGGACGACCACAGGGAAGGGCACTGCCGTGATGTGGACTGAAATATTCATTTTGATTGTTTGTTGGACATTTTTGTACAGTTGCTGCCAAATGTTGTTTTCTGTGGTGTAAAACCTTGCTTTAAATCCCCAAACCAGTAATGAATGCTTTAAAGGAAGCATTGCGAGGCTCACAGGAATGTGGTAATTATAATGTTGATGAAGTTAACTCAGTTGTACAGAGCTCTTCACTCTTCACCATCTCTGTGAGAGCCAGGGTGAGGGTACAGAGATTTTCTTACAAGATTTGTCAATGCTGTAATGTACACGCAATGAGCTTTGCAGCTTTGGGGGAGTAAAGAATATCTAGTGCATACTGAATTCTCATGGAAAATTAGCCACACCACTTATTTGAGCCGCACGCAGGTCAAAATTGCATTTTTGAGAGAAAGAATTACATCGGTGTGTCACATAAAAAAAAAAAAAAAACGATTTACACGGTAAGCATGAATTCCTCTTAGCCATCGCTACTGTTTATCTGTTGTTTATCTAACAGTCATAGGTTTGTAGTTTCATCTAGGTGTGGGTTTGTGAAAGTGCATGCAAACATGAATTGGTTGTGTCCTATAGTGGTGCAGGGATGACGTCAAAACCCAGGAGAATAATTCACCACTGGTTCCCTCCAGAGTTTAATGAGTAAACGAAACAAAAGTTGACGATACTTTGACGTTTTGTCCACACACCTATATTGAAAACGTGCATTTTGAAGCAGTTATGTTTTTTTTTTTTAAACGTATGTTTCTAACAGGTAACCAGAGAAGAGTGTTTGGAGTGTGAGTGTGTGCAGTTTACACTGTAGATGTTGAAGTATTATCAAGTAATGTTTCCCATAGGGGCGTAACGGTCAAACCGCACCGTTCTCCACCCTCGGTTCGGCACGCACTTGCACCACGGTTCATCTCAAATCTGACGACGCATCTATAATATGGTTCATTTGCAATAATAATGCACAAAACAGACAGTTCTGCTAATGTATGCTTCTCTCAATGGAAACACATTCAATATATGTTACAATGTAGACGACAAGCTTTTCTCCTTTGTTTCCCCCTTCTTCTTAGAATTGGAGGATTTTCAGTTATTAACTGGTCTTATGTTGATGTTAGTGATATACAGTACAGGCCAAAAGTTTGGACACATTTTTTATGTTTTTGAAAGAAGTTTCTTCTGCTCATCAAGCCTGCATTTATTTGATCAAAAATACAGAATTTTTTTTTAATATTGTGATATATTATTACAATTTAAAATAATTAGTTTTCAATTTATTATACTTTAAATTATCATTTATTTCTGTGATACAAAGCTGAATTTTCAGGATCATTACTCCAGTCTATCACATGATCCTTTAGAAATCATTCTAATATTCTGATTTATTATGAGTGTTGGACACAGTTCTGCTGCCTAATATATTTGATGAATAAAAGGTTAAAAAGAACTGCATTTATTCAAAATAAAAAAATATTTTCTAATAATGTAAATCTTCTTTACTATTTTTTTTATCAATGTAACACATCCTTGCTGAATAAAAGTATTGATTTATTTCAAAAAAAGAAAGAAAAAAAATTACTGACCCCAAATGACTGACCAGTAGTGTATATTGCTGTTACAAAAGATTTCTATTTTTTTAAACATTTGCTTCTTTTTCTTTTTTTTCTTTTTTTTACTTTTTATTCATCAAAGTATCCTAAAAAAAGTATCACAGGTTATGAAAAAATATTAGGCAGCAGAACTGTTTCCAACTTTGATAATGAATCATCATATTAGAATGATTTCTAAAGGATCATGTGATAGACTGGAGTAATGATCCTGAAAATTCAGCTTTGCATCACAGAAATAAATGATAATTTAAAGTATAATAAATTGAAAACCAATTATTTTAAATTGTAATAATATATCACAATATTACTTTTTTTTCTGTATTTTTGATCAAATAAATGCAGGCTTGATGAGCAGAAGAAACTTATTTCAAAAACATTAAAAATAGTAATGTGTCCAAACTTTTGGCCTGTACTGTTTGATGTTGAGTTGTTGTATTTCACCTGTGGTTTGTGGGTGTGGGGGACAGGTTGAGCATTTCTTTTGTATATTTGTAGTGTGTGTTTGTTTTGTAAGGTTGTTGTGTTTTGTGTTATATTATTCTGTTTGTGTTTTTAGGACCCCCTTGAAAATGAGATGTTATATCTCACGGGACTATCCTTTCAATAAATCCAAATATACAACCCAATTTTCCTCAAAACGAGCTTTATAATATAAACTGATCTCAATGAGCAGGCGGCTGAGAGACAAGTCTGAAGGGACCGTCTGCAAAGTGCAAAACCCGAAAAGCGTTACTACAAAAAGTGTCATTAACTTCAATGTTACACACTGTAGCGTCACCAAATTCAGTTTACACATCTCCTAGTGGTCATACTAAAGGTCCCACAGACCTTATTTTACTCATACTCATTGAAAAACCCCATAGGAAAATCTTGAGGAAAGCAGTGGCGCATCAGTCTTCGGGTCTGATGTCATCCCCGCATCACTCTATTATATATTACATTTCCTGTCGAATGAAGACAGCTCAGTTATGCGGCGCTGGTACTGTTAATGGGCTGCATCCAACACTGTAGACCAGAGACACATCATGAAGCGTTTGTCTAACCAGCCATGACTGCGACCATCTATCGCATATTTGGTTTAATATCTGTGGCTTGGTTCCAGGGAGCCCACAGCTATATTTTGTTGGACTGATGTACCTCTCCTCATGCATATGAAAATGCGGTTGAGGATAGACTGATTTTGGAAGGTTAAAGGATTAGTTCACCCCAAAAAGAAAATTTCCTAATAATTTACTCACCCCAATTTTTCTTCTAACAATGGGCTGTACGCGATCACAGCTGAAGAAGAGGTTGTTATCTAGCGAAACGATAGGTCATTTTCAAATTTTTTAAAAATAATTTATAGACTTTTTACCTTCAATAGTTCTGATTGAGCTGATCAACAAACGGACAGGGAACTACATCATCACGTTGAAAGGACTCGCCGGCGCCGGCAATACTATTTGAACTACTATTCATATTCATCAGAATGTTATTCATATACTATTCATATTCACTGAATACTATTACTATATATATAATAGCAAACAATACTATTTGAACTATCCTCCTACGTACGGTCGCATTGTAAACAGTGGGTCGGTTCTTCTGCCGGCGCCGGCGTGACCTTTCAACGTGATGAACGTTCCCTGTCCGTTTGTTGATCAGCTCAATCCGAACTATTGAAGGTAAAAAGTCTATAAATTATAAAAATTTGTTGAAAATGACCTATCGTTTCGCTAGATAACAACCTCTTCTTCAGCTGTGATCACGTACAGCCCGTTTAAACACTTCAAAGACTTTTGAAACTGCATTGATTTGGACTTAAAAACGATGGTAACCAATGAAGTCCATTGTTAGAAGAAAAATCCAGAAATGTTTTCCTCAAAAAACATAATTTCTCTCCCACTGAGGAAAGAAAGACATGGATATCTTGGATGGCATTGGGGTGAGTAAATAATTAGGACATTTTCATTTTGGGGTGAACTAAACCTTTAAAATCATTATATTATATATATTATACAACATTATATTGATTTTAAACTGAGTGTTTTGTTCTCTTTCCTTCACACTTTGTTTTACCCTTTAGTTGCTCATAATAATCAGTCTCTTTCTGAATAGAGGCGGTGTTAGTAGTGGTAGTGTGCTCTTCATTCTCAGTCCTTTGTGTTCCTCTTTTAAGCGCAGAGCAGGATCAGTGTGAATGCGTCACCACTTCAGGCTGTGTATGTACTGCTCAGGTCAGTTATGCTGATGTAATGTTTGATATTCCTGGAGCTCTTCTGCACGAAACTCCCACATAACTCTCGAAAGCGCAGCCATTACCCCAAACACCATCACAGAGCAGTAAAGCTGATCATGCTCAGTGTGTGCATTAGCTCAGTAATGCTGACTGAAGTACACTATCAAGAGCGTGACCCATTCACAATTCAAGGCTTTCTATGCAACACTAACAAAAAAGATGTTTGTAGAAAAGCACTTCATGATGCTGTCTGTGATGAAGCCTTATTTTTATTACTTTTATACTGTTATTCTTATTACTTTATTTTGTACAGCGCCAGTGTAAAGGATGTGTGCTTTATTTTTCCCCACTGACACGTATTGAGCTGTTATTAGTCGTTTAATGTCAGTGCAGATATTCAGTGGCTCTCATTATTTTAGGATGATTTTAATTAGTATTCTAACCTGAAAAGATAAGAATTATTCGGCTTTAAATGGTTTACAGCCAAGAAAGCCCAGAGAGAAAAATATCTCAGGCCATCATCCATCATGCGTTTTATGAGAATCTTTGAGATTTATTCAATATATTCTTGAATAAATCTCATAAATAAATTTTATTCATATATTCTAAATGATGAGTTTTCCTTTCGGACTGCCAGATGAAGTTGTGACTGTGTTTGAGCACTGTTCAGTGTAAGCCTGTGTGATTTGTTATTTTATCTTTCA
The DNA here is from genome assembly GCF_965113295.1 of Leuciscus leuciscus. Classification (NCBI taxonomy): domain Eukaryota; kingdom Metazoa; phylum Chordata; class Actinopteri; order Cypriniformes; family Leuciscidae; genus Leuciscus; species Leuciscus leuciscus. The sequence continues at coordinate 4,168,176 of NC_138723.1, forward strand.
TATCCGTCTTTCGTCCTTTTTCTCCTTCATTTCATCAGACCCTACAGCAGGATATGAGCATTTCAAACACTGCTCTTGAGACATTTCCACGCTCTTACCTGCCATTAGTTGGGAAAATAGCCACACTTTCACTGTTTGCTGTAACCTTGTGTCTCGTAGTTAAGGGCCTTTCCCTGTGAACACTGAGAGCATTCAGCACTCTTATGCCGTCTGTATTTGACTAATGCGTTCCTCTCATGTGAATGATTGCCTAACAGCACATTATGATTCATATGGTGATTTATTTCTATAGACAGCCTAATATTATGAGCTGTGGGAGATATTATTAGTGCTTGTGAAACAGAATAATTGATGTTGCGGCGCTGCAGTCATTAGTATTATTGCACTAAATTCTGGATCTTTGCAAGTCAATATCAGTCCTTTTACACTTTTATTATCCAAAACTGCTTTAGGGTTTCTTTTTGATATGTGCTGTGGTAATACCTTGGAGTACCATATTAATGTTGCATGAATATGGATTTACCTGTATTCATGTATGAATTGGTCATACATTTTGTTCTGGGTTGATCTATGTAATGCAATGATAATGCATAGACAGACGGGTGCAAACAGTCTTTATTAATCCTTATCCACAATTCTTTATATATATATATATATAAGTGATTACAGCCAGAAGTGTTTTCGGATATGATGCGACAAGCTTTACAGATGTGACAGTCGTCTTACAAAGGCCCTTCTCCTCAGTTTGGCCAAGGCATCAAGCTGTGGGAAGAGAACTGGATGTCCTGACCTTTTCCCATTTAGGAATTATAAAGGCCAACTGAGCTGTGAACGTGTGCTATTCACTTTCAGTGTTGCTGAAGATAAATGTTACTTTGTAAAATCATCATATCACATTCCTGCAAGGATGAAAGAAAATGTACTCACAATTTCTGTCCTGTGGCAAAACATGGGCAATTGCATTTTAGACCGAACACTGGAATGGAAATAGAGTGCGACGGACTATCCCGTGCAGGACCCAGCATACAAAACACAACTGATGCTGGTGACCAGCGATGATTGATTGATTTTTCAACTGGGATAGCCCATGGTTTTTGCTCTGAAATGCATTTTCAGATGCTAGACAAGTGTGTGTGCAGTTGCGGAACAAGACTTTTATGGGCTGGCCGAGGCTACTTTAGGATCTCCATAAAGCGTGAAGGAATATCATGTGTAATACTTACTTGTTTTCATTGTTTTGACCCATGTAACATTGTATTCTAATAAATAAGATACCAAAATTGTAGATACCAATTCTCAATTCCAACTTATACCACAGCAAAGCCTAACTACAAGCCTAACTAATGTGCATTTAAAACATTATTGAAGACAAGTGAACAGTCAATAATAAAGTAAGAACAGTGCTAAGAATGAAGTGCTTGAAGTTTTCAGGTCTAACAGTCATTCAGGTACAGAAATTGAATAATTAAATGTAAAATAACATTGCATAATCTTCACTGTATACATTTAATATTGATTAATCCTTGTTAAAGCTACTAAAAATGTTCAGTCATTTTTTTTCTTTTGTTCTTTGATTAACTTTAATGACCTAGATGGTAGTAGATAGACTATATTAGGCTGTTGTCTGGCTATAGGCTATAGATTGACACACATCTGATTTCTTTCTCAATTGTTTACATTCGGTTAAGACTGTGTTTATGATACCCGACAATATTTTGCCATACTTTTATGTTTATTTGTCTATTCAAGAGGATTTGTGTGCGCTCTGTGTGGATGAATCATCTATGGATGAAGCGCCATATGCCTCACATCAGACACGTTGCATTCTCAAGTTCAAGGCGGCAATGCAAAACACTGAATCTAATCACCATACAGTCAAAAAGTTCACTTCAGGAGTGAAGAAAGTGCTGTCGATGTGTTTTTCTGTAAAAACTGCATAAACAGAAACAGAAAGGACGATCTATGTTACATTTCTCCATAAGCACAGACTTTATTAAATACACAGAAAGAAAAATATTGAAAAATGTCTATACACACTCTTCTAGCCTGGGGTAAAGTCATTATGTAGATAATGAACAATGATTTGAGACAAATTATGTAATGTAATGGGAAGCGATGTGAGTGGCGCTCTGTGACACGGCAGGGTTTTAAACAGCTCTGCGTCTGTGTGACCAACTTTATTCTGAATCCTCTGTGTTTTGCACCTAATGTTAATATTATCCTAATATTCAACATTAATAAATGAACAATGTGCCGCACCACCGCTTGTCAAAATAAATGCTTCTAACAGGAGGTGAAATTGAAGTAGCGAATTAAATTAGGAATTTTGAATTACATTCACTGGGTGTGTACCTTTCCAAATTGATTTTGGACCATTGAATTTGCTTTAGGTGGACTCCAATCAAAGTTTGCAAATATTTGTGAGATGATCCAGAGAAATGGGGTGTACCTGAGCTAAACTATAGCCAAGTGTCAGCAAAGGGTCTGAATGCTAATGTCAGTGTGGTATTTCAGGACAGTTCATCTAAAAATGAACATTCTGCCATAATTTATTCACCTACATGTCATTCTAACCGATACATGTATCAGGACGAGAAGAAGAAGCTGCACAGTGTGAATGTAAAGTGAACAAGATTTGACGACCCACTCATGGAGGACTAGTGTTAGATGATGAAATCAAGATCAAGAAACACTGCACGTCACAAACCACATTATGAACACCGTTATGCAACTCACTTCCACACCAGCATGACAAACAGCCTGCCCAAATGCATCATGGTCTCTGAAAACTTCACTGTGGATAGAGACAACAGAAAGCAGTGTGCACACCTGCACCATGTTACACTGTCTGCCTTTTTGGACAGAAGGTCAAAGGTCAGTGTCAGGACTAATTCCACTAGCCTCATTAGGAAACGTCACCCTGAATATTTCATCATAATCTGGATATCGAGCAGCAGCAGATGTCATTGCTGTCGCCTTGAGTCGCTGGAGGAAGTGCTCATTTATATTCTGTTCTGAGTGAAGCGAGTCCTACAGTCCTGAGAAGAACTAGAGATTCACAAACCTACAGGGTTTGAACTTACACCACAAGACAGTGGCATCTGGTTCAGATATACTGGGCCCTATCTTACACTCGGCACAATTCAGTGCAAGTGTGTTTTGCTAGTTTCAGCCCGACGCAGTTTTCATTTTCACGTCCTGCGCCACGTTGTTTAATTTAGCAAATGCATTTGCACCCATGGGCTGCTGGTCTGAAAACGAGGTGTGTGTTCGGGTGTATTGTTGGAGCGTTGCTATTTTGAGGACCTGAAATAGATTGAGACATTGACCAACTGTGACCTGGTCAATGGCGCAGGGGTTAGCGGGTTAGTAATGTGCGCCTATAGGCGGGTCCACAACGCACGTACACTTTGTCCCGTAGATGGTCTGCTTACACTTTAAGTTCAGTTTAAGTTCAGTTTTTCCGCTTGCAAATTCCGCCATGTAAATAGCGAATCCGCCAAGAGCGAGAACTTTACTCAGAAGTTCCTTTGTGTCTACAGTGATCCACAGTCATGTAAACTGCAGAATTGCATAACCTACAGAATCCTTGATATTGTTCAAATATGTCGTACAGGTCCCTGCTCTTCATGTCCTCGTGCTCATATTCCAACAGACGTCTGGAGAATGAAAGCTTTATACGTGACGAGGGTGTGAAATGAACAGCAGCTTCTATGAAGGTTAGAAGAGAGAGGAACATTACTAGAATGAAAATAAAAGAGATTGTTGATCAAAACATGGAAGCTGAAGTGTGTCATCGCAGCTCCACTAGCATCTCCAGAGGAAACTGCAATAATAAGGACTTTCAAACAAGCTTCCTGAACATTCCTCCATCTGCCACTGTGCCGCGTTGAATTATCATCTTGTAATCTTTGTCTTTCCACCAGTCATTTTCTGCCAGCTAATGTGTTTAGAGTGCCACATCTGAAATTAAAAATTTTCTGATAAATGCATTCTGCGTTTTAGTTTCAGGGGATTCACTTTGATGAAGTAAATGTGCAACCCGTCTACTTTTGACAAATGAGCTGTACATTTCAGGCCAGTGTTGTTTGGACAGGTAGATTTAGGTTTTAGGTTAAAGTTTTAGTTAAAAAAAAAGTCATTATTTTACACATACCGTACATTATTGTTGCTCCTCTATGCCCCGCCTCTTTGAAACGCGTCGCTTTTTACAAAGCTCATTGATCTGAAAAGCATGGTGTGATCTGATTGGCCAGCGATCCAGTGCATTGTGATTGGCCCGAATACTTTAAACGTGTGATGGAAATGTCACGCCCCTTACCATATGTGGAACATCAGCTCCCAAAGCAATAATGACAGGTGATAATGTTGGTTCAACCTTATCAATTCGAGCCTGAATCTGATCCGGATGATGCAGATGACCATGTAAACATAAAACCATGTCTGCATTTGTGATCGTAGAAACAACAAATATGCGCTACGCTATACTGCTCAAAACTCGCTTTTGAATAGTCAGTAGCAAATTCTTAAAATATGAAAACATACTTGAGTGTCTGTGTGTCAGAAGCGCCAGACTGTACTTGCAAAGATGTAATTGCCCCACTTTTTAGAATCAGGCTTTGTCCACAGCCGGCCTTGACCTCTCCCAGGTTCTGGAAACAGTCCTCCCGAAAATGCACAGCACACAGTCGAATATTTGGGTTGTACTGTTCTGGAACAGTGTTGTAAATAAAGCTGAACCACTGTTTTCTAACTGCATCCTCTTTTGGAAGGCCAAACAAAGTAGCAAAGAAAAATACAGCATCTCCATGACGCCAGCGGCAACAATAACACAGCGAGAATAAAAGTTACGCCTTCTCTCTTTGCGTGTACATTTGGGCGGTGTTATGAAACTGCCCCCACAGACTGACGTAGATTTTTGGGGGGGTGTTTGAACGAAGCGTTTTAGGAAGGCGTGGCTGAGCCTTAACCTTTACAAAGAATATCTCTTTGGGTTTGAGACTGAGCTTTGTAACTCGAAGAGATGGTGTTATAGTGTAGAAATGAATTTGACAGCACACATGGCAGCGTCTCTGCTGGAGCTCTCCTCGGAGCGACACCCACTCACAGATGGAGAGGGGAGTGCCGCCCTCTTCATCTCGCAGTCGCAGAGATGTTTTCTGTCTCTGCTATTATCTGTTGTCAAACACTGTCGTTTATTGTGGACCTATGAACCACATTTGATGCTCTTAATATACATGTTCATATAACAGTGATAAATTCACTCAATATTACTAGACACGTCTCATCTGAATAGACTATCATAAAGACTCAAATAAATGCTCATTTAATTTAGGCTTTTATTCTCATTTAAACATTTATCAACACACACTCATACATATATATGTATGTATAAATGTATGTATATATGTATATGTGTGTGTTGATAAATGTTTAAAAGAGAATAAAAGCCTAAATTAAATTCTCAAGCCGTTATTAATAGTTTTATAGGGGTCAAGACATGATTTTTATTTAATTTTATTCCTTGAAGTTCACTTAATGTTAATAAAGTTTTTTTTGCACAAAAAAAAACTAATACAGGCTCCTTTAAGGGTTGTGCCTCGATTATAATCTGTTGTCAAATGCTCTGAACAAACATATAATCCTCAGACGAGTTTCAGGATGCCATTAAAATAAACCCTCCACTTGTTACCGATGCTGGGATTCTTCTGAAGTCTGTACAAATGAGCCGTTTAAACTGGACGCGTTCTTTCACTCTTCCATTTGTCCTGTTGTCATGAGTCTCTCAATCGTGTGGATTCAGTCAGAAATTGAACAAGCGTCTGTATTCTGTATCAGTGATTATAATGAGTTCTAATTACTTTGGATTACTATGTTCTCGTCTTGTGTAGACAGGTATCAGCTTCAGACTGAACGCAAGTGGGTGGGGCCTATGTAAAACCATTCGTCGATACCTTGCTCTAGAGGCAGTCATATGCAAATTTGTTTGTTTGTGTGACGGCACAATATCAGAACGAGCCGTTTTTGGAGCTTGATTGCATAAATGCTTTTTTTAAGCTATGAAACTTGCAGGATGTTTTAACGGTACAAAGGCCTCTTATATGTCAAAAGATCATGGAAAATGTTATATATCATGACCCCTTTAATATAATGAATTCATTCAAGTTAACTTGTTGTGGATTTATTTTTCTACAACTGTCACAAATTCCTGCTTTTCCATAGTGTAACTGATTGTGACTAATATTGTGAAATTAGCCTTAAAGCATGCAAAGATGCACATTTCAAAAATTCACCAGAAAATATATCATATATCATCTGAGCACCATAGGCTACAATGTGGGGCACAGTAATTCTCACATACTATTAAGGAAAGTATATGAAATTGGGTTGCAGCTTATGTTTGCTGATGTTGAGCTCGTAACTGGATGACTTGATGGCATAGGCAGAGTGTTCAGAGTGTGTCGGGTGTGCCGAGTGTGCCGGGTGCGCCGGGTGCGCAGAGTGTTCAGAGTGTTCAGAGTGTTCAGAGTGTGCTCAGAGTGCGCTCTGCTCAGAGTGCGCTCAGAGTGCGCTCAGAGTGCGCGCAGAGTGCGCGCAGAGTGTTCAGAGTGTGCGCAGAGTGCGCTCAGAGTGTTCAGTGTGCGCAGAGTGTTCAGAGTGCGCTCAGAGTGTTCAGTGTGCGCAGAGTGTTCAGAGTGCGCTCAGAGTGTTCAGAGTGTGCGCAGAGTGCGCTCAGAGTGTGCGCAGAGTGCGCTCAGAGTGTTCAGAGTGTGCGCAGAGTGCGCTCAGAGTGTGCGCAGAGTGCGCTCAGAGTGTTCAGTGTGCGCAGAGTGTTCAGAGTGCGCTCAGAGTGTTCAGTGTGCGCAGAGTGTTCAGAGTGCGCTCAGAGTGTTCAGAGTGTTCAGTGTTCAGAGTGCGCGCAGAGTGCGCGCAGAGTGTACAGAGTCTGTAGAGTGAATAGCCTGGCAATTTCTCACTCAAACCTGCTTCTGCTTCTGATTGCTTTTAGAAGGAAAAGCTGCCCATAACTGCTGGTCTAGGATCAGTTTTCTCCATAATAATGGCACACTGGCAAACAGATTTGGTGTTTGCGCTCTTGAGATCGTACAATGTGTTTTTGCAGCGTTGAGCAATGTAGCCAATCAGAAGTGTTTGAGTCAGAATCCACTCACTTCACTGGTTTTTATCCAGGGCTGAGTTCTGCACTCTCGCAAGTCCTCTCGTTAGAAGTTAACTTATTAACAAACAAAGTCTAGACATTCTGCAGGCTTAATAAGCGATTCAAGCTTTCTAGGCCATATATAATCCATTTAGAATTTAATAAAACTTTTGTTTTGCTGCATTAGTTAAGGCAATGGTTATTTATCATTCTAATTGGCTGACATGCCAAATCATGCATAAAGTATGCTTGCTTTTCTGTTCAAATTATAGTGGTTTGTGAACGTAGCCGCTTTAATAACAAATAATTTATCATGAGTGTTTATGCTAGAATGCTTATGTTGTTACTAGGTGACATGTAACTTGAAACTATTTCATGGCATTCTATTTAAATGTTTGTTTGTTTTTTAAAAGAGGAAGCGCATCTCCTTAGCCTTACCCTGGATCTGGTTCTATTGGCCTCTGTTCAATGAGTTTATATTGTGACCAACCTGAAAATCTGCCTTTATTCCCACCTAAACGGCTCCCATTCCACTCATATAATCTCTCATATAAACAGCTAAGTGCAGTCAAGTGAGCTGATGCACTGCAGAAACACTGATGAAGCTCGCTTCTGATCACTTGATTGATCTGCTGATCCTGAGCTCAGACTGCAGGCGTCAGTCCGAAGACCAGTAGACTCACTGACAGTCTGATACATGTTGCCAAAATGTTAAGAGCTTTAAGGAAACAAAAAGCTGATTGGCTGACTTTAATTAAAGGAGTAGTTCACTTCAGAATTAAATTTCCTGGTAATTTACTCTCCCCACGTCATCCAAGATGTTTATGTCTTTCTTTCTTCAGCCAAAAATAAATGTTAAGTTTTTGAGGAAAACATTCCAGGATTTTTCTCCATAAAGTGGACTTCAATGGGGTGAAGGTTTGAAGGTCTAAATTGCTTCGAAAGGTTTTACACGATCGAGGAGTCTCATCTAGCCAAACCATTGGCCATTTTCAACAAAAAAATTAACATTTATTAAAAATTTTTTATACTTTTTAACCACAAATGCTGGTCTTGCACTAGCTGTGATGCGCCACACATTACGTAATCACCTTAAAAGGTCACGCGTGACGTAGGCGAAAGTACCGACCTAGTGTTTACAAAGCGAACATGCAAAAACGAAGTCAACAATGTCAGATTTTGAAGTTGGAGGAGAAAATGAGATGGAGATTTTCGCCCTAAATTTTTAAACCGGGACACGCGTGACCTTTCAACGTGATTAATGTGTGGCACATCACAGAGCTAGTGCAAGACCAGCATTGGTGGTTAAAAAGTGTATATACATTTATTTATATATATATATATATGTATATTGTCACATTCACCGCCTGTCATCGTCCTGTCTGCACTACACTTCCCAGCATCCCTCGTGTCTTCACACCTGAACTCACACCCTCATTACACACCTGTTCATCGTCTTCATCATCTGTGTCACCTGTCCTCACCTCGTTAGTGTTCTTTGGTATCTGTATTTAGTTTCCCTCTGTTCAGTCAGTCCTGGTCGGTTCTACTTAGTTCATAGTGTGTGTTATCCTGCCTGTCATCCTGCCTGTATGTACCTTTGAGTAAGATTTAAGTAAATCATTTATATTGAAGCTTTTGGACTTTGAGTCTCCTTCAACCCGCACCACACACCCGTGACATATATATATATATATATATATATATATATATATATATATTATAAACACAAGTTTATGAAAATGTTCATGCTGCTCTTTTCCACACAAGGAATGACTAAACCTGCAAAGCTTCAAAATTGGCCAAAATAAATAAATAAACAATAAAATAAAAATATACTTTTGTCCAAACTGATGAACAGAGCTAAATTGTTTTGTTTTTTTGTTTTTTTGCCTATACATTTCAAAGCTCATTCACAGTTTTGCTCAGATATGGTGCATGCTCGGTTTGATGGGCAGTGATGCCAGTGTGAATGAGATTTGAGAGCTACAGCGAGATTATCACTAAGTAAAACCAGCTTAAGACCAGAGGTGGAAAGTAACTAATTACAAATACTTTCATTACAGTACTTAAGTAAATTTTTAATTTTTAATTATAATTAAATTGTGGTACTTTTACTTGAGTTGAATAAACAAAGTATTCAACTTTCCTAATTACTGCGGTGGAGCCCTGCGCTTCAGCCAATAACTGACAGGTCTGACTCGGGTGATGAACCAATCAAATCGTCCAGTTCAGCTGGGAGGCGGGGCGTTTAAACTGCGCTTTGACTTTCAATCACTGGTGCTCGTGTTTTGAATCAGTATCGCTGACGTTTCAATATTTTAGTGAATGTAAGTGAGTTATGCTCATATTCTGATTTGAAATTTTAATTTTGTTAGCTCCTGAAATGGGTCATACCACTGATATTACCAGAGCACTGAGCAGTTGAAGCAAATAGAAAACTCGGCTCATACAAGGACGCAGTTATTGCATGGACGGAGCAAGAACAATGTAAGTGTCTAAAGTACATGCACACAGTTCAGTTGAATGGTAAAGCTCGCCCTCTTTAACAATGCAGTTAAACTAAATGTATGAAGCAAACGTACTAAGCTGAAATAACCTAAACATTTGCGACAACAGTGAAATAAGATTGCATGATTTATCCGTCAATCCAGGGGCGGTTCTAGGGTGAGTGGATATCCGGGGCTTAGCCCAGAGAAATCCATGTATGTGACTTTTTATTTTAATAAGTCAGAAAGATTTACCTTGTTTAAAAATTCTTTTTTTTTTTAAACAATAAAAAAACAAATTTAAAACATTTTATTTAAAGTGTATCCCTTGTATCCTGACACATATGCTGATGTTGTGTCTCTATCTCACTTTTTTTTTTGTCTCTGTCTCTCAGTTTTCTTTTCTTTTCCAGTCAAGCCTGACTGGCCACACTCGTCCTGGTACAACAGGGATAAGAAGCAAACATTGAGCAGTGCACTGACATACTCTTACTCTACAAAGATATACCGGTCAAAGGACCTTATCTCTGTGTGTTTATGCATTACAGTAAACAGACTCAAGTTATTCAGTCTAGCACTACAGATAAACCTTACCCTCTACTGAAGTCTGGGCATCATTCCTCTGCTGTGCCTGCCTCATAAAGTGTTGTCCTATAGCTTTGCTATTTGCCTGCTTTCCTCTTTTCTCAATTGTTTTTCTTCTTCTCATCATAACAGCTCTCCTTTTGATTTGGGCTGCTGACTGCTCTCCTTGCCTCTCTCCACTCCTTTCTCTTCTTCTATCCACACCTGTCATCTTCTCCTTTAATCTAATGTCTTCATTCCTCTTCTTGGTTCCATTTGTTTTTAATGTCCTCCCTTTCTCTTCTCCATACATCTTCTCCTCCACTAATTTTTCCATTTTCCTCCCTATACCCTTTTACACTATTCTCCTCTTAAAGTGTGTCCACTATTAACTTAACGTACCCTAACCCTAACCCTACTTTGCGTATTTGCCTTTTTCATTTGCTTTGAATTTTCTTTTTATTATAATGCTTTACAGTTAAATTGTGTTTGTTAACATTAGTTAGTGTAATAGTTAACATTTTACATTAATTACTATGTCCATATGGTCCGAAAATTATAAATTCTTTGTAATGAACAATTGTATTTTGATAAAAAAAATAAAAAAATAAAAAGATTTACAAATATGAATGAATGCAATGAAAAAACAACAACCAATTCTTAGTTTATTGGTAATGAAGTAACTAATGATAACAAATAAAACTTTACTGTAAAGTGGTTTTATCTGCCTCCCTCCATCCCGTTTCTGTCTGAACATGGTTCTTTATTGCGTTGATTGTGGTAGTTTACTTGATTTAATTTGGCCAAATCTGTCTATCACCATGTCATGGTCAACAGCAGTCAAGTTCTCCTTCTCTATGGACATCACTGCCAGGTGGTTAAGCCGGTCTTGTTCCATTGTGTTTCTTAACCATGTAAGCAGTCGACACAAGGCACTACAGGAACGCTCACAGTTGGAGCTACTATGCTCCTCTGACTGCAACTCTATTTTATAATGTATGGCAAGAATCTTGAGAGATTCTTCATCAAGAAAGCTGTCTGATGCTGGATGGCAGGCTTGAATGCCCTTCATAAGATCCACTCCTACTCCTGAGAAACGGTTGTCAATCTCTTGCATCATTCGGTCAAGGCAAGGGTAGTACAATGTACACATGTGGTCATGTGAAGAACTGATTTCTGAGGTTGTCCTACATGCTGTTTCCACCACATAATCATCAAGCCTCTTCTGTTTCCGTCTAAAACCTGCAGAAGGTTCTGGAATGTTATTTACCTCACACAAGGCCTTTGTTTTTGAACATAACTCTGTGGCACTCTGAGCTGTGCGTTGTTCTTTAAGAGAGTCGTAGACTGCTGTTTTGTATTGAACTGCTTGTCCCAGGTCTACGGTTTTCCACTGCAGGAATTTGTGGAGGCCTTCAGTGATGGATAAAAGTCTATGAAACATCAGCAGCATGTAGACAGTGTTAAAGTTGCTGAGATTGGACCGGAGGCCTACAGCCATTGGTGTTGAAATTTTGTGGTGGCTTCTGGTATTGCCTTGTGTGCATGGCACAGCACAAGATTTAATTCATGTGCATAGCAGTGAAGGTACACTGCTTCTGGGTGACGTTCTCTGAAACGGGCCTGTACGCCCCTCACAGCTCCACTTGTGACGGCAGCTCCGTCATATGCTTGTGCAACACACAGAAGATGGTCAATTTTATGTGATTTCAATGTTTGCTCTATTGCATCAGTGATGGATTGTGCATCAAAATCAACCAGTTTGCTGAAACCAAGGAAACTTTCCTTGATTCTGCCCTCGGACGTAACGTATCGCACACATACTGCCAGTTGTTCAGAGTGCCTGTCCCGTGCCTCATCTGCCATCAGAGCATACATCTTCTCATTTCTTTTATGATGTTTTCTGTAGGCTTTTCTGTTAAAAAAATACTGATACCATGATTTCGATACCGGTTCCTAACGATACTTTTTCGATACCAATTTTATGAAATCCATTTTAACAAGATTACATAACACATTACCTCAGAAAAACTTTGGTTTTATTTTTTCAGTTTGACTCATGCTCCTTAGCCAGTGCACAAAGGAACTAATTTTTTTTTATAAAGAGCTGATGCTCACCAAAGCTGAATTTGTTTGATAAAAAAATACAGTAAAACTTGTTACATTGTGAAATAGTATTACAATTTAAAATCTTATTTGAATATATTTCAAAATGTAATTTATTCCTGTGACGTCAAAGCTGAATTTTCAAAATCATTACTTCAGTGTCACATGATCCTTCAGAAATATGAAAATTTCTGCTGCTTAATTATTTGGAAACTATGATACATTTTTTGAATAAACTTTTATGATAAAATTTGATATACTTTGATGAATAAATTTTTTTTAAAAACAGCATTTATTTGAAACAGAAATCTTTTGTAACATTACACATGTTTTAATGTCACTTTTGATAACTTTAATGCATCCTTACTGAAAAAAAATTCTGACTAACCAACACATTTGTGAAAGGCAGTGTACAGGTCATTATAATAATAATAATAATTCATTACATTTATATAGCGCTTTTTCTCGGCACTCAAAGCGCTTTACATAGAAGGGGGGAATCTCCTCAATATAAACTATTATTATAATTATTGCAATATAAACACTGTCAGAGTGATCAACAAGGTATCTCTTCATTTACCATTCGAAGACGGAGCAACTTTCTGCTCTTATGTTTACTCCGTGCACTGTCAAGTGCTTCATCATATCTGTCGTGGTACCGGTCTTTGCAGCAATTATTTTACCGCAAATACTGCATCGCGCGCTGTCACTACCGTATATCCCGACACTAGCACATTAAGATAAGCTATGAAAAAATCATGTTCCTCTGCCTCTTTCTGGTTAAATAATGTTTATAGATGGGTTACAAAGTATTTATTAAGTAAAAAGACTGTTTGCTAACAGTAAAATGACAATTAACTAAAGATTAAATAACTAACAATTTACCATCTATTAATGATGGTTATTATAAAGTGTTACCGAAAAGATATGTTAGCATTTCCATATTTTGATATTAGAAGGGAAGGGATGCAGCTGCTACTACCAATGCTTAAAAACATCCCAAGCTAATGTTTGATGCACGGAATTTATTGTGTGGTTTTCCTATAAATAGATTATCACGGTGGAATAGTTAGTATAGCATGCTATGCCACTTTCATCAAAACCTATTACAAAGCTATAGCAATGTCATGTCATTAAATACGATAAACAGTGATTCTGGAACAGATCTGCGTCTTCCTTATCCCGTTAAAAAACATATTACAGTATGTAACCATATTCCGTCCGTTCGAGGAAAAAAAAGTTGCACTAACTGTTCGTTACAAGCAGCATTTGCCGTCAGGCAGACAGCTAACATAAACATATACAAGACAAGTAGAGCTATTTTATCCAGTGTAATTTATCACTTTTTACCACTATCTTGTTTTTTCTTATCCCCCTCTTCCTTTCTCTTTTCTTTTCTGGCTTCCTGAAGCATAATTCCACTTCATGTTGACTGCCGAGGAGGTTTTGTATTTTGCCGGCAGCAGAGATCACGTGGTTGGCTGGCTGCTGTCAGCGACTACTGAGAGGGGCCCCTTGAGGGGATCCCGATAACAGTGTCATTGCACTTTACTGCATTGACTATCAAAGGGGCGCTCACACAGTTTGTCGTTGCATTTTATTCTTAACCAGTCGTTGCCTTGGGGCCCCAGGCCAGCTCGGGACCCCAAGCAATTGCTTGGTTTGCTTGCCTTGTCGCGACGGGCCTGCTCGTGTGTGTAGAGTTTGCGTGTATGTGCGTGAGCGACTTTAGGTGTGTCGTTGTGCATTTCATATGTATTTGTTTGAGCACTGACGTTGACAAGTTAACCCCTTAGGTATCGAAATCTGGTACCGAACAACAAGTCATTTTTCGATACTCTATAGTATCGAGGCAATTCGGTCGGTACCTAAAAAGTATCGAACTCGGTACCCAGCCCTAGCTTTCTGTGACCTCTTCTGAAATACATGCAATCATTTCATTTTGCGATGAGTGAGACAGGTAGGTAGCATGGGATGGGGCATTGTACTGCTGTAGAAATGGGTCAAACTGTGTGAGAAGTTTCATGCACTCAAGGAAGTTTCCCAGATTTTAACTCTTGCTCTGTTCATCATGTCCACGGAATGCAATCCCCTGCTTCCCCAGAAGTAACGTCACAGCAACAACACGATAGAGGTATTCACGTCTCTCAGTTATTTCTCCTACACTGGCTCTATGAAGCTGTTCTGTAATATCTTCATGTGTTTGAGTTGTTTTGTAGCTCTTCCAGCATGTCATGGAAGCCTTATGAAGGCTACTTTGTTCATGCTCTCTGAATGATTCTAAAGCCCTTTTCCAGTTGGAGAAACCTGCACTTGTTAATGTGTCTTTGCTGTTTCGGATATGATGCTTGCCAAAGAGACGACAAGAAAACGTCTCAGGTTACGTATGTAACCCTGGTTCCCTGAGAGGGAACGAGACGCTGCGTCGAGACGCGGTGGGAACGCCCTGCGTGATTGCGTCGTGAAGCACGTGTATAATCAGTCCAATGGAAAGACGAGACGTCATAGGCGGGTGACGTCATCGACCAGGAAGCTATAAAGCACCCCTGCGACAGACCGCGGCAGCTTCTGAAAGCCGAAGCAAGTCGATCACAGGCATGCAGGGAGTATGGCAAGGCGACGCAGCGTCTCGTTCCCTCTCAGGGAACCAGGGTTACATATGTAACCTGAGACGTTCCCTTTCAAGGGAACTCGAGCTGCGTCGAGACGCGGTGGGAACCCTATACCCACTACGCCATATGACAAATGCCTGTTCTGTATGAAGACCATGCGCACACTAGGAAACAAGCACCCTAGGCCCTGGAGTGGAGCCTAGGTCCAAGTCATAAATCTAACAAATGTAAGCGGTGAGGACCAGCCTGCCGCATTACAGATGTCATAGAGTGAAACTCCTGATAATAAAGCCTTAGAGGCAGCCATACTCCTGGTAGAATGGGCCGGGACAGCCAAAGGTGAAGGCTGTCCGGCCGCTTCATAAGCAAGTGAGATAGCCTCAACTACTCACTTGCTCATTATCTGTTTAGATGCAGGGCAACCTATCTTAGGTAACCCGAAGCAGACAAATAACTGCTCTTATATATATGCCACAGGGCAGCTCTGTGGACATAAGCATCCAAGAGCCCGGACAGGGCAAAACAGATTAAGTTCTTCCTGATCTGGCTTGTATTAACCCTCTGGGGACCAAGCTGTTTTTGGGGCCCTTGAGATGTTCTGACATGCTCTGACATTTGTGCTTTTTTCAGTTATTTATAAACATGTTAATGGCAAAGGTGTAAATTCACTCTATATAGCACAAACAGGCCTACCATAATATGCGAGCAACATGTATGTAGATGTTTGTATTTTTAAGAGAATAATGTTTATGCGTGGTTATTTAAAAAAATAAAAATGAAAGTTGCTGAAATAAGACCACAAAACTCATACAAAATATGTGCCCACAAGACTTTTGACTAATGGATGTTTTCTCTTGGAGTTCTAGCTTCAAAATTATGTGAAAATAGTCTTGCTTTATCGTTCACAAAAAAAAAATACATTGATTTAAATGGTGTAAAACAGGTTTTGCTTGGAAAGCCAATATGCGAGGGGGAGGAGTAGTTTACACCTTAGATTACCCAGTCCCACCCACTCTGCATAATGACTCTGCATAATTAGCCATTCATTCAGGTGTGACACTGACTGAGCCACAATGCAAGGACAAAATAGCCTATATATTTAGAAGAAGACTTATATTGACCATTTAAGATTTTGCTTACATCTATCTTGTAAATATGTTTTGCTATTTTATTAAAAAGGTTACAATTACAACAATAATTACAATTTCAGCAATATTTCTGCAAAAAAAGTACTCTTTCTTTGTAAAAAAAAAAAAAAAAGATTATAGGCCTACATTTTATCATATGTATTCATTAGTTTTAATATAGCCAACATTGGAACATCTTAGTCTATGACTTTATTTTTGACAAAATAGTATTTTATATATATGAGCAGAAAAGCTTATTTGATGTGACAGTATATTCTACAGTAAAAACTGTACCCAAATCTAGTCAACAAAATGTTGTCTTTCATACTTCGCCTGACTGTAACGCAGTAACTGTAACTGTAAAAGCAGTTTATTCTTTCACACACAGACGCGCGATTCATATTTAGGCTAAACAGTCTTTACAAATATGTACCCTTCATTCATCTCACAGAAACGCTATTCATATTATAGAAACGCGATTCATCTTTTTGTTTACATAAGCCTACAACGTTATTCCATAACGTTATTCCACATTAACACTTGAGAAAGGATAACTTAGCCTACCTCACTCCTCAGCGGGATCTGCTCCTCATATCAGCACGGAAAATTTTCTCCATAAGGTAGGCTATATTATGCCTCTTTGTTTACAGCTGATGTGGGGGCGTTTCACAGACTGAAATGGTTCTCAGAATTTGCGTTTGAATAGCACGCGCTCTCCGGGGCGTGGTCAAATTACTTTTGAATGGCTCCTAATGAGCTCGACTGGAGTCGCTCTCTTTTTATACAGATTACAGAAGCTGATAATATTCGTTTTTTTATATAAATTACTTCATTTAAAAGCTGCGATCTCAAGCTTTATGCCCGTGGGTCTGTTTGCCTGTTTGACTGAATTTTCGCGGAGTTATAGATAATTTTCGAACGCGTTTCAAATGGGAGTTTACTGACAGAGAGAAGGCAGAAATAGCATCATGTTAGTTTTTCTTTATTTGTCAAAAAGCAAAACACTTTATTTGTATTGTGAGTATACAGAAAAAAAATTGAAACTGAACAGGATCGATTGATGTATTACACGAAAATGAAAGATCAAAATTAACAGAGCATTTTGTGTTTATTTTTCATTGCTAAAAAAAAAAACGAGCAAAACGCGCGGGCGCGTTTTTGGTCCCCAGAGGGTTAAGGTGGAGGACAGAAGGCCTGCAGCACAAATGACCCACAAATTTAGTAGGAATACAACCCGGCAAGGGGTGAGGAAAGACTATCACCATACCAGGTGCAAATCCAAGTGCGTGCAGGCCTCAGCCTCAAGTACCACGGAGAAGATGAAATAAGGATCTCTCCTCAGACATAACCCAGCAAAGAAACATTCATTGCAGAAATCAAGTACTGTACCATAGGGCAGATAGCAAGATTCAGAAGGCATTCTCCGCATCAGGCAGAGAACAGTTTCCATTTCAATGCATATTCAGTCTTCTCGTGGAGGGAGCTCTAGACTGGAGTATGGTCTCCACGACCTCAGTCGAGAGACCTGAATCTATGAGCTGGGCCCCCTCAGAGACCGAGCCCACAGTATCCATAACTCTAGATGAGAGTAACTCCCGGGAGCAAAGATATCGGGAAATGCGTACAGGTGTAGCCTCAACCACACCTAATACGTTGCATCCAGTTCAAGCAGAGCTGGATGCATCAGGGAGAACCAAATGGGCAATGCGTTGTATAAACGATGCGAAAGGTAGACTTGAGTTTTGACCGAAGTTCTCCTAAAGGAGCTCCAACACCTTGGGGTGAAGTCCCCATTCCCCGGGCCTCAGCCCCTGCCTCAACAGGATATCTGCTCTGATATACGAGACCATCAGTGTGTTGTCCGGAAGGACAAGCACATGGTGACCTCTCAGGTCTGGCAGGAAGTATTTGAGAGCTCGAAATACCGCCATCATTTCTAGCCGATTTATGTGCCAAGAACGTTGATGGTCCTGCAAAAGACCTTTCGCCGAGCGGCCACTCATGACCGCCCCCCATCCCGTGAGGGAAGCATCCGTCGAAAGCGTTACGCGTCGACAAGAAGCCCCCAGCACTGGGCCCTGAGCGAGGAACCAAGGTTTCTTCCACATGACCAAGGCACGAAGGCATCTCCGCGTGACCTTGATCGTGCGAAATGGATTTCCCCTCGGAGAAAACCCCTTGATCCTGAGCCACCACTGCAAAGGTCTCATGTACAAAAGGCCAAAAGTGATTACATTGGACGCAGCTGCCATGAGCCCCAACAGTCTCTGAAACTGTTTCACAGTGAGTGACTGGCCTAGTTTTACCCCCTTTACGGCTGTGAGAATCGCAGAAATACGTGCAGGAGACAGACGTGCTTGCATTATTGTCGAATCCCATAAAACACCCAGAAAAGTGGTCCTCTGAGCTGGGAGGAGCACACTCTTCTTGGCGTTGAGCCACATCCCCAACCTCTTTATGTGAGACAGAACGACATCTCGATGCCGAACTGCCAACTGCTCGGACTGAGCTAAAATCAACCAATCGTCGATAAAGTATAATACGCGAATGCCCTGGAGTCTCAGAGGAGCCAGAGCTGCATCCACGCATTTTGTAAAGATGCGGGGTGATAAACCTAGGCCGAAGGGAAGAACCCAATACTGGTATGCTTCGCCCCCGAAAGCAAACCTCAGGAACCTCCTGTGATGAGGATGGATAGATAAGTAAGCGTCCTTCAAGTCTATTGTGACAAACCAGTCCTCGGATTGAATCTGTGACACAATCATTTTAGCGTAAGCATACTTTGAACTTGAGATTCTGAAACCTGCTGTTTAATTGACGCAGGTCTAGAATAGGACGCAACCCCTCATCCTCTTTCGGAACAATGAAGTAACGGCTGTAAAACCCTGACTGTCTGCTGGGAGGAGAAACCCCTTCTATAGCTCCTTTTGCAGAAGTGTCAGTACTTCCTGCTCCATAACCAGAGCCTGCTTGGGGTCCACCACTGTGGGGAGGGACCTCTAGAAATCTGGGCGGACGAGAACCGAACTGAATTCTGAAACCCTTTTCTAAAGTGTGCATGACCCACTGAGAAATATGTGGCAGTAGTTTCCACGCTGCCAGAAATTCTACTAGGGGAACCAGTCTCTGGAGACTGGCCTCTGGATTTGGTTGAACAGTCACTTTGGTGCCCTGAAGCGGCGAACCGGCAGAGAACAACCAAACTGACCATTCTACGCCCCTCCGTTGACACCTCGGTGCCCTGAACGGAGAACCGGCAGGGAACAACCGAACTGGCAGCGCTGCGACCCTCCTCAGAGAGTCGCACCCCAGAGGGTGCCGAGGAGAAACGATTTCTCAAAACCGTCCCTGCCCCGGAGGAACCTTCAGAAGCCTGATAGCCTCAGCGTCAGGACTTCTTGTCTAAGTTTTATTAGAGATAACGACAGTCCTCAGATCTTGCCTACCTCTAACTAGCTTTGTTCCTACGACCCTCCTCTGAAACGGCGAACCGGCAGGGAAACCGAACTGACTGCTCTACATCCCTCCTCGGAGGATCGTTTGGGGACGCTGACACCTCGGTGTCCTGAAACGGCGAACCGGCAGGAAAACCGAACAGCCAGCGTTGCGACCCTCCTCAGAGAGTCGCACCCCAGAGGGCGCCGAGGAGAAACGATTTCTCAAAACCGTCCCTACCCCGGAGGGGACCACCCTCAGAAGCCTGCAGCCTCGGCGTCAGGGCTTCTTCCATTTTTAGCTATTTTAGAGATAAAACAGTCCTCAGATCTTGCATATCTCTAACTGGCTAGACTGTGACCGCCACCCAGGTCCCCATCGATTGTGGATGAGCCCGAATTGCGAATCTTTGTTTTGCCGCACTCTATGCTGCGAGGAGCTTAAGTATGCTGAGACTGCTCCCGCCCAGCAGTCTCAGGAACGTTAGATCGGTGAGGAAGAAACCTTTGGAACGCCGCTGAAGAGTTTATTTCTTCGTTTTTTTTTTTATCTTAATATTTCTTTACATCAGAAAAACTATATATATACTGTATGTATATATATATATATATATATATATATAAATATAACACTCCGTGGCCACCAGCAGGAAACAACCGAACTGGCAGCGCTGCGACCCTCCTCAGAGAGTCACCACCCAGAGGACGCCGAGGAGAAACGATTTCTCGAAACCGTCCCTCCCCGGTATAGTTTATCTGTTGCGCGACGCAATTCTCGAATAGCGTCAGTGCTGTTACATCCTCACATTCATCCATGCTTATATACTTTACCTACCAGTGCTGCCTAATAATATTTATCTATTATTTATGGTGGCTGGTGGGTAACGTCGGGGTTATGATGGACGCCAACACGGGAGAGAAATAGCTCGCAAGCGTCTCTTTAACCCGAGGCACTGTCATACCATGATACTTAATACCCATAACATTACTATAGTAGAAGTTTAGGGATAAAACACAAACAGAAACCGGTTTATTCCACAATCTCGACACCTCAGTGTGGAGATAGGGAAAAAACGGCACTCCCCGACGAGGAGGCTGAGATATAGAGTTTTCCTTATATTTTCACTCTCATATATGTTCGGCTGGCCAGTAATATTTAACTTAGCAACAGCATATAAAACCTCCTTTTATAAGCTCCTCTTTATTCAACAGAGTTATGAGCTGACTTATTTATTTATTGAAAACTCATAAACATCTGCCTTATTTTTTCTTTTCTTTAATTATTTTTTAAACAAAAACACTAACGATACCAATTCCTCGGAACTGGAAATCGCAGCATGAGTGCCTCATCCCGGGGAGGAGAAACCGCAGAGCGTGCTTCTCCCCGAGATAAGGCACGTGGATCGAACAGGTGTTTGTTAGAACCATTTGCGATCCCCAAGATGCGTGTCGACGCCGTGCCTCGGCAGCAGCGGGACCCGCGCCTCGGGGCGCGCGCACCGAACCGTCCTCCTCAAAGAACGGCCGGCGGGAGCGGAGCGTCCTCACGGACAGCTTCTCTCAATGCTCACAGTCAGCCCCCTTGAGAACTGACTGTTGGCATGCTCCACTCCCAAACAAGCAACACAAAGCTGAAGTGTGTGTCCCCACCCGTGATATAACGTGGGAAGGGAACAACACAACGCTTGCTTGCTCTCTTTTGCCATAATATATATATATATATATATTGCAACTTGACAGACAACAATAAATATGACAAGGACAGAATACACAGATCGCTTGCTGAAGGCACAGAAGCTGCCGCGGTCTGTCGCAGGGGTGCTTTATAGCTTCCTGGTCGATGACGTCACCCGCCTATGACGTCTCGTCTTTCCATTGGACTGATTATACACGTGCTTCACGACGCAATCACGCAGGGCGTTCCCACCGCGTCTCGACGCAGCTCGAGTTCCCTTGAAAGGGAAGCAGAATTTCTGGATACGGAATACTCAAGCCACTGAAATTCATCTAGCCAATTCTTATTAAAAGCTCTCTGCTGTGTTCCAGATTGGGTAAAGGGATACTGCTGAAGCTTCACGTGTTTTGGGCCTGTCTGCAGTGCTCCTAGATCATCCCTTTCACCTTTTAAAGCCTCTTCTTTCCTTGCTGACTCATCTGAGACATGGTAAAATAGCAAGCTCAGCTCTATTATTGTTTTAATAAATAGCATTCACTTAAAAACATGATTTTTGTGAGAATAGATAAAAAAAGGTGAATAAAGAATCTCTATAATAACACCAAAAAAAATCTTCACCCATTCTTCATGCACATATTACATTTTATAGGCTACCTTATTCTTACTTTATACATACACTCACATACATAACACACACACAAACACTTAAAGCCAAGTATAATTATAAACGCAGGGCTCTATACACTTATATTTTTGAAGGAGCACTTGTACATGCATTTACACAGCACTTACAAATTGCATACATAATCTTATGAGGCTAGTGTATCAAATATAAACATTGGAGTACAGAAATATGAAATGATGAAAAACATAAGAATAAGAAGTATAATACTATGATTAAAAGTTACAGATACCTGAAGCTGTTGTATCTTGGCGTTTAAGTGTTGGCTGGGGGTGTTTTACTTCCTTTTTTTTTTGAAGAATTTTGAAATATCCATTTTAATTTTCAAATAAATTGATCTAGTAAAATACTACACGCCCACAAACCTCCTGGCTCCAAAAGATCTAATTTCATTGGCTGGATCGTATGCAACCAGCTCATCGATGGTTGGCCAGTTTACATGTCAGTCAGAATCACTAGACTCGGTTCTTGGGAATGACAACGCGTAAATTAACAGACACTGTAAATGTGAGAGTCGAGAGATATACATTTAATTAATTAATTATTTTAATATAATATAAATTATTTTAATGCGCATGAAAACTCAGTGATGGCATGGTAATAAAACATTCAGGGCTTTACTGAAAACATTCGGGGCTCCAGCCCCCTTAGCCCACCCCTAGCACCGCCCCTGCGTCAATCAGATGCACATAAGTGTAGTTCGTTACTATAGCAACAGTGAGCTCCCGACACATTTTCGGTAGAACGAAAAAAGAGCATTTTATTAAACACGTTAACCCGAATCCCACTTAATTTTTCTACTAGCTCTTTTCTATTCATATGGTTTTTTAATCCCTCATTTCTTTGATCAGACCCTTCTTTGCTTTTGCCCTTGTTCATGTCAGTGTTTGAAATAACTTGCCATGTTGCGTGAGACAGAAAATATTTTATTTTATAACATTCTGTGATACAGGTTATGTCGATTAGCGTTGCATCATTCTATGAAAATACCCGTGATGGCTTATACCAATGTGATAATTGTTTTGATGTTTCATTAGTCAATACGTCTCTATCTGCATGTTATTCAGCATAGACTGTGAAAAAAGATGGACGACGCCCCTTCACTCTCTTCCATTGGTGAGAACTGAAGCCCCCAGTGTCCCGATATGGCGCTGACATCTTGGGACTTGAGTCTGCGCAGTAGCGCTCTTGGGACCAGACCTACGCAGTAGTGAGCAGGAAGTAAAGCCGCAAAATCAACGCCCCGCCCTCACTCTCGCAGAACGCACTCTCCCTGCACTTTTTTAAGAGGCCTATGTCTGCTCCGTTCCTCCGTTCTGCTCCAGTTTTGAAGTCTGTTGATTGCAGTACGACAAGAGGCTTGTTAAAATAAAGTAAATACAATCTCCTCAGTCCTCCGAAGATCCCGAAAAAAAGTATGTTGGTGCTTCAGTGACTAGTTCGCTCAGAGAACCTGTCCAGTCACAGCTGTCAATCACCCGTCACACCACCGTTTTTTATAGCATTGTGTAACTAACTAAAAACAAACTTATTTTAAAAACAGACACTTGAACTTACATCAGCGTGATAAAAACTACAGTAAATGACAGAAACCACCTTTGGAAAAAAGATATTTGAAGTGTAATTTAATTGTTTAGTTGGTCTCAAGTCCCGTTGAATAACACGGGGAGGCGGGGCTTATGGACTGTACTAGGACCAGTCACCGGGGGGCGATCGAGACGTTTTGGCTTCACTTTTCAGGGCTTGTGCGGCACGCTTGTTATTCAGCTGTAGTGATATCTGATGTCCATATAAGGCATTTCCTGGAATGTCATAAGTTTAATACTTTTGTGAATCTCACACTGCATAAGACCAATGTCAGGATGAAAGGAGCTTTTCCTGAAACACAAATTTCACATTATTTTACAAACACACATATAATACGCAGTATGAATACACTGAATATTCATATTCCCACAGTCTAGTTGTATGTGTCCTGCTGTCTTTGCTGTGATGATAGTTGATGCTTTCCTCAAACTCATGCTCATTTCTATTGTGCTAGTAAACATCTCATTCTCATCGTGTGGACAGAATCAATAAACATGATTTCTACTCTTTTCATGTCCACTGCCCTTGAGGATCGAGTCTCTGCTTCAGCTACTCATACGCTCTACAGACACACGCTGGCTGGACGAATATCCAGCTTTATATGTGCTGTAAAATGGGCTCAGAATTGGGCTCATTTCTCAATATTTGCTGAGCCGCCAAAAGGAAGATAACTTTCAGGGATAGTTCCCCCTAAAATAAAGATTTTGTCATCAATTATTCACCATCACGTTGTTCCATATTTTAATTAAACCTGAGAGATTTCTGTCCCTTCATTGAAAGTCTGTTCACCCAAAACTTTCAAGCTTCATAAAGTTCATAAAGGCATTGCAAAACTAATCCACATGAACCAAGCACTTTAAAGAGGTGCTATAATGTAAAGATGTAAAATAAGTCTCTGATGTCCCCAGCTATGTGAAGTTTTAGCTCAAAATACCCCACAGATATTTTTATACATCATGGGAAAAGTGTCACTTTTTGAAGGTGAGCAAAAACGCACCGTTTTTGTGTCTGTCCCTTTAAATCCAAATGAGCTGCTGCTCCCGGCACAGGGGGCAGAGCTTCAAGAGCTTGTGTCCTGAAAGGTCAGACAAAAGATGGACAGACTCAAGAAGAAGTGGCAACATGTACACAACATTTCTGAATGGTTAGTTGATGATTTTATGTAGCTTATGTGTAGTTATCTTCTAGTCATTGATTAGCATAATCTATAAATCGTGTTCAGGGGACGGGGTTTATGTAAATTATATGGTTGGTGATGTCACTAATCCGGGAGGAATGTGGTGTAGTCCCTACCAGCCGTTTGTTGTAGTCCTTAAAAAGCTTTAAAAGCAAATATCTCCCTTTGCTTTGAACTTTGAGCGTTGTAACTTTGCAGATGTTGTTTATGCTCAAACAGCAACATTACACACTAACTAAAGTTAGAAAAGTCAAATCATAATCAACCACCTCTTTAATCAAAGTCTTTTGAAAGACATGGTCACTTAGTTAATTAGTCCTTGATTCACATATAAACATTGATAAACGTGCATACATAGAGCACATCAAATATGCTTCATGGAAGCACAGACATACTTGTTGACGTGAGAACAAACCTCACTGGTTCTTGCGATCTGTTGAGCAATATCCTCTCCAGAGAGCAGTGAACAGATTCACACATGATGAATTATGATTTGTTTTGTTTTTCATATGTTTTTACCATATATGGTGAATTCACACAGTTAACCAGCATGTTTACAGTGTGTAAATGTTCCATTGGCTCATAATCTCTGGGCTTGAAGCCAGCTCTACATCACGAGAGAGAGAGCGATGTCTGTGAACAGTGGCTCTCTGAGGAGCGGATGTCTTCTTCATCCATCTCTCCAGTATTGAGTGATGAAGATCGTGGCTTACAGTCTCCCAACTGATCCTCGCACTGAAGTTCAAAGGCAAATCAGTGTCTGCGTATAGTGGAGAGATCTTCACAAAGCCCTTGATTGATTACCCTTGATTATGTAGTTGATTTTCTTCTTGCTGTTGAATTCCACATTCTTGCTCCGGGCACATTTGAAAATCAGTGATGTGCAGATCAAAGTCCGTCCGAGTCAGTTTATGAAGCATGAGACAGTCTGTGAAATGAGCTCTAGAGATAAGTATTAATGATGCTTCCCTTCTCTAGAGCTCTCATATCTATTATTTGCATGTCTCATGTCCTGATCGATAGTGATGTGGCAAGATTAAATATGCTGAAAGATCTGAGAGCAGTTGCTGCACTCATTTCACTCGATGCCTGAAGTTCGTTTTTTAACATTTATAATAGCCTATATTATATGTTTATAGCTCAGGATATAGAGTGCTGTTCTCCCAAATATCAGCGCTATTGTAAACATGATAGCCTAATGAATTATACAACAGTGCAGAGCTAAAACTGACGTTTTTAACCAACTTTTTCCACTTTTGATGTTATGTCTACTATTGTAGCAATTCAATATTCACTTAGTTATCACCAAAGCTGTATTTTGCTTGTAGGTCATGAAACCGTTGTAGTTGTGCTGCCCCAGAAGTCTGTCTGAAAGCAGGTTTATGATGAACCTTCATGCACAGACACCGCCTGTGACGTCATTGATTGGGCAGCGAGGAAACAAGTCAGTCCTGAGCTTTCAGACGCTCACATTTGCTTTGTCCCCAAATGCCTTTTAGATATCACTCATAAACTGCTGCCTACCTCCGTCCTGCAACAATCCTACACTACAAACGAGCCAGACAACGAGCCAGATGTGCATTAGATTAATGTGAACCCCCTGCATGTCATATTTTAATCAACGTTTCACTTTCTGAATTTGAAACAGCATCACTTTCCTTTAAAGGCTGATGTGATCTCACATGGAGGACGCAGTCACTGAGAAACACATGCCGTTTGTGGCATTTTAATTTGTTGTTTTGTTCTGAACCGGCTGTGCAAGAAACACAAACACTGTCAAACTGAACAAGTAGTTGTTCCTCTGAAGACTAAAATCCCTCTTCATCCTCCATTCGCATTCTCATCTCCTCATGCAAACGAATAACAGCATCTAAACACAGAACACCCCGACTGAGAGTGAAATTGCAGAAGTCTTAATGGTGTTATTGCCTCGTAGCTCAAGGGAGAAGCGAATGAGATTCCTCAGATTGAGTTAATGTGCTGGAAATGAGCCTGTGCTTTGTTGCAGCAACAGCTTCACAACACTTCAGAAACAGACACCAATGACGACTGGACCCTCACTCATTACTGCAGTAAAGCACTGTCCCCACTGCAGTCCAAGCATGAGGGAAACCCTGAGTGTGTGTGTGTGTGTGTGTGTGTGTGTGTGTGTGTGTGTGTGTGTGTGTGTGTGTGTGTGTGTGTGTGTGTGTGTGTGTGTGTGTGTGTGTGTGTGTGTGTGTGTGTGTGTGTGTGTGTGTGTGTGTGTGTGTGTGTGTGTGTGTGTGTGTGTGTGTGTGTGTGTGACACTGTGTGACACTGTGTGTGTGTGTGTGTGTGTGTGTGTGTGTGTGTGTGTGTGTGTGTGTGTGTGTGTGTGTGTGTGTGTGTGTGTGTGTGTGTGTGTGACACTGTGTGTGACACTGTGTGTGACACTGTGTGTGACACTGTGTGTGTGTGTGTGTGTGTGTGTGTGTGTGTGTGTGTGCTACCGGTCAAAAGTTTGGAATAATTATTATTTATTTGTTTTTGTTTTTTTGAAAGAAGTCTCTTATGCTCTTCAAGGCTGCATTTATTTGATCAAAACAGAATATTGTGGAAATATTATTACAATTTAAAATAACTGTGAATGTAATTTATTCCTGTGATCAAAGCTGAATTTTCAGCATCATTACTGTCACATGATCCTTCAGAAATCATTCTAATATGCTGATTTGATTATCAATTATTATTAATGCACAATTATTAACAATAGTTATTATTATTAATATTGATAAATCCCAAAAGTTTTTTTAGAGAAAATAAATTTATACTTTTATTCATCAAGGACACATTAAATCAAAAGTGACAGTAAATGCATTTATAATGTTACAAAGATTTCTATTTCAGATAAATGCTGTACTTTTGAACTTTCTATTTATCACAAGAATCTTGAAAATATGAAGAAGCAACTGATAATAATAAGAACCATTACTAATAATTGTGCATCAATAATAATTGAGCAGCAAATCATCATATTAGAGCGATTTCTGACTGGAGTAATGATGCTGAAAATTCAGGAATACATTTAATTGTATTATTCACATAGGAAACAGATATTTTAAATTGTAGTCATTTTTTACAATTTTACTGTTTTACTATATTTTGATCAAATAATTGCAGCTTCGGTGGGCAGAAGAGACTTATTTCAAAAACATTAAAACATCTTAATTATTCCAAACTTTTGTTCAGAGACTTATATTCTGAGTAAAAGTCATATCAGTGAATCCACACGTGTGAAATCTGTGAAGATACAGCATCGCCTCACTGGCCGCTGAAGCCGTCTCGTGTCTTGCTTTGTGTCAGTTGTGCCAGATGAGCTGGTCAATCTGAAGCCTCACCCCTGACCCTGACATGCACTGGCGTAACCTTACATGTGGTAGTAAAGAAGTAGACCAAAGCTTACGACACTGTTAAACAATAACCGTGATATACAGTTTACTCTTCACAGAAGTCGCATCAAGATATCAGTGCACAGATGTGTAATGCACAGGGGTTTAAACACGTCACAATGGCAGATAACACATGCGAATCATGGACTTGAATGTAGATTATTGATTTGCGTGCGTGCGTGCGTGCGTGCGTGCGTGCGTGCGTGCGTGTGTGTGTGTGCGTGTGTAAAGACGCTGCTGGAGACGTTGTTAGTCTCAATGCTTGAAGCAGAACATTAATAACAGAGCTTCGTTCTAGAGTTGCAGAATCACTTTCCTCTCATCTACACTAGAGTTTTAGTGGAAATGGGCTTGAGATTGAGCTGTGAAACACAGGAGCTTCAGTGCTGGTCTAACGTGCTTTAATACAGACGCCAGGCGCGGTGTAAAGCCTGAATACATTTGCATAACTCTAAAATGAACAGGGGCCAGTTAAACTTATTGAAAATAGTCCTGTGAAGTCTGTTTGAAGTCATATTTTTCTTTCTTGAACTTAATGACGACTTGTCTGTTTTAGAGCTGCTTCACATTTGAAATTAAAGTTGCAAGCAATTATAATTGAAATGATTGGTTTCTGAAATTGAGAAATGTTGTGATTAGTGATGCTGTTTATCTCTGTAAAGCTGCATTGAAATGATCTGTATTATAGAAACCGCTATATAAATAAACGTGACTCGACACGTTCTCCTCTTACTCCTCCACATGTCCTCCTGTCTGTGCTTGACGGATCACATGACTGGACCTGTGCGTGTTTCATCGCAGGGTTAATGCAGCAGAGAGGGTGTACTGTGTCTCATCACTGATCCAGCCTCACTTTCGCTGGTTTTGCCTTCACTTATTCAAATACACACCAAATACAAAGTTACTGATTCAGAGCTGAGTCTGAGTTCGAGTTTTGCTCTGGAGACACTAGATGCTTTATAGTGGATGCAAAACATCCCGGAGCGGCCGACCGCATGACTGCAGCATTCATACACCGACCACTAGAGCCCAGAGCCAACTTTACTCTTACCTCCTTGTCAGCAGACGAATGACCAGGAGCGCTCGTGGGTGAAGCTGCAGACGCCAGCATTTATCACACTATGAAACGGCTAGAAATCAGCCATAGAGCTTTAGCTTGATAATGTTCAGCTTTCCTCCTTTCACACGATCGCTCTCTCTGAGCATTGTTGCAAGCAGTTTAGTGTAATCACTGTTGATGATCCAAACATGGCTGGATCTTAAAGAGCAAAAGAGATGATCTGTGTGTGTGATGTAGAAGAGGCTGAACCGGAGTGTGTGTGTGATGTAGAAGAGGCTGAACCGAAGAGGCTGAACCGGAGTGTGTGTGTGATGTAGAAGAGGCTGAACCGGAGTGTGTGTGTGAGTGGAGTGGCAGCAATTTCTCTCCGCGCTTTTGAAATCTCGCAAAAGTTCTGTTCATAATAGTGCTGTGAATCTAATTTTCACAAATATTTTATACAGTTAGATGCTCATTGTTATTAATCTCTAATACACAGATAGTATAAATGTATGTAAAAGCAAAAGTTTTATTGTTACATCATAACTGACAGAATTATCAACCTTATTATCCTGAATTGCCCTGAATTCAGCCCCCCATGTCTCCACCCTCACCCCCAGATGTCTCCATCTGTCTCGGATGTGTTCACTGAAGTGGTTAAAAGGTGGTAAAAGGATGTAGGCTTAATGAAAGTTCCATTCATTGAATGCAGAGTGAAGTTTACAATGTTACAATTTTTGCATTAGTTCCAGAAATGCATTTAAAAAAAATCCTTCCAAGTATTAATTAATTGAAGGACTCCGTTGTTGTATTTTGCGCTTCATAATGCGCCACACATTTTCAATGCATGTATTCTGGTTTTATTTACGTTTTACACAACGTCCCAACTTCATTGGAATTGGGGTTGTATTTCTCATGTTCATTTTAACCATAAAATAGTGTCCCACTTTCCCTAACAAAGTGTCCTACTCAACCTGATTGCTTCCAGTTTGCTGAACAGGGTGTCAGATGGTGTTTAAAGGGATAGTTCACTTTGAAATTGATTTTTGGTATGTTTTAGCTTACCTCAAGGGCATCCAAGATGTAGGTGTCTTTTTTTCCGCAGTAGTTTCAATTTTGATATTTTTAGGTCAAACCGTTCTTGTCTGTCAGTCATATAATGCAGGTCTATGGTCATTATCTCAAAGAGCATGCACAGAGTCCAAATTAAAACAATTCCCCGTCGTCCAAATTAAACAATTCCCCATCGTAAGTACACATTGATGGCCTAAGACACGAAACGAGCGGTTTGTGTGAGAAAACGAACAGTATTTATATCGTTTTTACCTCTTATACGCAGACATGTCCGGGTGATCTGATCTGACGTGTGCGCAGACTGGTGCATAGATATATACACACTAGATGTCGCCTTAAAGACATTCGTTCCAATGAACTGCCGTAGACAAGGCGACATCTAGTGTGTATATATCTATGCACCAGTCTGCGTACACGTCAGATCAGATCACTCGGACATGGCTGTGTATAAGAGGTAAAAACGATATAAATACTGTTCGTTTTCTCACACAAACCGCTCGTTTCGTGTCTTAGGCCATCAATGTGTACTTACGATGGGGAATTGTTTAATTTGGACGACGGGGAATTGTTTTAATTTGGACTCTGTGCATGCTCTTTGAGATAATGACCATAGACCTGCATTATATGACTGACAGACAAGAACGGTTTGACCTAAAAATATCAAAATTGAAACTACTGCGGAAAAAAAGACACCTACATCTTGGATGCCCTTGAGGTAAGCTAAAACATACCAAAAATTTTATTTCAAAGTGAACTATCCCTTTAAAGATGAACAGTTTGTTAATAAATACATAAATTGGGAAAATTTCACCATAGTGGCCTTCATTACAATCTATTTAAACAAAACACATACAATTTTAATACATTCTAACTGATTTAGGTTGTTTAAAATGCAATTTACCAAAAAGTGTCCCACTTTACCTGACTTCACCCTATAGGCCTATTAAATGATCAAATAAAAACACAATACTAGGTGTAGGAGAATAGTTTCAACGTGGTTTAGTGGAACACTGATTTGCAAAGATTTTTCCTACAACATGCCATTATTACATGGTAATCAGCATAAAAAAAAAAAAAAAATCTTTATTTTATTTTATTTACGGGTCGCTGCATTTATTGCAGATTTCTGCTCATTGAAATCATGTACAGATAAAGTAGCACTGTAAGATTACATGTGTTTGAATGCATTAGTGAGAGAGCGATTGCGTGTGTGAATAAGACCTGTTTAAAATGTGCTTTCACCCGATCATATTCAGTAGCAAATCTAGAAGGGATAAACAAATATAAACTGATGGATTATGTCCATCACCGCCATCATAACCTTCACATTCTTTCTAATTTGAGTGATCCATCTGTATCATGCTAGCTAAATGTGTTTAACGTGTGCTAAAAATGCAGTATGGGCCGTTGCCATGAACTGTAAATCCCGCTGCTCCACTCCCACTCTTACTCCGGTCTGAACACCGCAGGGAATGCGCTTCATCTCTCTAGAGGAATGAGGAAGACTGTGGTCGCTCAGGTCTGGAGATCTGGTGTGAAAACACACCACAGTCCAGTGTTAGTCAGTCTCTCATACAGCAGCAGCATCAGTGGTGACGTGCTGGACGCCGCTTTCAGAGTGAAACGCATGAGTGTGTGTGAGGACAGGACAGGTCAGAAGAAAGGTGTTAGTATTTGAGCCTGAGCGTTAGGAAGCACATCAGAGCTCTAGACCTGCAGACAGTAGTGCTGTTGTTCAAGGGCGTCATCGAGTCTGACGCATGGGATAGCGCACGCTAGCGAGAGGAAGAATCATTTCTCCATAACTCGTAAGCACGAAATGAAAGGCGTCTTGAGGAGTTATGACTTCATCGGCTGTAAGGGTGACTCAACTGTTCTGTTGCAATCAGGAGTTTGTTCACTATGAGAGATAGAAAAGGTCTTAAACAACATCACACAATTTTGTTCAGTTTGTTTTACAGATTAAATCTCTCTGCAACACTTGCTAGTATTGGTCAGTAGTGGCTTCTCTGTACATTTGTGCATACTGACAATAAACTGTATAAATGGCTGTTGTCATTGATTTCCTACATACTGTAGATGGAGTAATAATAATAATATAGTGAAACAAATGCAAGTCAACTCATGTCCGTGTATTTATTTATTTGGCAGGTTGCTATGCAGTAACTGGGAAGATGTAGTCAGCCCTGCTTGATCAGCCTATTGGGGATTATATTGCGATAAAAAGTGATTAAAGAGGCACTAAGAGTACACTTAAGCTGAGTTTAGTACAGTATAGAGGATTTATTATCTTATTTTCTTAGAAATAAATAATTGAGCCACAAAAAGCTTACAATAAAGATTCACATCTTGTATATAAAGCGAGGTTCATCTACGATGCCGACAGGCGTGCTGCTTTTAAAATATGCCTTGTGTGACTATTTTAGTTTATTCTTCTCACATGCATTTAAGAAAATAATTTATTGCTGGGTTTTTTTTTTTGCAAAAAGCAACGTTCTGAAACATCACTTGAACACTAATGCCATCCTTACGCCATTGGAAGGATGTTAGTAGTGTTTAACACACCTGGGGAATATGTGGTTCTTATGTGGTCACATTAGTGGCATTCCTACAGGTTTTTAAGGGTACACATCTGTATGAGACAACTGAAGTAAGAGAAAGGTGTGGAGAAAGCTGCTTACTGCATGTATATGCGGGCTAACAGATCTCTCAAAGACAAAATCTGGCACACTTGGATGGACCTCTTGCAGATTTGCGTGTGTGATAGTGAGAGCTGATAAAAACTGATTCTGGCACTGATGCCTTACAGATGTTCAATTTCAACAGCTGTACTCAGTTTTGATGGCATCTCTTCCAGGCCTATCCACTCTCTCTCAGATCATATCCCGAGTTAACACGGTCTCTTTGTCTAGCCACTAAAATGTCTAGGGTTGGTCACATTTTCCATTGACTGAGCTTGGCTAGAACACAGTCCTGTCCTGCTTCCCAGTGCATCTCATCCCAGTGGTGGTTTGACTCATGTCGTGCCGTGGGCGAGATCAGACATGAGCAGCAGATGTGAGAGAAGAGGAGAGCACAGCGAGCTTCTCAGAGTAAATCCCGTGTCTGAGAGCCGACTCCCTATATCACCTATGCCCGGATCTACCACTGTCTTATAATGCAATGAAACACAAAGCTGACGTAGTGAGCATTATGTGTGAGACACACGGTATGGCCATTAGACTTCAGACTATGTTGCAGTTTTCTGTTCCTGCATGACGATAACTCCACTGATCCCAGCAGCCAATCACATTTACTGGCACGGCCATCCCTTACCTCAATACACCCTTACAAGTGTATGCTCCCTGCCGCCAGTGACAGCGAGTGACTTGAACAACTTCTTGTTCCTTGTTTCTTGTTGTTCCTTCACAGGGAGCAACAAATGTGCTTCCCAGCTGTCTCCTCTCTGGTGGAGTGAACTGAGACCATCTTAACATTCAAGAAGCAGCTCCTCTTCACAACCTTTAAAGCTGCCGTTGGCAAGTCTGGCAGATTGGGTCGATTAGCCAAAATTTTGAATGTTTACAACTCTCATGCCCCTCCCCACTACCAGCGAGCACCCTCCCATCGAGGTCGTGCTCGTCAGTGCGTCACTGTGCGTGTGTACCTGATTTTCTGTGAACGCGTCCGTCTCTTCAGCATCTATCAACACCATGGACTCGGAGGTAGGCTGCCCTGGCTAATCTATCCATAGATAGCAATAACCGAGGAATTGGAAGCTTGTTAGTAGATTTTCTCTCCGCCATCACGCTTCATGCAATCTCCAGGCGAACTTCAGGCGTGGCGTGTGCATGTGATATTAACGTGCGCGAGTGAGGGGGGATCTGTGGCGTGTGCACGACCTGTGATTGACAGTCAGATCTCACACCCCCCTGCGCTGATTGGACCTGATGAAGCGGGAGCGCTGGATTTTTGCAAAACAAATAACACGCTCCAGGTGGAGTTAGAAGCTCGGGTTTTTTTCTAAAACCACCTTATTTATGTTGTTCTGTCGGATTATAGTGTCGATTACACTGAATATGATCAAAAAAATGTTGCCGACGGCAGCTTTAAACTATCACATCTGCTCTAGCTCGATTCCTAATCTAGCTTTTTAATAAACCTGAGGCAGTATACTATTAAAATTGGTGACGAATTGCTTGTTATGAATGTGTAATATGTGATGTTTTGAATAAAAGTGTCTGCTAAATCAGTGGTTCCCAACCCTGCTCCTGGAGTCAAACTAACCGTACTGAGTTTTAAACTCTTTCTAATCACGCACACATCAACTCATTGTCAGATTGTTAGAAACTCCAAGACCTGAAATGAATAAGGGAGGACAAGAACAACGAGATTGGGAAACACTAACGTTGTGCACAAAGAGAGGTCCATATAAAAATAGTTTTTGGTGTGTGAGAACTTGACTGACCTGCGCAAACCCCACGAAACCCCTTCATCATCAGCTGGAATACAGAAAGCGAGCCAGATCATATTACCCATCATCAGTGTCTGACCTCACTGGTGCTTTAGTCTCTGAACACCAGGAGTTTAGCTCAAATCCTGTGACTCTGAAGACCTTGATGGGCTGGTTCAGATGAGATTTACAGCTATTCTTCCCTTACAAAAATGAAGTTTATTTATACAAGTGTGCTAATAGTATACTTCTTTTGAAATAAAAAAGGTGTACTTTCAGTCTACTTTTTATGTACTTCACTGAAATATATTTTATATACTTCTCAGAAACATACTTAAAACGGCACTTAAGTCTAGGTTACTTGACTAATACTGACAGAAAGGTCTAAGTATATTTGGCCTATACTTTTTTTTTTTTTTTTTTTTTATATTATGTTTTTATTTTGAATATAAGGCAACGTATAACAGTACAAAGAGACAAGGACACAAAAAAAGGGGGTGATTTTACAACCGTTGAATTACATCAGTTTCCTCCCTTTGATCCTTTTATTATTTTTTATTTTATTATTTATTTATTTATTTATTAATTTGCATTAATATTGCATTTAAAATTGCATTATTTATTAATAATGCATCTTCTGCATGAATTAATTTATTCATTTTTATTAATTTTTATAACAAAAATTATATCCTTTAAATATGTTTGATCCTTTTATTGTTTGCATGCTCACAA
Source organism: Leuciscus leuciscus (assembly GCF_965113295.1). Lineage (NCBI taxonomy): Eukaryota > Metazoa > Chordata > Actinopteri > Cypriniformes > Leuciscidae > Leuciscus > Leuciscus leuciscus. Next base: position 4,203,475 of record NC_138723.1, read on the forward strand.
ACGATAAAAGGATCAAACATTTAAACTGTTATCCTTGACATTTTTTATAGCTTTAGGGTTCCCGGGTGGCCTTGAAGACAGCAATGTCACCAGAGAGGTTGTGTCTAAGTCTCTAAATGCAGAGTGGTAGAGAGTTCAGATAGCCAGGATTTAAAAAGTGGTTTTGATGCCTTTTTCCATAGACAGAGGATTCATTTTTATTAGCTGCCACAATTACATACTGTATGGCTTTTTGATTTTGATGACCTAAGCCCTGAAGAGAGCTAGACCAGCCGAAAATAGCAATGGCTGGGTGAGGGGAGAGGTCACAAGAATATCTCAGAGTACAATCTGAACATTTCGCTCAAAGCTCGTAAAGCTTTGGGCATGACCAGAAGAGATGTCCCAGAGAGCCCTCGGTAGATTCACATTTCTTACAGTTAGAGGGGTAGAATTTGTTAAAGGACAAGTTCGGTATTTTACACTTAAAGCCCTGTTTTCAGATCGTTTCTGATGAAATACAATGGTTAAGATTTAAGTTTGGACAAATGCTGCTGGCCTGAGAATTTTCGGTTTCTGTGGTAGCACCCCCCCAGATATGTTCCTTACTCTAAGTGTGTGAATTTTTGTGTATGGTAATGTACATAGGAATTTACTTAAAATCCACTTAAAGTACAGTTAAAGGCATATTTCAAGTGTAAAAATGTATACCTAAATAGGAACATAGTAGTATACTTAAAATGCAAAATAAGTAGGAGTATAAGTATAAATATAAGTATGATGTTAAGTTCCCTTAATTTGCTGTCCCTAGCCTAAAATATACTTGTAGTATAAAACTAATAAACTAGTAGTTTACTTAGAGTATATTTAAGCAATAAGCCTTACTCCATGAAAATATTCATTTTAATATTTATTTTATTCATAAAATAAACACCAGCAACAAAAAATATAACATTATTACACATGTATTCCTCCGCCATGCAATATAGTTCCAAAGAGGTTGCCAAGCAACACATGCAGCAACAAAGAGTCACAAACGGCAGTTGCGCAGTAACACTACTGTAATGCGGTCACAGGTGTGTGTTTGTGGAGTAACACTAATGTAATGCGGTCACAGGTGTGTGTTTGTGGAGTAACACTAATGTAACGCGGTCACAGGTGTGTGTTTGTGGAGTAACACTAATGTAACACGGTCACAGGTGTGTGTTTGTGGAGTAACACTAATGTAACGCGGTCACTGGTGTGTGTTTGTGGAGTAACACTAATGTAACGCGGTCACAGGTGTGTGTTTGTGGAGTAACTGTAACGCGGTCACAGGTGTGTGTTTGTGGAGTAACACTAATGTAACGCGGTCACAGGTGTGTGTTTGTGGAGTAACACTAATGTAACGCGGTCACTGGTGTGTGTTTGTGGAGTAACACTAATGTAACGCGGTCACTGGTGTGTGTTTGTGGAGTAACACTAATGTAACGCGGTCACAGGTGTGTGTTTGTGGAGTAACACTAATGTAACGCGGTCACAGGTGTGTGTTTGTGGAGTAACACTAATGTAACGCGGTCACAGGTGTGTGTTTTTGGAGTAACACTAATATAACGCGGTCACTGGTGTGTGTGTTTGTGGAGTAACACTAATGTAACGCGGTCACAGGTGTGTGTTTGTGGAGTAACACTAATGTAACGCGGTCACAGGTGTGTGTTTGTGGAGTAACACTAATGTAACGCGGTCACTGGTGTGTTTGTGGAGTAACACTAATGTAATGTGGTCACAGGTGTGTGTTTGTGGAGTAACACTAATGTAACACGGTCACAGGTGTGTGTGTGTGTGTGTGTGTGTGTGTGTGTGTGTGTGTGGAGTAACACTAATGTAACGCAGTCCCAGTTTTGTGTTTGTGGAGTAACACTAATGTAATGCGGTCACAGGTGTGTGTTTGTGGAGTAACTAATGTAACGCGGTCACAGGTGTGTGTTTGTGGAGTAACACTAATGTAATGCGGTCACAGGTGTGTGTTTGTTGAGAAATTTACAACAGCTTTGAAAGCGGCTCAACCAATCAGAATCAAGGACCGGAACTATCCGTTTTATAATTCAAAGTGTTCTTTCATAAACCAAAAAATGTGCTATCACAAGTATATGACTATCAGTATACCTATAAGTTCACTTGTAGTATAGTTGCAGTACAAACAAAAAACTTAGTTGTAAACTAGTTGTGTACTCAGTTTACTATACTAAAAGTGGGCCAATTTAGTCCCAAGTAGTATGGAAATAGTACACTTAAGTATACCACTAGTATATTGACATTAGTATACTTACTACATAAAGTACTGTAATATACTTGAACTATACTTATTTGAAGTATACTTAATAAAATGAACTGGAAGTATACTTATTTTTTGTAAGGGTCTGCAAAGAAATTCATGCTTTTTGTCATGATAAACAAGCGCATACGGGTGAGGGTTTGGGTGTCACTATAAGTTCTAGTTCTTTTATTTATAAAGCACATTTAAAAGCAGTCTGAGGACTGACCAAAGTGCTGTATAAGTCACTAAAATACTCAAGTTGTTCTCTTCTTTCTCTCTGCAGATGCAGCAGTTGTTCTACGAGAACTATGAACACAACAAGAAAGGTTTCATCCAGGACCTTCACAGTAGCAAGATCCACAACGCCATCACGTTGCACCCCAACAAGCGTCCAGCATACCAGTACCGCCTGCACATGTACCTGCTGACCCGCCGGCTCTCCCAGCTGCGGCACCGCACGGTCCAGCTGCACCGGGAGGCCCTCACCGTGAGCCGGCTCGGCAGCGCCGCGGTCCGGCGGGAGGACCAGCAGCTCGGGGCGTCACCCTCATACACACGCTACCGGCCCGCGGGGCGAGGGGACGTCCTCGAGTGGGACTTCGTCACCGCTAGACACCTGTACTCGTCCAGTAAGAAGCAGATGCCCCGTCAGGGCCTCGGAAACCTGGTGCGCTCCGCACTGGAAGACACCGTGCTTCAAGTGATGGAAATGATCAACGAGAACTCAAAAACTCGAGGTCGCGTCATAGACTTCAAGGAGATCCAGTACGGCTACAGACGTGTGGATCCGCTTCACGGTGCTGAGTACATCTTGGACCTTCTCCTGCTTTACAAGAAGCACAAGGGTAGGAAGGTGACCGTGCCGGTGCGGAGACACGCTTACCTCCAGCAGTCCTTCAGCCGGCCGTTCTTCAGCGAGGCGGAGGAACTGGACGTGTCCCGACTGGAAGACACCATCAACGGTGACTCTCGCTCGCTCTCTTTCCTCTCCAGCTCGCTCAAGATCTTCTCCCCCTTCCAGACCTCAGAGTCCACACAAGTCCAGAGTCAGACCAAAGTGCACTTCCTCGTCCCGCTCACCGGTCGCTATGAAATCTTTGTGCGTTACATGGAAAACTTTGAGAGAATCTGCCTGATCCCCAACCAGAACGTGAAGCTGACCATAATCCTGGTTGACAATGATACAAACCAGGATAAGGAGAGACACCTAGAGCTGCTGAAAGAGTATCACAACCGATATCCTAAAGCAGACCTGTCTATCATACCCATGACGGGAGACTTCTCTCGAGGCCTGGCCCTTGAGATGGGCTCTTCTCAGCTGAGGAACAACTCACTGCTGTTTTTCTGCGACGTGGACCTGGTCTTCAACACCGACGCCCTCCAGAGATGTCGAGACAACACCGTTGAGGGAAGTCAGGTGTATTTCCCTGTCGTCTTCAGTCAGTATGATCCCAAAATTGTCTATGCTGGTGACCCTCCTGAAGACAGCAGCTTTGTCTTCACCAAGAAGAGTGGATTCTGGCGAGATTATGGATTTGGGATCACCTGCATATTCAAAAGTGACTTGCTGAGAGCGGGGGGGTTTGACACCTCAATACAGGGCTGGGGTTTAGAGGACGTTGATTTGTTCACTAAAGTCATAGATTCTGGCTTGAAAGTGTTTCGCTCTCAAGAAGCAGGTATTGTGCATATATTTCACTCTGTCTTCTGTGACACGCGTTTAGAGCCCAAGCAATACAAAATGTGCGTCGGGTCCAAAGCAAGCACTTACGCATCCACAATGCAGTTGGCACAACTGTGGTTGTCCAAACATTTAGGCGTCGGTTATAACAGGACTTCCTCCTGATGTCCCAACCAAGGCCCCAGCAATCACTGGAGTTTACCTCAGATCTGCAAACGTGCAAACGGCAATGCATTCACTGTATGTGTGAATATTTGTAGTGGTTCTGGGTCGAATACAACTTTCCAAATGTTTGTCCTTGCCATCTAATACATTGCAGCATCTTCCAAGGGATATTTATTGCACAAGTCTGAAAAGAAAGTCTTTTGTTTTCCATCTTGCGCTCATATCTTGAGGAGCATGAGTTTAATGAGGTCTTGAGGACCAAGGAAAAGGTGTTTTCTGTTTGTCATCAAATAGAAACAAGCTAGTTCACATTGCAGTGGTTATAATAATAGTAAACAAAACAATAATAGTAATGTACAGAAAGTGCCACAAATGTGCTTTAAATTTCCTCGCTGGGGGAAAGAGCAAGAAAAACTGAGTTCTCTGATTTATACAAGGAGAAATACTTTACCTTATTTCAGTATTTTTTAATGGATGTGAACTGTTTGATGATTCTGCTCTATGATATTACGGTACTGGTTACCATGTGACATCTATGTCTTTGTTATTTTTTCTTGAGTGCTGCAATTTAACAACTTACATTGTGTTTTTGCTTTGTGGCTTTTATGATTTTTCCATTTGCTGGCAGGAAAAAATCAGTGGCATTGAAATTATTTATAATAAAAACATTGACATGCATATTTGAAATGTATCTGTCTATGGTTTAAATTGTAAAAAAAAAAAACCATTATTACTCTTGCTTTTAAGTCGGATGTTGTGTGTAGGTTTTAGACATCCATCTTTTACAAGGAATGATGCAATTTTCAGAAAATCCTTTGTGAAAACCAACAATCTGAAATGAATTCTAATGTAAGTTTCTATCATCAAATATTATGCATGGACATAAAATAGCAGCAAACAAATATTAGCATATTTGCTGTCAGAACTTTTCAGATATTGTATGTGTGTCAGACGGTTACAACTGAGCTAATTCTGACGGTCAGTCTGTACCGTCCGTTTAAAACCCAGATCGTACATGGTGTAGATGTCTCTCAGCCAGCGGATCTCCCATGGGTCCCAGTGCTGCTTCTTCACATTACTGTCCACATTATAAACCCCATCATGCAGAAGGAGAAGAGGGACTGAACATGAGCACCTTAAATGTACAGTATCAATATACGTTGCATTAGCATTACTGTAATTTTGTAAATCAATCATTTGTCTGGGACCGAAGGATTGGGGACTTTTTATCCCAGAGTGACACCGGTGAGTAAATAATGAACATTTTTCTCATTTAAGTGGAAATAAGTGTGTTTGTGTGTGTTCTGTTTACATGAAATCTGGATGATTTAAGAGTTTGGACTAAAAGCAGTATTAATGATAATTTGTGATATGAAAAGTACTGCTCCTAAAGGGTTTTCACAGACTTATTGTTTTGTTTCTCATTCAGTAGTTTGTACACTCAAGTAATTTATGGTTAGTAGCTTAAACATAGACATATAATCTTGAAGGTTATTTTGTTGTGGGTGTTGTCAGAAAAGAAACTAGTTAATGAGCCTCTTGACCTTTGCAGTGAGCATGCGAGTAGTGGGCGAGAGCACTTATCACCCTGACAGGCGTGAAGGATCGTCCTGGCCATCCTGCTTTAAAGGTTAATGTCTGGATTCATGAGGCATGAATACTTAATGAAACACAAGAGCTATAGCTGGTAAACACTGCAGTGTACTCCGGCCTTACGCTGAGTAGAAGTGCTTCTCATAGTGCAGTAGTAGTGACTTTTATAGTATTATACAGCAACCCAACTCTCAAGTTGACTTTCTTTGTTAGTATACAGTGAAGATGCTAGTAGGCATCAATAGTCAAGTCACCATTATTTATATAATAATAATAATTCATTACATTTATATAGCGCTTTTCTGGGTACTCCACCTGGAACGCCCAACACACACCATCTTACTGGTGGAGAGGAGACCGTGATGATATGGGGATGATTAGGAGGCCATGATGGATAGAGGCCAAAGGGCAAATGTGGCCAGGATGCCGGGATAAACCCCTACTCTTTCCGAACAACATCCTGGGATTTTTAATGACCACAGAGAGTCAGGACCTCGGTTTAACGTCTCATCCGAATGACGGTGCTCTTTGACAGTATAGTGTCCCCATCACTACACTGGGGTGTTAGGACCCACACAGAGCACAGGGTGAGCGCCCCCTACTGGCCTCACTAACACCTCTTCCAGCAGTTTTCCCAGGAGTCTCCCATCCAGGCTCATCCCTGCTCAGCTTCAGTGGGAGAGCAGTCTTGGGTCGGTGATATGGCTGCTGGCTATATAGCACTTTTCACTAATACAGGTTGTTTCAAAGCAGCTTTACACTGATAACAGGACAAGACTGCAACAAAGTGTGTTTGTCTACAAGAAAAAATACAAACTGTATCAACCCATTTTGACAGTGAAAAAAATGTTTTGCTGCTAAAATGAATGTTTTGTGGGAAAACATTGTCACTCATGCCGTTCCTCATTGAAAATTCTCATTCGACCTGCCGTTGGATTAACTTCTCTCTCTCGTCACTCCACTACAGTATCTGACAGGCGTGACTTGGTCGTTACGATCTAAATATTAAATGTTCATTTGCAAAATGTTTACCTTTTCTCAGCTTTGTTGTACAGTTGAACAAACGTAATCGGTTACTAACGTAACCTCGGTTCTCTCTAGAAGAGGGAACGAGTATTGCGTAAGTTAGCTTACGCTACGGGTAAAGTCATCTTTTCTCGAGATATGAAGCCAAAAAATTATCCTTAATTTTTATTCATTGTCAACGCAGTGCAGCAGCTAGCAGACCTAGAGCAGGCTATCTAGCGCGCTCATTGGCTGCTCCGCGGCAACTGCAGCAGCCTACCAGTGAGCCTGGCGTGACGTCACGGCCAATGAGGGCGCGCGCGCCCTCACGCGTCACAGCCCGCCAGAATGGGAGTGGCTTAGCGTATAAAAGGAAGGCTCGGAGGCTGATACCCTGGTTTTCGTCGACTGAAGCGAAATGAGCTCGTGGCGTGAGCACGGCGGGTTACGCAATACTCGTTCCCTCTTCTAGAGAGAACCGAGGTTACGTTCTCTTACGAGAGGTTCTCTCGTATTGCGTAAGTTAGCTTACGCTACGGGAACCCCTTGTCAACGCCGTGCGCGCCCAGCATCCACTACATGAGTCCCAGGGGAAGCCCGGGGAACACTGATAAGTGGGAAACAGGTGGCCGACAGAGTGGGTCAGCACATGTTCATAAGCACACATTAGGGGGTGTAGAGCGGCTCGGCCGGTCTATACAGATACGGACACAACCCTTTCTAGTGCAGCTCAACCAGGAGAGCTAAATCGAGTAAGTAGCCCGCGCACAAAAGTCTGGGCAGGGCATACACACGACTTAGACTGATAGAAGTTTAGCCTGCAGGGCGGGAACTTCCAGGTTATAAAACCTAACAAATGTAGAGGGGGAGGCCTAACCTGCCGCTGTACAAATGTCATGAATGGAAATCCCGCTGGACCAAGCCCACGATGAGGCCATGCCTCTGGTGGAATGAGCCCGGATGCCCAAGGGGCACTGCAGGTTTCTGGACGCATAAGCTGCCGCAATAGCGTCCACTATCCATCTGGACAGACTGTGTTTCGAGGCGGCGAGACCCTTGGTGCGCCCTCCAAACGAAACGAAAAGCTGCTCCGAGCGCCTGAAAGCGGCGGAGCGCGTGACGTAATTCCTCAGAGCCCTGACAGGGCAGAGGAGGTTACTATCAACCTCGCTGCCGGATGCCGGTAGGGCTGAGAGGGAAATGACCTGCGCTCTGAAAGGAGTGACCATCACCTTGGGGACGTAACCATGTCTCGGTTTGAGAATGACTATTGAGTCATTAGGTCCGAAGACACGCCGCGTTAACTGATAGCGCGTGCAAGTCACCCACGCGTTTAACTGAAGACAGAGCTATCAGAAAAACGGTTTTGAACGTGAGGTACTTCAGATCCACAGTGTCCAAAGGTTCGAAGGGATAAGCTTTCAGGGCCTCTAGGACCAAAGACAAATCCCAAATCGGAACCGAGGGGGGCCGCGGGGGATTCATCCTCCTGGCTCCTCTGAGGAAGCGGATGATGAATTCATTCCTTCCTAATGCGCGGCCGCGCGCCGATAGCCGCAACATAAACTTTGAGCGTGGAAGGGGACCTGCCCACGTCCAGCAGCTCCTGAAGGAAGCACAAAACCCACGAAACCCCACACGTTTGTGGGTTTAGATTTTTCCCCGTGCACCACTTGTTAAACACAGACCATTTTGACGCGTAGAGCCGTCTCGTAGAGGGGGCTCTAGACTGCGTGATCGTGTTCACGACCCCTTTTGGCAAATCAACGAGTATCCATTGATTATCCACGCCTGCAGAGACGAGCGCTCTGGATGGGGATGCCAGATCGAACCGCGGGCTTGAGAGAGAAGGTCTCTTCTCACCGGGATCGGCCATGGGGCTGAGTCTGCCAGCCGCATTTATTCCGGGAACCATGTCTGGTTCTCCCAGTGCGGGGCTATGAGGAGCACTGAGTGGCGCGTTTCTCTGATCCTCCCGATCACCTGAGGTAACAGCGAGATCGGGGGAAAAGCGTACAGCGGGACGCTGGGCCAGGCTTGGGCCAGCGCGTCCTCGCTCTTCGAGAAGAATATCGGGCAGTGGGCGTTGTCGTCTGACCCAAATAGGTCGACTTTCGCTCTGCCGAAAAGGCGCCATAGAAGCTGGACCGTCTGGTGGTGCAGAGACCATTCTCCGGGGGGAACGTTGTCTCTGGACAGTCTGTCTGGGCCGTCGTTCAGGTGACTGGGCACATGCGCGGCTCTCAGCGAGCGCAGTGAGCCCTGAGCCCAAACGAGGAGGCGTTCCGCCAGTGCGCAGAGGATTTGGGATCTGATCCCGCCCTGACGGTTCACGTAGGACACCACTGACATGTTGTCTGTGCGAACTAGTACATGGTGTCCTCGCAGGTATGGGAGGAAATGTTTCAGTGCATTCTCGACCGCTAGCATCTCCCGACAGTTTATGTGAAGGCATTTCTCCCGGTCTGACCAGAGGCCATAGACCGGTCTGCCCTCGAGAAGCGCCCCCCAACCTAGGTTGGAGGCGTCTGTCGAGATCGTTTTCCGGTGCGAGATAACTCCCATTGTAACTCCCCGTTGGTACCATCCGGCCGCCAGCCAGGGCTGCAGGGCTGAGACGCAGCCCTGATTCACACTGACTCGCGAGCCGCCGGCAATCCACGCTCTGCGGGGCGCTCTCGCTCTCAGCCAGCGCTGAAGCGGGCGCATGCGCAGTAAGCCCAGCTGAAGCACCGCTGCAGCTGAAGCCATGTGGCCCAACATCATCTGAAATGTTTTCAGGGGGAAACACCTGCCTTTCTGAAAAGACGCGGCGAGATGTCGAATACGGCGCGCGCGCTGTGTCGACAGTCTGGCCGTCATAGCCACCGAGTCCAGCTCTATTCCCAAAAAAGAGATTGACTGACTGGGTATTAATGAGCTCTTGGTCCAGTTGACCGAGAGACCCAAGCTTTTCAGATGGCTGAGTAGCGCTAGTCTGTGGGATATGAGTTCTTCCTCTGACTGCGCTAGAATCAACCAGTCGTCCAAATAGTTCAGAATTCGCATGCCCTGTGTTCTCAGGGGAGCGAGGGCCGAGTCCATGCACTTCGTGAACGTACGGGGTGCTAAAGACAGGCCGAACGGGAGGACGGTGTATTGATATACCTGACCGTCGAAGGCGAATCTCAAGAATGGCCTGTGACGGGGTATAATCTGAATCTGAAAGTATGCGTCTTTCAGATCGAGAGAAATAAACCAGTCCCTCGGGCGGATTTGCGCGAGGATTTGTCTGGTTGTGAGCATTTTGAACGGCCGTCTCATGAGAGCTTTGTTCAAATATCTCAGATCTAATATGGGTCTGAGAGCTCCGTCCTTCTTGGGAACGAGGAAATAACGGCTGTAAAAGCCCGTCTCGGTCAGAGAAGGATGCACTCGTTCTATCGCCCCCTTGCACAATAGTTTAGCTATTTCTGTATGAAGCAGATGGGCTGCTTCTGTATTCACTCTCGTCTCGGTCCGTGCTCGAAAGCGCGGGGGACGGCGAGCGAACTGCAGCGAATAGCCCCGTTTCACAATGTTCAGCACCCATTCTGACACGCCCGGGATAGCTTCCCACGCTTCCGCATGCATAGCTAGGGGTCGAATGGCCTCTGGATCCCGGCCGCTGCACTGCGCGGGATAGGGAACTCGTAGCAGAGGAATTTGCGCGGTGCGCGCGTTGTCGATGCTGGGGAACGGGAGCTCGCTGATAGCGATAACTGGCTGGACAGCACTCAATGACTCGGTCACTTGGGACGGAGAACGTTTTGCAGTGAGAAACCCGTGACGCAAGAGCGGCGTGGGTGTTAATGTGTTTATCAGTAAGTGTGAGCGCTCGTGGGCGGGCACAGGGCTTACATTCATAACACGGCCAGTGTTGGGGAGCTTTATGTGATCTAACCCCCGGGGCAGCTGTGTGACAGAGCGGGCAGTGGGTGGGTGTGAGCACTGACTCGTGGGCACAATTCCTACGCTTATCACTCGAGCGGCACGTGCCCGCTTTGTGAGAGTGAGCTCTGTGAGAGACACAGGGGAGATCGTGCTTGTGTGTAGGGGTGAGCACTGGGCTGTGGGCACATTTCCTACACTCAAAACAGCCGAATAACCAGAATTAATACTCTTTTTCAGATTTCTCTGGGTCGCTGTGCGAACGGCGTTTGTGTGCAGGCGAGCGAGTTGTGTAACTGACTCGTTGGCTGCAAAATACACATCTGCAGTCGCCTTTTTAGGTGACTGACAGCGCAAAATGCTTTGAAGGCTCAAATGTTTAGACTCTCATATTTACTCAAGCACCATCATGTGAGCGGGAGGGTGCGAGGGGCGGGTTCACTTTCTGCATGTGAGAAGCTGGCCGCGAGCTCGGAGCAGCGAACAGCATACATTTTTTTTTTTTTTTTTTGCCACCAGAGCCAGACTCGAACACGGGTCTCTGGCGCGAAAGCCTAAGATTCTGCCACTGAGCCACAAGGGGAAAATACATAGGCTATCGGTTCGCGCGAGCATATGATAGAGCGTCGTAATGTTTCGTGTCGGCGTTAGCTTGCAGGCGTGCGTGTATTGTAACAGGCTCGTTTACTGCAATATTAATATTTCCAGCCGCCTGAACTCAGAGGGGGCTGAGAAATGTGTGAGAATTGGAGATTGGCCCGGCCTCAGCGGGGCTACAAACACTCTCTCTCCTCCTTTCGCCGGTGAGTGAGGCACGCGGGGTGCTGAACATTGCTCGTGACCGTCCACTCTGACATCCCTTGAGAACGGCGCAGTTTGCTATACTGGCTATACTGCTATACTTGCTACACAAGCAAAGGGAGAGAGCGCGGGAAGAGGGGCGAGTAGCCAGAGAGCGTCATCATGTTTTGCAGGCGTGCGTGTACTATAAACAGGCTCGTTTACTGCAGTATTGATATTACCAGTCGCCTGAACTTGGGAGGGGACTGAGAACTATGTGAGACATGGCGGTCAGTCAAGCCTCGGCGGGACTCACACACTCTCGTTTCTCCTTTCGCCGGTGAGTGACGGGCGCGGGGGCGGTAGCTTTCTTGTAACGTAAAGAAAAACTAGCCCCGTGATCGTCCGCTTCATTACAGCAAGTCCCTGTGAGTCTGTGGCCAGCACTGTTTATCTGCTGGTCTAACAGCTGTGTGTGTGTGTGTGTGTGTGTGTGTGTGTGTGTGTGTGTGTGTGTGTGTGTGTGTGTGTGTGTGTGTGTGTGTGTGTGTGTGTGTGTGTGTGTGTGTGTGTGTGTGTGTGTGTGTGTGTGTGTGTGTGAGAGACAGAGAGTGTGTGTGTGTGTGTGTGTGTGTGTGTGAGAGAGACAGAGAGTGTGTGTGTGTGTGTGTGTGTGTGTGTGTGTGTGTGTGTGTGTGTGTGTGTGTGTGTGTGAGTGAGTGAGTGAGTGAGTGAGTGAGTGAGTGAGTGAGTGAGTGAGTGAGTGAGTGAGTGAGTGAGTGAGTGAGTGAGTGAGTGAGTGAGTGAGAGAGAGTGTGAAGGGAAAACTTTATGAAATGTCACGCTCATCCGTTCTCATAATACGCTCCTGCTAAAGTGCAGAAATTGATTAAAAGCTGCTGAGAATGCATGAAATGAAGACTTTACCAGAAAATATCATTATTCAGAATAGAATCTATTACAGTGTACGAGTGAATCTGCGTGAAGCTCTAAAATGTCTACATGAATGGCTCTGAAAATGATAAAGACATAGATGCTCTCAAGTGTTTCTGCTGCAACAATAGTGTATGATCATTTTGTTTCATTAATATTTTCATATGAGACTGTACAACAGATAGTTTGAAGCACTTGAAGAGCTGCTGTGTTACTCCGAGGAAGACTGTGCTGGGTCTCACATCTCCAGTGTGTGTTCATCAGCTCCTCACAGAGATCACAGTGTTCAGATGAAGAGCACGCAGCGCCCCCTGCTGGATCAAATCCATCTGGAAATATGAAAACATAACTGAGACTTTCATATTCAAATGCTTTCAATTCTTTTTATTGACGTCTTATTTATTTATTTTTTCCTTGTTATGAATCTTATTTATGTTTTCTTTATAAATTCTAGATCCTTTTTATGCCTTATGTTACATGATTCATCTTTTACATGTTATTGATTTCTTGAATCATTTACACATATTCTTCTTGTGCTCTAATATGATTATTTCCTAATCTTTTGTGTGTCTTCTGTAAGATTAAGTGTGTGTATTTCCCATCAGAATGGATTGTTACAGTTTTTCTCGATTGCTAACACACTAGGACTGACTCAGCCCCCCAAACCTTTCATTGAGTTCTAGAAAAACTGAACATTTTTAACACATTTCACACACGTTCCAATTTTCTCAATGTTTTCTATAAAACTCTACTCAAAAATGTCCTCATTTTGCCTCCGGTTTACCATGTTCTCATTCAGAAAACACAAGCCCTTCCCTCAGGTGTCCCACTGTGAACTCAGATCGCTCACATTTATACATGTGTACACATTAAACGGATGACACACCAATCAGAATCTCAGGATATTATAATTAGGGCCACGGGAGATGATGTGTTTTGGAGAATGAATCCTAGTAGAGGGAGACGAAGAGGAAGAGGAAGAGAAATGAAGGGACGGGGTCAAAGGTCATTTGTTCCTGATGAAATACAAGGCACTGTGGTTGACCATGTTCTTCTGCAGGAATGACCGTGAGAGAAGTTTCTCTACAGGGTTTATACTACAGTATAATTACAGGACCCAGTATCAGTCCTTCAGATGAGAGAACCTCCACTATTCTGTGTACAGTAAATACTGGAGCACATGCTGGACACCCTCAAACTCATAATTGTCAAACTGATTTGTAGCATTTCATATTTCTGCAGACCTGAGAGACGCCAGCCCAGCGGAGGAAGAGAAAGTCATGTGTCAGAGACTGAGAACTGCTCTTGTGTTCAGAGGATGAGGATGATGAATTATTTTGTTACTGTACTGTAATTGACAGTATAGTGTATTCCATACCAAGCTCATATTCACTTCATCTTTGGTCTTTGAACTTTTCTTTTCTAGATCTCTTCACAGAAGTGTAATGAAAATAAACTATTCTGAAAGCTAGTTGTTGAATTTCTCTGTATCTGCACCACTATATGCTGTTTACTGTCATAGACACGGAGCTGGAACACGATTCCGGAACACGATTCCTGATTGCCTAAAGTGTATTTGTTGGGTTTTGTGTGTCATATGAGGCCAAAGTTTGATTCTGACAAAAGAGAACGTGTTTTTGACTAAAATATTTGTATTTGAAGTGGAAGTGTGAGTGTGAGTCAGTGTGTAGTTATGAGAGTGTGTTTATAGTTGTGAGAAAATGGTGTTAGCATTCAAGAAAAACTGTAATACTTGGGATTAACTTATATTAAAAACGAATTTGCTACATTTTATAATTGTCCTGAATCAGCGTGAGAATCTGCTGGGAAGCGGTCAGAAGTCCTCATGTTGAGTCTACACTGCTGTATGTTCTCCAGACGATGCCAAGACAAGCGTCCCTTTAGCCGGATGTGTTGAAGCTCCATCGGTCAAGGCAAGGCAAGGCAAGTTTATTTATATAGCACATTTCATACACAATGGCAATTCAAAGTGCTTTACATAGAAGAAATTAAAATAATAAAAAGAAATAAGAATAATTAAAACAGTTTAGAAAAATAAAATGAAATACAGTACAGTACAGTCGGACGAACAGCGGCACAGTGCTCATTCAGTAAATGCATAGCTAAACAAAAGTGTTTTGAGTCTGGATTTGAATGTGACCACTGTAGGAGCACGTCTGATCTCTTCTGGAAGCTGGTTCCAGCATAATAGCTAAAAGCAGACTCACCATGCTTAGAGTGAACCCTTGGTATTTCTAGCTGATATGATCCTAATGATCTGAGTGATCTGTTGGGTTTATATTCAGTGAGCATATCTGCAATGTATTGAGGTCCTAGGCCATTGAATGATTTATATACCAGTAATAATACTTTAAAATCAATCCTAAATTTAACTGGGAGCCAGTGTAAAGACCTGAGGACTGGTGTGATATGTTCATATTTTCTGGTTCTGCTCAGAATCCTAGCGGCAGCGTTCTGTATGAGCTGCAACTGTCTTATGGTCTTTTTGGGAAGGCCAGTGAGGAGTCCATTACAATAATCCACCCTGCTGGTGATGAAAGCATGCACAAGTTTCTCTAAGTCTTGCCTGGAAACAAAGCATCTAATTCTTGCAATATTTTTCAGATGATAGTATGCTGATTTAGTTATTGCTTTGACATGACTACTGAAACTAAGGTCTGACTCTAGTGTCACACCAAGATTCCTGACTTGATGTTTAGTTGTTTGACCCCTAGAGAGAAGGTATGCGTTCACCTTGAGAACTTCATCTTTGTTTCCAAATGCAATAACTTCAGTTTTATCTTTGTTTAACTGAAGAAAGTTTTGGCACATCCAACTGTTGACTTCATCAATGCATTGGCACAGGGAGTCAATGGGGCTGTAATCGTTAGGCGATAGGGCTAAGTACAGCTGTGTGTCGTCTGCATAGCTGTGGTAAGCAATTTGGTTCTTTCTCATTATTTGGCTCATTGGGAGCATATACAGGTTGAACAGGAGTGGCGCAAGAATTGAGCCTTGAGGGACTCCGCATGTCATGGATGTCCACTCAGACTTATGGTCTCCTATACTCACATAATAACCTCTCCCATCTAAGTATGACCTGAACCATTTTAGGACTATCCCAGAAAGCCCCACCCAGTTTTCCAGCCTGTCAAGAAGTATGTTATGATCGACAGTGTCAAATGCAGCACTGAGGTCGAGTAGTACCAGCACTTATCATTTGCCTGAATCAGTATTTAAGCGAATATCGTTTATTATCTTTATGAGCGCTGTCTCTGTGCTGTGGTGCGGTCGGAAACCAGATTGAAAATTGTCAAAGTATCCATTCGAGCTTAAGAATTTGTTCAGCTGATTGAAGATAACTTTTTCAATGAGCTTGCCTATGACAGGAAGATTTGAGATCGGTCTATAGTTGCTTAATATGGTCTTATCCAGATTGCTCTTTTTCAGGAGGGGCTTGACAACTGCAGTTTTCAGGGAGTTTGGAAAACTCCCAGAGAGAAGTGAGGCATTTACCACTTCTAGAAGATCTGCTTCTAAACTGTTTAACACACTTTTGAAAAAAGATGTGGGAAGTGTGTCAAGGGCGCATGTTGATGTTTTAAGGTGCTGTACGGTTTCTACCAAAATTTTGCTCTCATTTTTTTAAAAATCAGACAAAGTTACTACTTTTTCAGGTGGTCTGATCTGTCTGACCCCAGCGCAACTCAAGGATGTGCTGATCACCTTTCTGATATTATTGATTTTGTCAGAGAAGAAAGAAGCAAACTCGCGAGAAGAAAGAAACAAACACGCGTTAGGCCTCGGCTAAGAGTTTACTCGCCTCAGATCCAAGAGATGAACGCTTTTCACAAAATTACATGCAGAATCTAAAAATAGTTTGGCATGACATGAGGGTAAGTAACTGATGACAGATTGTTTTTTGCAAAAAAAAAAAAAAAAAAAAAACACTTCAAATTTGTGAAAAAGACAAACCATGTTTCTTTCCACAGTGAGTGTTCCTTTTAAAGCACAACTCGCACTCATCATGTTGGCGTCAGGGGAACGACAGGCGTTCTTACTGAGGGCCGCATGACATCATGAATGTACAACACCCGCCGTGTGTCCGTCGTTCTTCACGTGGTTCCTGGCCAGTTTCAGCTGAGCTTAGATGAGCCTCATGAGGGCGGTGATGCCGGAAACAGCGTTTCACTGTCGGGTAACAGTTGTTCTGCGCGTGAACCACAGCTGTATATGCCATGAAGCCTGTTATTCACATTTATGTCTTGAAGCCTGTTGGGATTTTACAAATGTGTGACTGTATTCAATAAAGGAAAAGTTGAGCAAATGGAAAAAACTTGACTTGAAAGCACACACTGTAAAGCTGGCCGTTAGAGTCAATTCAATATGCTTTCAATTATTCTCAGTTTATTTCTGTATTATATATAATATTATTTCTGTGCTGTATTATTAAGAATTTAATTGAAGTTATCCTATTCAGTTTACTTAAAGTTTTCATTATATAGAAATTACTTGAAGTTTTCCTTATATAGTTTTCCTGTACTGCATTTACTCTAAGTTGTCCTTGTATATTTTACTTGAAGTTAGCTTTAAAGCCACTCCTCCTTATACAAGTATATGCTGTTTTAGCTAAAGGGATTCAAGAGAGGTTAAAGGGATTTAGCTAAAGGGATTCAATCTTACTGCCAAAAACGAGAAAATGGTCTAAATCGTAATCTAAGGACGATATAATGCGGATTTAAGACATGTAAGATTTTAAAGGAATTGCTTCAGCGCTGTTTGGAAGAATTGGCTGAATGAATTTCAAGGATTTTCTGGTTTTGCATTTGTGAAAATAAATGTGCAACACTTACGGACTGGCCGTGTATTTTTTGACGCGCGAGACACTTGAACTCCTAGTAGAAGCAATAAAAAGGTGGCTTTGATCCTTGTTTCTATACTGGTGTTATTCATGTAAAAGACTGATATATGAGCTCACGCACCGCAGTCGTTCAGTTGTTTCAGGGGGAAATACTCAAACACAGCCTTTATTTGAATGCCCACTGCCATCTCACACACTTTAAAACCCTTTTTATTTCTCAATGTCATAACATAAGATGACATTCAAAAGTCATTCAACTAAAAACACGCACAATATTTGTGGCAAGACTGAAATAATGACACATTTCAAACGGTAACATTGAATGGTTTTTATTGACATCCTCAGACAGAGCTTTTTTTTCAGTTGTTTTCTGGATGGATTCCTCCTTGACATCTAACACTTCACCTCAGCTGTGGCGGACAGAGACAGAATCTGCACAGGTGTTACCCCGGAGGCCAGCCCAGCTGCCGGCCGCCCAGCACATGGATGTGCAAGTGGTACACGGACTGGCCCCCGTCGGGCCCCTCGTTCAGCACCAGCCGGTATCCTCGCGGTAAACCCTGCTGGTCCGCACACTTCTTCGCCACCAGCATCAGGTGACCCAGCAGCTGCGCACAAACAGACAACAGATTACACTCACAACAACAGCCAAGACAGAAGAATAAACCTAAGACATGAGATACAAATATAGACCATAATACAACCTTTCAACTGTGTTTAACAACTGAATAATTATGAAGAGAATCTTCAATCTGCCAATCAGAATCACAGGAAATAGCTGTGACTGTCCAATCACATCTTCTATATCTGAATACTTGCAATAAACTTAAAAATAAACTTTTATATGATATATATATATATACAGTCAGGTCCATAAATATTGGGACATCGACACAATTCTAATATTTTTGGCTCTATACACCAGCACAATGGATTTGAAATGAAACGAACAAGATGTGCTTTAACTGCAGACTTTCAGCTTTAGTTTGAGGGTATTTACATCCAAATCAGGTGACCGGTGTAGGAATTACAACAGTTTGTATATGTGCCTCCCACTTTTTAAGGGACCAAAAGTAATGGGACAGATTAACAATCATAAATCAAACTTTCACTTTTTAATACTTGGTTGCAAATCCTTTGCAGTCAATTACAGCCTGAAGTCTGGAACGCATAGACATCACCAGACGCTGGGTTTCATCCCTGGTGATGCTCTGCCAGGCCTCTACTGCAACTGTCTTCAGTTCCTGCAGTATGCTTCTGGTCATTGTCCATCTGCACTGTGAAGCGCCGTCCAATGAGTTCTGAAGCATTTGGTCACAACATGCTTTTCTTCACAGCATTTGGCCAGATCAAGAACACTCTCCAGGAGGTAGGTGTATGTGTGTCAAAGTCAACAATCAAGAGAAGACTTCACCAGAGTGAATACAGAGGGTTCACCACAAGATGTAAACCATCGGTGAGCCTCAAAAACAGGAAGGCCAGATTTTGCCAAGCAACATCTAAAAAAGCCTTCACAGTTCTGGAACAACATCCTATGGACAGATGAGACAAAGATCAACTTGTACCAGAGTGATGGAAAGAGAAGAGTATGGAGAAGGAAAGGAACTGCTCATGATCCAAAGCATACCACCTCATCAGTGAAGCATGGTGGTGGTAGTGTCATGGCGTGGACATGTATGGCTGCCAATGGAACTGGTTCTATTGTATTTATTGATGATGTGACTGCTGACAAAAGCGGCAGGATGAATTCTGAAGTGCTTCGGGCAATATTATCTGCTCATATTCAGCCAAATGCTTCAGAACTCATTGGACGGCGCTTCACATTGCAGATGGACAATGACCAGAAGCATACTGCGAAAGCAACCAAAGAGTTTTTTAAGGGAAAGAAGTGGAATGTTATGCAATGGCCAAGTCAATCACCTGACCTGAATCCGATTGAGCATGCATTTCACTTGCTGAAGACAAAACTGAAGGGAAAATGCCCCAAGAACAAGCAGGAACTGAAGACAGTTGCAGTAGAGGCCTGGCAGAGCATCACCAGGGATGAAACCCAGCGTCTGGTGATGTCTATGCGTTCCAGACTTCAGGCTGTAATTGACTGCAAAGGATTTGCAACCAAGTATTAAAAAGTGAAAGTTTGATTTATGATTGTTAATCTGTCCCATTACTTTTGGTCCCTTAAAAAGTGGGAGGCACATATACAAACTGTTGTAATTCCTACACCGGTCACCTGATTTGGATGTAAATACCCTCAAATTAAAGCTGAAAGTCTGCAGTTAAAGCACATCTTGTTCATTTCATTTCAAATCCATTATTTGAATCTGTATTTGTGGCTTTGTTCCTGAAGTCATTTTCTTGTTCATTTAATAATTATTCTATAGAGTTCTGATCCAAATCAACCAGCTTACAACATTACAATCATTAATTTATATATATACAGTCAGGTCCATAAATATTGGGACATCGACACAATTCTAATCTTTTTGGCTCTATACACCAGCACTAGCTCAGGTAGAGATGGAGGCGGCAAGAGAAAAGGTGAAGACTGGGGAGTGGAAGCTCCGCAAATACACAAACAGAAAGAGCAAAGTGTGGGAGACATTTGCCGAAATAATGAAAGATGATGACCAAAGTGCTGGCTTTGTCATGTGTACTTCTTGCTATGCATTTACTACTTTTAAAAAATGCGGGTCAGGTGCAATATTTTCTTCTTTTCTTTTTGCGGTCCGAGTTGAGGGCGGGTTAGTTGAAAACGTCGGTCGGGTGCGGGTTGTTTATACATTGACCCGCGCATCACTGCTGGTCACCATAATGAAGGTGATCTCAGAAACCTGTAAACACACACACACACACACACACACACACACACACACACACAGAGTTTAATACTGACCTCTTTATCTGCGTCCTCTACTTGAGAGATCTGAGTGATGGGCTTTCTGGGGACCACCAGTATGTGAGTGGGAGCCTGAGGGGCCACATCATGGAAGGCAATGCACTGATCATACATTACACAGAGACAGAGAGAGAGAGAAAGAGAGATTAACAATGTGTATTATTCATTCAACAACTGGGTGTATTAAATAAAAAAGTGTAAAAGTAGTATAACGGCCGTGTAACTGAAAGCGTTCACGTTATTTTGCAGCGGGTTCTTCGTTAATCGCTGTTCAATGTGCAGAAACGTGACAGTTCACATTCAAGTGCAGAACATGTGAACTAGCACTGAAATCTGGCACAGTGCCAAATACTGAGCACAAACTCATATTTCACTGATACAAACTCATATCTCAATTGAACTGTCAGCAGAACTCGAGATGGATTTGCAAACGCGTTGAGGAGACACTCGATGACTCTCATTCGTATGATCGAGTCTGAAGCGCATTGAAACGCTGCAGAGCAGGCGCAGTTTCGCCATCGCTGTACAAACAGCTGAGATCGCACCTGATCATCTTCATAAATGATGTTGGCAGGAATCTCTTTACGGATGATTTTGCCGAATATCGTGTCTCCTCCTGGCAGCGCGCTCTGCGCCCGCGACACCTCATCCGCCATGATGATGATCACAGATCTGCTGCAGCGCCTTGCCTTCTGCACTCACTCAGCAGCTGCGCGCAGTGCGCATGCGCACACAGTTCATCGCCTATTGGCTGAGACCAACACGACACCAGAGCCATAGAGAGAAACGACAACACCGACTGGACAGCGCCCGCTGACGACCGGCTACATGATTGGACAGCTGAAAATGAACTCTTTTCATAATAAAAGCGATATGCCGATGTGATAGTTTATTGATAGACATAGATGTGTATAGTTTGTTTGCTTTCAATTGTTCTATAATGATTTGTCGATACGTACTACTATATGCATAATAATAAAACACAATTCAACTGAGAAGTTTCATAATTGTAATATTCTATTATTGCAATCTTGCTGCTAAAATGAGCACAGATCTGTTTTTTTTTTTTTTTTAAGCGCAGGAATAAACTGAATTTCAGTCTAAAGCTCAATGCAAACCTAAACACTCCATAATAAAGCAAGGTCTAATAAAAGACCAAAATAATACTATTTATGATTTTTTCCCGTCTTGTCAGCTTTTAATTTGACAAGACGATATTGTTTGACTTCCGTGTTGTTATTCGTATCACTGCTGACATGTCTGACAAATTTGCTGTGTTCCTTTGTTTACTGGGAGGATTTTGCTTCATTTCATGGAAACACTCGTTAATTGGTAACACGTTATCATGATTATCATTATTCTGGCAATAATTATTTTGATTTTTGAAGTAGAAAACCTTGAGTTACATGATGCTGTCTTTCACTTTAGCAGAGCAAAAACAAATGGCTCCAAAGTCACCATTCAAATGTCTTTTCTTGAAAGACTTGAAAAAGTCTTCAACTTGTAATCGATACAAAATGTAATCAATGAAATTGAATTAATTTGATCACTTATTTAGATACCTTTTCGATGTTTAAACATGTATGAAGTCCTATGGCAAATTTGGAATGCCAGTTTTTGTGAAACTAGCTTGTGTTAACGTTGCTGCAGTTGTAAAGTGATCCATGGCTGCTGAGATCTGACTTGATGTGTGTGTTACAGGTGTTACAGATGCTCTGACAGCTGTCTGATGTGTGTGTTACAGGTGTTACACATGCTCTGACAGCTGTCTGATGTGTGTGTTACAGGTGTTACACATGCTCTGACAGCTGTTTGATGTGTGTGTAACAGGTGTTACAGATGCTCTGACAGCTGTCTGATGTGTGTGTTACAGGTGTTACAGATGCTCTGACAGCTGTCTGATGTGTGTGTTACAGGTGTTACACATGCTCTGACAGCTGTTTGATGTGTGTGTAACAGGTGTTACAGATGCTCTGACAGCTGTCTGATGTGTGTGTGTTACAGGTGTTACACATGCTCTGACAGCTGTCTGATGTGTGTGTTACAGGTGTTACAGATGCTCTGACAGCTGTCTGATGTGTGTGTGTGTGTGTGTGTGTGTGTGTGTGTGTGTGTGTGTGTGTGTGTGTGTGTGTGTGTGTGTGTGTGTGTGTGTGTGTGTGTGTGTGTTACAGGTGTTACAGATGCTCTGACAGCTGTCTGATGTGTGTGTGTTACAGGTGTTACAGATGCTCTGACAGCTGTCTGATGTGTGTGTTACAGGTGTTACACATGCTCTGACAGCTGTCTGATGTTTGTGTTACAGGTGTTACAGATGCTCTGACAGCTGTCTGATGTGTGTGTTACAGGTGTTACACATGCTCTGACAGCTGTCTGATGTGTGTGTTACAGGTGTTACACATGCTCTGACATCTGTCTGATGTGTGTGTTACAGGTGTTACACATGCTCTGACAGCTGTTTGATGTGTGTGTAACAGGTGTTACAGATGCTCTGACAGCTGTCTGATGTGTGTGTTACAGATGCTCTGACAGCTGTCTGATGTGTGTGTGTTACAGGTGTTACAGATGCTCTGACAGCTGTCTGATGTGTGTGTTACAGGTGTTACACATGCTCTGACTGCTGTCTGATGTGTGTGTTACAGGTGTTACAGATGCTCTGACATCTGTCTGATGTGTGTGTTACAGGTGTTACACATGCTCTGACAGCTGTTTGATGTGTGTGTAACAGGTGTTACAGATGCTCTGACAGCTGTCTGATGTGTGTGTTACAGGTGTTACAGCTGTCTGATGTGTGTGTTACAGGTGTTACAGATGCTCTGACATCTGTCTGATGTGTGTGTTACAGGTGTTACAGATGCTCTGACAGCTGTCTGATGTGTGTGTTACAGGTGTTACAGATGCTCTGACAGCTGTCTGATGTGTGTCTTACAGGTGTTACAGATGCTCTGACAGCTGTCTGATGTGTGTCTTACAGGTGTTACAGATGCTCTGACAGCTGTCTGATGTGTGTCTTACAGGTGTTACAGATGCTCTGACAGCTGTCTGATGTGTGTGTTACAGGCGTTACACATGCTCTGACAGCTGTTTGATGTGTGTGTTACAGGTGTTACAGATGCTCTGACAGCTGTCTGATGTGTGTGTTACAGGTGTTACAGATGCTGACAGCTGTCTGATGTGTGTGTTACAGGTGTTACAGATGCTCTGACATCTGTCTGATGTGTGTGTTACAGGTGTTACACATGCTCTGACAGCTGTCTGATGTGTGTGTTACAGGTGTTACAGATGCTCTGACATCTGTCTGATGTGTGTGTTACAGGTGTTACACATGCTCTGACAGCTGTCTGATGTGTGTGTTACAGGTGTTACAGATGCTCTGACATCTGTCTGATGTGTGTGTTACAGGTGTTACACATGCTCTGACAGCTGTTTGATGTGTGTGTAACAGGTGTTACAGATGCTCTGACAGCTGTCTGATGTGTGTGTTACAGGTGTTACAGATGCTCTGACAGCTGTCTGATGTGTGTGTTACAGGTGTTACAGATGCTCTGACAGCTGTCTGATGTGTGTGTTACAGGTGTTACACATGCTCTGACAGCTGTCTGACGTGTGTGTGTTACAGGTGTTACAGATGCTCTGACAGCTGTCTGATGTGTGTCTTACAGGTGTTACAGATGCTGACAGCTGTCTGATGTGTGTGTTACACATGCCCTAACAGCTGTTTGATGTGTGTGTTACAGATGCTCTGACAGCTGTCTGATGTGTGTTACAGGTGTTACAGATGCTGACAGCTGTCTGATGTGTGTGTTACATAGGGGTGTAACGATACACAAAACTGACGGTTCGGTACGTCCCACGGTTTTGACGTCTCGGTTCGGTTCGGTTCGGTTCATTTAGGTGGAGTGGGGGGTTTAGAAAGCTAAAATTGTTTTTGTTTTTAAACAGATAATTTAATTAACAAATTGTGTCCTTGTCTTTAAATTAATTCAATTACAAGTAAACGTTTCGCAAGGATAAAACTAATTATCTGCTAATGCTGTAAACTATATAGGAGCCCTTACTTGCACATTACTATAACATTAAAGCTTAACAACAGAGCCAAGACTTTTAGCCTAAATTCAGTTGCTATTTATTTTTAGATATAATAATAATCAACACTCAAGTAACAAATTGTATGAAAACATGTAAACTGCACATAAGGCAGTTTTTACATTAACATATGTTTTTACTCTAATTTATTATTGAAATATAATAATTTACACAGTTGCTGTCATTTTCATGACAGATATTTTAAACATACATAAAATAATCAAGATGTCATTAACAGGTTAAGTAAAATATAATATATAGGCTAATATAGTGCATTTATTTAGTGAAAGAGTTCATTTCCTTAGCAAACCAACAAGCTGTGGACACTGAATGACTTGCCTGAGGTAAATAAAGCTATGTGAAAAAAGAAGCGTTTTATTGACATATTTCCGCTGTTGAAACACTGACTGAGCGATTACACGAGTTATGATGCCTTTCAGTAAGTATACTGTATCTTTCAACATACCTTCAGGTGTCCATTCATGTTTATTCTGTAACTGAGGAAGAGAATCGCGTTTACTCGCGCTCCGCGCTGCCGCTTGAAATGAGGAGCCTAGTACGGTGATCTGTCACGCCACATCAAAGAGCGCCAAAACGACATTTAATGTTTGAATTTCGTCATCAAATAGACAGAATTTGAAAGATTACACCTTGCTTATTATCGAATGTAACAAAACACTGAGCTTATTGCGATTAAATGTGGTTAATGGTGGTTAGGCAACGCTGTATTCGTTGTGTACACATAATGAGGTCCAATGAGCCGGGACAGCAGGGGGCGGGGCAGCAGGGGGCGGGGCGGGCGTGTTCGGTACGCCATGAGAGTATCGCGATTCGTATCGTGGGTGGTGTATCGCGGTTTTTTGGTTCGGTTCGAATATCGTTACACCCCTAGTGTTACAGGTGTTACACATGCTCTAACAGCTGTTTGATGTGTGTGTTACAGATGCTCTGACAGCTGTCTGATGTGTTACAGATGCTCTGACAGCTGTCTGATGTGTGTGTTACAGGTGTTACAGATGCTCTGACAGCTGTTTAATGTTTGTGTTACAGGTGTTACAGATGCGCTAAAGCTGGCTGGACGTGGGATCATATTCCTGGGCATCTGCACATGGCTGATTTACATGTTACCGAGGCTGAAATCTTTCTTCTTTCCAGTATGTCAAGAGCTCCCAGACAGTACGACCATTTTTATTATTGTTCAATTGTGTAGTTGTGTATTTGGTGTAACTGTAATGGCTTATTTTTATGATTGAAGTTACAGTCTGTTATCTTGCAGGCCCACTGCAAGAATCCGACAGACTGAGACAAGAGGAAGTTAGAAGAGTTCAACAACATCAACACAATGACAAGGTTCAGCACAACATCTCTGCCTTTAAAAGCTAAGAAATGTTCCACTGTAAGTCAGTAAATATGTTATGAATATATTCTAACCAGAAATATGCTGTTTCTCATATCATGAAGATGTCTGACTACTCTGAAAGAGTGTTAAAGCCGAGACAGAACTCGTTTCTCCAGCAGAGAATGGAGCGTCACTATAGCATGACAGGAGAGACCTGGAGACTGACCCAGGGGTTTCCAGTCGGGGTGAGCAAACTCAAACTCATTATCACTTCTGCCACATGCAGCAGGACGGGAAATGTGTTATTCTGTTTGGTTTTACAATTAAAAATAAGTCAAGTCACCTTTATTTCTGTAGCGCATTATACAATACAGACTATACCATCAGCTTTACAGTGATAAACAGGAAAATAATGATCAGTGATGCAAACAGAGTTCAGTTCTGCTGTAAAGAGCTCTAAAAGACAATAGAGTCAGTTCAGTGTTGATTCAGTTCAGTTCAATAAAGGTGTAAAGATCATCAATTATAAAAATGAGTTCAATTCATGAATAAAACAGCTATTCAGATATTTAGATTGAATTAAATAGCAACAATAAAAATATCTAGCTAGTTTAGCAGATTATCTTAAAAGTCCACAGATCTCGCCCTCAGTTCATACTGCTGATAACACTTTCCCAGATGAGCGGATGTGATGAGATCTGCTTCCTGTTTGTTCATGTGGTGATCAGCATAAAGCCTATTAATAGTAATCAGGGCTGACTACAAATAGAGCATTTCTATCATGACACTGGTAACAGAAACACTGCACTGGTTCCAGTAGGAGTCAGTCTGAGTCTGAGAAAGGAGTGTTTAATCCTGCTCCTGTCCCAGTCCAGCACACCTCAACCCGCTAGTCAAGCTCTTACTAAGACGCAACATACAATATTACAATACTGCTTAGTTGGGGACATTTAATATTCAACAATATTACTGATCTGCCTGCATTGACACCATTATATGAGAACTGAACTGAGCTGGATGATGACATCACTGTTTTCTCCAGAACGGCTATATATATATATATATAACTGAATTAATAACTTTTTTACAACAAAAATGAACCATCACTTACTTAAGCTGGACTATGACGCTATTTTCTTCTAGAAACAAACTTTGTAGCATTATTTTCCTGTTATCTCTGTAAAGCTGCTTTGAAACACTCAGTATTGTAAAAGCGCTGTATAAATAAAGCTGACTTGACTGAGAGAGCATGAGAGAGCACGTTTAATAGCATGCTGTGGTTCAGGGAGAAGAGGATCAGGAGTGTCTGGATGTCGGTGTAGACGAGAGCCCTAACCAGGGAGCCAGGAGGAGACGGACGCTGCTGCAGACTGTGACTCCAGATCCGGCTCGAGCACAGCCGCCCAAGCAGAAGAAGGTGGGAAACACTGCACTTGTGTGTGTGATGCTCTAAAGCCCTTAAGCACAGGCATACATGTAGGTAGGACTTTCAGAAACTTACATGGGCCTGTGTGGAAGAAATGTGTTTTTTGTAACACTTTACAATATGGTTAATTAATTAACATTAGTTAAAGTTACAATGTGTCATTTGTTTCGCCGCTAGGGGTCGCTAACCTCTTACAGTAACACAGGCGTATGTTGATGACGCATGAGCGGAATTATGGATCTTGTTCGTCATGCTGATGGATCTAATAATGTTTATGGATGAGTGAATACACTGATGTGTTTAGCATGACTGTGATATGAAGCAGGGCGCGAGTGCTAATGAGAGACAGATCTCAGCGCCACACGCGAGTCCCGCGGGTATAAAGCAATGAGGACATTTCATTCTACAGAACACACACACACACACACACACACACACACACACACACACACACACACACACACACACACACACACACACACACACACACACACACACACACAGGGCAGTTAATGTGACGAATTACACGTGTGAGGAAACGCACTGCTGTTTCACCTGGTCTACACTATCCTATGTTTCACAGTTTAGTGTGCTAATGTAAGTACACAACTGACAGACATATATAACACTGTGCAAGTGGTTTTTGCAACAAAATTCATACATATTGTACCTTTAACTACATTAGTTAGCATGAACTATTAATGAACACTTATATAGCATTTATTCATCTTTGTTAATGTTAATTTCAACATTTACTAATGCCTTATTAAATTCTTATCATTAGTTAATGCACTGTGAACTAACATGAACAGCTTTATTTGTGTTAACAAAGACTTAAATACAGTAACAAATGTACTGCGCATGGTTAGATTATGTTAGTTAATAAATTAACTAATGAACCTTATTGTAAAGCGTCACCATGTTTTTTCTTTCCATCAAAGGTCCTAGTTTTGCCCGACGAGCCGCCCGAGGACGCTGAGGGGGTGAGTGGACCAACATGTGACCCAGAGGAGTAGAAACAACATGATAACTGGCACTTTCTCCTGTGAACTGGTGTTCTCTGTTACATCTCTGCTCTGTGATGCTCTGACAGGTCGTGAGAATCGCTCTAAGATGTCCCAGCAGAAGAACCATCCACCGGCGCTTCCTCAAAAGCTGGAGCTCGACGGTGAGTCCTCCCTCATTCCTGTCCTCTGCTCTGACTAGATGATACTCACTTCTCCTGATCTCTAGCTTCTCCTGGACTGGATGATGAAGTCCGGCTATCCTCCTGCTCTCTACACGCTGTGCTCGTCCTTCCCGAGGGAACGCCTGCGCACGGCTGAGGGCCTGAGCCTGGAGGAGGCAGGGGTTCTCACACACACACTGCTGCATGTGGAGGAGAACAGCACCTAACAGCACTTCTGCTGCTCACACACTTACAGGACTTGAGATGCATTTCATTGTAACTCTTGTATAGTCAGTTAATGTTCAAGAGGTCAAAGAGGGACTATTGTACAGCTGATTTTGCGCTTCCAATGGTGTATGGATGAATCTTAGTTATCCTGATCTTAGTTTTTCCTATAATACATGAGCAATCCTGTCCAGATACAATGTTTATTAAATCAGCGAACAAAAAAGGGCAGTGAAACAAATGTTACCTTGCCGTATAAATACATTATTTTCTTTGATATTATGAGACTTTTAAGAGTAGTTTTCATACTAAGCTGCAGATTGTTACACTCGTCTTGTTTTATCTAGTATCTGAATGTTCATACACTAAAAAGTTTGAGGTTCATACAATTTTGACTATCTTTGATTAAAAAATGCAGGTGAAAAAATTTTTCTTTGTAATCTTTCTCCAAAATGTATTAACTTGCCCAACTCTGAGACAACCTTTGCTTGTTTTTTTAGCTAACGTCACAAGACTATTAACAGTCGTCTGTGTTTAGTCGTGGGCCGCTGTTGTAGATGCTGCAGCCTTTCTAAAAACACAAACACGTGGTTATATATTTACATAATGGTTATGGCAAGGCTAGAACTGAAGCGTCGCCTTTGGGATGTGAAGTGACAGTGACTTTGACCTTCAACCCCAGGGGAACCAAAGAATCAGACCAAAGCACTACAAAGTGATGAAATGTTTGCTTGCAAAAGTCTATTTTCTCAGAATACATGGATATTCCAGACCATCTGTGAATGGAGAAAGAGTGTGTAGTTTCAAAGCTTGAACAATGACCTGCATCATTCCAGTACAGAAAACAAAAACACTTCATGATCCAGGCAATCCTTGCCGGAAACTACAATATTTTTTTTTTACAAAAATGGTTTTACTGTCAATAAAGACGACAATCCTCAATCCTCAATAAAAGCACTACTAGTGTGTGGTTTTGGAGTAGCTTGCGATTAA
This sequence comes from Leuciscus leuciscus, assembly GCF_965113295.1. Lineage (NCBI taxonomy): Eukaryota > Metazoa > Chordata > Actinopteri > Cypriniformes > Leuciscidae > Leuciscus > Leuciscus leuciscus. The sequence goes on from NC_138723.1 coordinate 4,232,810, forward strand.
AAGTACTTTATTAGTTCAAATACACCAAAGAAGAGGCTATCACTTATTAACAAATACACAGAAGACAGGAAACACAAAAGAAAAGAAAATGGTAAGATAAAGTCCATGTACACTTGTGTGTGTGTGTGTGTGTTCACTCCCAGAACGGAAGAGGCACGTCCTTCGGTTTCGACATTCCTTCCCGAAAGGATTTATTTTCTGTGTGTGTGTGTGTGTGTGTTGTTTTTTTGGGTGAATACAGGAGGAAAGAATGTCAGCTTGTGCACTTGTATAAAATGTTACCGTATTTCACATGCCTGGCATTGCCATGTTTTTTCCAGTGATACTGTAAGAGAGAAAGCTAGTCAACTTGCTTGTTTTTTTAACGATTCAAGAACGAAGGGAACATCTCTATTCATTGTATACAGCAGGCAATTTGCACTATATGCTAAAACGAGACACTTTGTAGCAGTACTGAGACAGAGCGATCGGATTTGGGCATTAAATGCTTGTATGGCACATTTGGTCCGTGTTAGTGTTGTGTCAGAACATCTCCCCCATGATATATACACACTGTGTGAATAGATGTATGCGTGTGTGTGTGTGGAATTGTCCTCATGTTTGGTGTTGCGTCCGGTCTCTGGCGCTGGCTTATAGGAAGTAGTCGGGGGTGCGGCGGGTGACGTGGGGCTCTCCGCGTCGAGGAGCGGGGTCGAACTGAAGACTGAGGGGGACAGAGGAAAACACAGCTCATGAAAACCTGTCACATTTCACTCCCAAACCTCAACAAGAAAGAAATGAAATGTTGCATAAGAATGAAGCATGTGTGAAAATGAAGCATCATTTTAGGATTTTTATTTTTTTGCCATTGTGACATTTTAATAGCAATTAAACATTTCTGTAATATAGTATTTTTAATTCCCACTATTCTCAATGGAGATTGTCATTAATGAGTCATTATTGCAAGTCATTCTTTCCTACTTTCTCCTTTTATTATTCAGCGAGACGTTTGTAGGCTGATTTCCCTGAAGTGTCCAACACTGGTGCTATGAAAACATTGCTCCGTTTGTTTGAACTTCTCAACACAGCAACACTAGCTCAACCAATGACAGGGCTTCGGGCCGGTTCTACTGAACCAATGGCAGATGGGGAAGTGTTCAGAGAACCAGCTTCAATCATTTTACTTGCAGTTTGTCAACAATTACAGAATGAGAATGAGAATTTTGCAGCAATATGGTTTAAGTATCTCTATTATACTATTTTAAAGGCTCCTAATGTAGTTTTGGAGTCTCCTACAATATGCTGACATACAAAAAATACTTTCATTCTCTCATAATATACATTGCAGCATCAGCTCGTCGATCAACGGTTGGATCAAGGATTTAGTATCATTTAACCCTTTCTGAAAGCCTCTGCTCGGGCAGACGGCCCGGTCTGCTGTGATTGGTCGAACGCTTACAGCACGTGTCAGAAACTCATTACTATATCTGAGTTTCAGCTCTGGATCTTCTTCAGCACTTGATGCACAATGATGCGAACCGTAACACAGGGTATCTGCACAATTTTTAAAGTCAAATTTAAGGCTTTTTAAGACCTGAAGAAATCAAAATTAATACCGTACATTAGGGGTGCGCAATACTGACAAAAATATGTCTAGATATTTTCAAAGTTTTGTTGATAATAATTAAATTATATTTTACTGATTGTATTTTTGTACTGGTACCCTGGCTGGTTTAGGCCTGTTGTTGACAGAAGACTCACGAAGATATTCATATTCAGTGGTCAGTTCACAGTAGTGACCGAAATTAACATTTTTATTAAGGGGCAATATTTGCCACCTTAAATTGATTTCCAGGGGCATTTTCACCTAGATATGGACATTGTTTCTAAACGTATTTAGAGGTATGCATCACGTTTTATGTCAAATTCTAACATTCAAATTAAATTATATTAGAATAACACAGTACCAATGTCAAAATAAATCATTAAATTAAAATCCATCCTTGCAGTGCAGAGGTGACACAGAAGCAGCATCAAAACTGGCATTAGCCTACTAGATTTACACTTCATTTACAATTGCATAAATAAACCTATTCAATATTTAAATATGAAATGATTTATAATTTTAACGTTTTAATTAAAGGATACTTTAAATATGAAACTAAAACCACCAGTAGGTGGCGGCAAGTCACTGTCTTAAGCGAGTTGTTGGAGTAATTTATTCAACAAACGGCTGATTCATTCAGAAAAACAAGTGATTGATCATTGAATCGTTAAAATGATTCGTTCAAAACGCGGATTTCAGTAAAAAAATAAATAAAATAAAATCACTGCTGTCTGTTGAACTACGGCTTCATTATGAAATTCTCGTTGGCGATATAGTGAAAATTGACAATATTGTGTCCAAAAAGTAACTCACAATGTTAACTTTGTTAATTTAACTGTTCTATAAAATAAATAGCACATTTGCAATTGTGCACAGGAAAACGGCACTCTTAATCATATGATATTCTAATATAACAACATAATATGATATAAATATAAGACAAAAACTCATTTGGGGACATCTATAACTGCACTGACACATCACGCAGTGAAAGGCAAGCATGAGAGACAAACGCGATGTCAGCTCGCACTCGCAGTGCCTCGTACATAGTTAAAACAATGATTACAATTATCATCATAGTTCATAGACAATATCGCACACTCCTAACCACAAAGAATGAACTTACAATTGAACTGACATTTACTCGTTTTCTTCTCTCCTCTGGCGTGCAGGAGACAGACGTAGGCTAATATACTGCCGTAAGTGACGCGAATTGTCACGTGAACAAGCAAATCCACCAAGATAGAATTAAAATAATACGTAGGGCTACGCTAATTAGATAGTTTTAATTTCGAAAGCATTTAGATAAGTCGAAGTCAAAGTGTCATCTAAAATTTAAGACCTTTCATAAGTAAAAATAAGACATTTTTTTTTTAAAAATTGTATTTTTAAGACTTATGGCCTTAAATAAAAAATATCTAATTTAAGACCTTTTAAGACTTTTTAAGGATCCGCGGAGACCCTGTAACAATGGCGTCAGTTTTACCATCTGAATTTCAGCAGAAGTGGATTCTCAACACGTTGCTTTCAGACACAACTACAGTGTTTGTTCATGGACAGCCAATGAAGACCACCGGTGGGATTATGCAGATGTGTTAAACACACACAGACGAGCTACGGATGCCAGACTGGAATCACTGATGACCAGTTTCAGCCGTTCACAATCACTTGTAGGAGACAATAACTTTATGCGTCATTCACTTTGATCTTCAAAACGTTGCCGACGTTACTAGGACTGTAATCTCCCAGTCGATTATTTGGTCGATACGTTCTGGCTCGACCAAAATTCTGATTGGTCGATTTTTTGTCGCGTTCATTTCATCAGTTTTGCCGCGTTCTTTTGATCAGGTGGAAAGTACTAATTGCTAATGGGGGTGTTTTCAGAGCACCGCTGTTTCACAGGTAACAGTTTGTCTTCAGAACACCCCCTTTGCTTTCACTTCTTTTGGATTAGCCCAACCCACCGGAGAAGAGAGACAGATTGAAGAAAGTAGGCTACTAGAAGGTTTGCTGAATATTGTTACTTAATCTGTTTGTTTAATAAATATTTGTATTTTATTAAAGTGGACGTGCCTTTTGTGTTTAAGAATAAAAGCTTTAAGTTAATAGTCTATTCGTGTCTCAGCCGCGAAGCTGAGCTCCTATGTTCATGCGAGCTTCCCAGAGCGGCTGCACAGAGCGGCTGAAATGATAGTGTCTGTCAGTTATTATAATACATATGACAAAAACAATTGTCTAAATTGTGTTGCATATTCCTCAAAAGTTCTTGAGATGATATCACTAGTTGACAACAGTACTATTTTCGGAAATCATAAGCTCTGATATTGCGCAGGTGCACGTGATGCAGCGCTGTCAGAGCCCACAGACTCGTGTGTCAGACTCATTTCAGTGCAAAATAATTAGGTCAAAAACGATTTAATATACTGCAAATAGCCTACTAGTTTTTTATGTTTATTTATAATTCATTTAGGCGGACAACAAGGCTACCAAGTACTGTGCACAGCTCATTACTTTAACGTTTTTTTTCCCGAACGTAATTTTTAGTCGAAAATTTCAGGACTTCAGTCGACCAAGATTTTCTTTGGTTGATTACAGCCCTAGACGTTACATTCACAGATAACTATTACACGCAACATGAACGTTAATATCTGAAAAGGGCGTAATAGTGCACTTCAATAGCCACAATATGAAGATAATGAAATAGAAACAGGCTTCATTTTCATTCTTTAAGTAAAACAACTGAAATATGGTTCAGACATGTTCTTGACATCACACTTTATATGAGGACATATTTGAAAGATTATCATAATAAGTGTAACTTACAACGAGTATTTAAGAGTATCATCCAGCTCCATAATGGCTGCCTGGTTCCCACAGCGATAGCAGTAGTTCGGCGCGCTGAAGATCGTGACAACGTTCCTGTCATGACACCAGTTGTACCCCTGGGGGAAAACAAGCTGTTTTATCTGATCTGTTATTGCAGTGAAGGGTTGTGAGGAGCTGAAGTGTGTATCTCACCTCCATGACCAGCTGATGGGCGCGGGACACCAGCGTCAGGCCGTTAGCGTGGTTGAAGGTCTCGGAAATGTCCTGTCCAAAGGTGTAACCCGCTCCTCGAGGAGAGATTCCCCAGCCACCACGATCATCAGGGTCCGACCACAGCAGGTCACACATGGGGCCCTGGAACACAAACACACACACTGACTTACAGCCAATCCCCAGCGAGAGCCTTCATGAGAACCTGTGTTGTACATGTGCCATATATCTTAAAGACTTTAATTAGTCTCGATATTCACAAGTACAGCTGGTGTCTTGGTTTCTTCATCTGAAGAGCTGAAGCTGAAGAGACGCTTCTACAGGTCTGGGCAGTAAAGAGTTCAGCTCAACATGACTCTGGTCTTGATAAGGGCAGACGAAAGCCCATAATGCACTGCAGGTGAGGCTGAATGAGCGTCTGCAGCTGAACACAATGGCCTGAGCTAGGGGTGTCACAATATACCGGTGTTGACGATAATCGTGATATTCAAAGCATGAAATATCGACATCGTGTTAATTTAGAGTGTGACAATATACCGGTATTGGCGATAACCACAATGTTTAAAATGAATAGGACTCTTATGATAACATGACACGTAAATACTCCAGCGCCAGTACCTGGCTGACCTCTCAGGTGGCAGTATTGCACCCGCTGACACAGGTCTGTCAAATAAGAAGACGACGCAGCGCTCGTCCGCGCAGCTAGAGTGGAACACTCTGTCCACACCCGAAAAAAGTAAGCTCGCCAGTATTAAGAACAGAGTTCTTCGGCTTCAAAGAAAACAGCACCTTAAAGGTGGTCGCACACCGGACGAGAAGCGCAGCGCCACGTCTTTAAAATTCGAACACATTCTCTATGAGTGTAACGTACACACACCGGCGGCCGCGACTCCCAGCAACGGCTCAGGACCATGTTCAAAATCCTGCCGCGACACAGAACGTCATTTACATCGTTTTATATTAAATTTACATTATATTTGTCTCAAATCATCGTAAATGATATACATTTAATTTTACATTAATTTACAGAAATCAGCTGCTTGAATGAAAATAGCTGATGTTATCGGATTTTCAGGTGATATTCTCAATTCATTCAGTTAACGGAAGCTCTGAGGTAAAGTGTTCAGATCACAGACTCAGCAACTATTATTTAATTGTACAGTGTAATTATAACATAGTACAGACATTATCTCAATTCCATAATGTCCTTAAACAATGATATTGCTGGCCATAAACTGAGACGCGCGTGCGTGTGCGATACCTCGAGTTGTCATAGACGCGACGCGGCTCCGGCTATTATTTTACTAGTCATGGAATGGGAAACGTGACATTAACTGTTAACAGGGGGTTTCTGTGTTCATATATAAATAAAGGGTGATTATTAAAATTAAGAACCCGTTTTCTTTACTCATCTTATTTTTGTATTTGTATTTGCACTTGCTATCTGCATGACTTTATTGGCGCCGGTGCAACAATAGGTTTAAGAGCTTTTCAGTTCTTCAGGAAACCTTCAGACAGTGTTTTGCTTCAGTTTGAAACCAGATAAACTTCACATGCTTGTCTTCCTTCACAAGAATTTGCCATAGATTGAGTACGCAAGAAGTAAAAAATGCATGTGCCTTGTCTATCAGTATCCTTATGTTTGTTGGGTAAAAAAGAAAAACTATATAAACAAAGTAAAAATGTGAATTTTTACTTTGTAAAATTCAAATTAATAAACCCCCCCCCCAATAGATTCTATAGATATCGCGATATATCGATATCGTGAATTCTTTTGGCCACAATAACCGTGGTGTGAAAAATCTAACATCGTGACAGCCCTAGCCTGAGCATTTCAGTTATGACGACACGTGTGCCGCTATTTAAAATCAGAACTAGCGCAGTGAATGATTATGCAGAGTTTTTGTTTCTGATGAACTGGCCATACGCGTTGGTAAAATAGTCTGATCTGAGACGCAGCACAAGCACTCGTTTCGCTCGTGATCTGACGGAGACGCAGCACAAGCGTTCGTTTCGCTCAGGATCTGACGGAGACGCAGCACAAGCGTTCGTTTCGCTCAGGATCTGACGGAGACGCAGCACAAGCGTTCGTTTCGCTCGGGATCTGACGGAGACGCAGCACAAGCGTTCGTTTCGCTCAGGATCTGACGGAGACGCAGCACAAGCGTTCGTTTCGCTCGGGATCTGACGGAGACGCAGCACAAGCGCTCGTTTCGCTCAGGATCTGACGGAGACGCAGCACAAGCGCTCGTTTCGCTCGGGATCTGACGGAGATGCAGCACAAGCGTTCGTTTCGCTCAGGATCTGACGGAGACGCAGCACAAGCGTTCGTTTCGCTCAGGATCTGACGGAGACGCAGCACAAGCGTTCGTTTCGCTCAGGATCTGACGGAGACGCAGCACAAGCGTTCGTTTCGCTCAGGATCTGACGGAGACGCAGCACAAGCGTTCGTTTCGCTCAGGATCTGACGGAGACGCAGCACAAGCGTTCGTTTCGCTCGGGATCTGACGGAGACGCAGTACAAGCGTTCGTTTCGCTCGGAATCTGATGGAGACGCAGTACAAGCGTTCGTTTCGCTCGGGATCTGACGGAGACGCAGTACAAGCGTTCGTTTCGCTCGGGATCTGACGGAGACGCAGTACAAGCGTTCGTTTCGCTCGGGATCTGACGGAGACGCAGTACAAGCGTTCGTTTCGCTCGGGATCTGGACGCAGCACAAGCGTTCGTTTCGCTCGGGATCTGACGGAGACGCAGCACAAGCGTTCGTTTCGCTCGGGATCTGACGGAGACGCAGCACAAGCGTTCGTTTCGCTCGGGATCTGACGGAGACGCAGCACAAGCGTTCTTTTCGCTCAGGATCTGACGGAGACGCAGCACAAGCGCTCGTTTCGCTCGGGATCTGACGGAGACGCAGCACAAGCGTTCGTTTCGCTCGGGATCTGACGGAGACGCAGCACAAGCGCTCGTTTCTCTCGGGATCTGGCGGAGACGCAGCACAAGCGTTCGTTTCGCTCGGGATCTGACGGAGACGCAGCACAAGCGTTCGTTTCGCTCGGGACCTGACGGAGACGCAGCACAAGCACTCGTTTCGCTCGGGATCTGACGGAGACGCAGCACAAGCGCTCGTTTCGCTCGGGATCTGACGGAGACGCAGCACAAGCGTTCGTTTCGCTCGGGATCTGACGGAGACGCAGCACAAGCGTTCGTTTCGCTCGGGATCTGACGGAGACGCAGCACAAGCGTTCGTTTCGCTCAGGATCTGACGGAGACGCAGCACAAGCGCTCGTTTCTCTCGGGATCTGACGGAGACGCAGCACAAGCGTTCGTTTCGCTCGGGATCTGACGGAGACGCAGCACAAGCGTTCGTTTCGCTCGGGACCTGACGGAGACGCAGCACAAGCGTTCGTTTCGCTCGGGATCTGACGGAGACGCAGCACAAGCGTTCGTTTCGCTCGGGATCTGACGGAGACGCAGCACAAGCGTTCGTTTCGCTCGGGATCTGACGGAGACGCAGTACAAGCGTTCGTTTCGCTCGGGATCTGACGGAGACGCAGTACAAGCGTTCGTTTCGCTCGGGATCTGACGGAGACGCAGTACAAGCGTTCGTTTCGCTCGGGATCTGGACGCAGCACAAGCGTTCGTTTCGCTCGGGATCTGACGGAGACGCAGCACAAGCGTTCGTTTCGCTCGGGATCTGACGGAGACGCAGCACAAGCGTTCGTTTCGCTCGGGATCTGACGGAGACGCAGTACAAGCGTTCGTTTCCCTCAGGATCTGACGGAGATGCAGCACAAGCGCTCGTTTCGCTCGGGATCTGATGGAGACGCAGCACAAGCGTTCGTTTCGCTCGGGATCTGACGGAGACGCAGCACAAGCGCTCGTTTCGCTCGGGATCTGACGGAGACGCAGCACAAGCGCTCGTTTCCTGTCTTCTACTTCCTTCTCTGAGTATCTTCAGATGTGATCCTGAACGAGCTCATCTGATCCAGTGCTTTTGCTCTCACAACCTGTGAGTTTGGACAGGCTAGATACACCAATCTACGGCTACACCACATTTATTCAAATAGAAAATTATTTTTATTTTATTTTATATT